>NW_027526335.1:5698768-6013768 GCF_048455015.1 Haemaphysalis longicornis
GCTGCTTGCCTGGCTCAGGGCTGGCCAGGCAGGCCCTCACTGCTCAAAGGAGGGAGTGGGGGTGGAGACGAATCTCGGGTGTGCTGGCATGTTCGCACTGTGCTATAGCCAGCCAGGCCGTGGACATTGAGTACAGAGGGTGGGGAATATGAGAAGGAGGAGTTTGGGATAGGGGTAGATGTTCGTCCACTGCAGCCGCCGCCAAGCTGTATGCACTAAACTTTTTTACACCCTTTTTGGCCAACAAGGGTGTAGCATACGCAAAAAAAGGGTGTTGGGAGGCCGTTACACCCTTTTTCTTGAATCCCAACGCCATTATTCGTAGCTCTACACCATTTTTGTGGGGAACAAAAGGGTGTTGAACAACTTCAACACCCTTCGTTTTTGTTAGGGTATCGAAAGGGTGTGGAAAACGTGTTCAGTTGAATTATTAATGCCATTCGGGCATGCATAATTGTACTTTACTGCAAAGAACAAGACATCCCCTCATACCCTCCTCTATTCGTAAGAAATGTTCGAAGGCAAAAAAAGTTTTTTTTATCAACAATGATTGCTCGTTTCCATATGCAATGCGCCTCATGTCCCAAGTTCAGCTTTGGCACGTGAAACGTCAATTTGGACTTTTAAAATAAAAAAAAAAGACTATAATCTTTTTTGGGAGAGGCGCGAGGCTGCGGCGAGTTTGTCACTGGGCGACTACTCAGTGGATGGGGTTGGTCCACTGTGGGTGGAGATTGGCAAGGGCTCGGTGGGCCATATTGCAAGGCGCGGCATAGAATCATCGTTACTGAGGGTAACCCTGTGTCCCGGTGCCCAGACGCTGTGGATCTCACGGGGGGTGTAGAACACGTCGGGTGAATGCAGCACACTAAACTTTCTTACACCCTTTTTGGCTGAAAAGGGTGTAAAAATCTTGTCCCATGGCGAACACTTTTAAAAGGTATTTTGGCTAAAAAAGGGTGTAGGAATAAAAAAAGGGTGTTCGTGTGAACACCTTAAAAAGGGTGTAAAGTTGCTCAACACCCTAAAAAGGGGGTGGACAGCGCAGCTACGCGTGACAGTGTGGATGGGCAGAGAGCGCAGCATGACATACTCACACATTCAACACGCGCAAGTGACACTTGACCCTCTTAAGAATTGAGAAAGAAAACCAACAGGGTGCATGGGGACAGTGAGTACTTACTTACTTAGAAATAGATCTGCTCTTCTTGCTTTTATAGCCAGCAGAGGAAAGTCCTCCAACAGAGGCGGTAAGCTTGTCGCAAAAATCAGATATTTTAGCGCTAATTGAGGAATTATGACCTTTAAAGCGAGCATATACAAATTAGCATGCGGATTTGCAAAAAAAAAAAAAAATCTTTTAATTCGTGAGAAGTTATCATCTTCAATGAGTCATAGAATTTTATTAAATACCAAACACCTGTACATCATTTCAACACCCGTAAAGAGTGACGGTGTTAATTATTTTACCACCCTTTTTTCCCAAAAGGCTGTAAGGCTACAAATTAGGGTGCTGGAAACTAAGAAAAAGGGTCTAAAAAGAAGGGTTCAAGAAAAAGGGTGTAAGAAAAGATCGCCAACTGAGACAAAGGGGGTAAGAGACCTCCAACTCTGAAGGTATTTTATAGCCGTTTACACGGGTGGATTGAACATTTTCTACAAGTGGGGGGATGTTTTGTACGTCACGATATTTAAAGTAATATAAATTGGTGTAATTCATTACCAGTGAAGCTGTTTAAGCTTGAGCTGGGTTCAATGGCGTTAGCAAAAAAATAATGCCAAAAAAGGGAACTGCGCGTCATGTAAAGGGTGCACCACCGCAGATAGGGTATTATAACAGTGAAGCCAGCTTTCGAGCCTGTTCGAGTGTGAGCACAGAAGGCGCATGCGCCCCTCTTACTATACCATTTCAGAGGTACTAGTCTTTTGGGGATTCTAAAACTTTAAAAAACTGGCGCAGCTTGCACTACTGGTGCGAGGCTGGAGAAAAATCCGAGCTGGGGGTCAGCAGCCTAGCTTGTTGCCCTCTGGATCCGCTGTCAATGTGGGGGACACACTGGAACTGCGTTGTAAAATACGGCTAAACTTGGCCTCGCCCTTCAGCACTTGTCCTAGCCTTGTCCCATCGCAAAGCTTAGCAAAGCGCAGAAAAACTTAGGAACGCCCGAAGAAACCAGGTCGACCTGTTTTTCTTTTTTTTCAACTGAACACCTATTTCCCACCCTTTCAACATCCTACAGAAAGCCGAGCATGTTTCAGTCGGTGAACACCATTTACGCCACACAAATATAGTTTTTTTTTAACTTTAAAAGTCCAAATTGGTGTTTCGCGTGCCAAAGCTAAACTTGGACCATGAAGCGCACCGTATATGGAAGCGAGCGATCATTGCAGACGATTTTTTTTTCTTTTGAACATTGCTTACGAGTAGAGGGGGTATGAGGGGAAGTCTTGTACTTCGCAGTGCAATTATACATGCATGCATGGCCTTAATAATCAACAGCTGAACACCTTTTCCACACCCTTTTAACACCCTAAGAAAAATCAAGGGGGTTGAACTTGATCAACACCATTTTTTTTTCGCACAAAAAGGTGTAGAGCTACGAAAAGGGTGTTGAGATTTAAGAAAAAAGGCGTAATGGCCTCCCAACACCCTTTTTTTACTTATGACATCCCCTTTTTGCAAAAAAGGGTGTAAAGAAGTTTAGGGTAGGATGCGGCTGATCTAGTAGTTTGGACAGGTGGTCTACGAATCAGGGAATATCAATTGAGGTTGTGGGGATCGCGACTTCCACGCGAACCCCTTTCTGGCTAGATTCCCATCGCGGCCGGCGCACAACGCGCCTCGCTTACGCGACGGGAACCATACGGGAGGGCGCCAGCGACCGGATGGTTTGTTGTCGCCCCTGGTGAAGGCGTTGACCCTTTTCCTCTCTGCCTTACCCGAGAACCAGTTCTTCCTCGATACTAGCGCCACCGTAAGGCGAAGTCTGGTGGGACGTAGCATGACGAGGGGACGGTCTCTTGTCTTGGGGATCCGGCAGCGCGCGGACGTTTCTTTCGGCGCGCTTGTCCTGACCCGGGGAACGCGCCACAATGGGACGCGTCCGGGCGAGCTGGGAGACTGCAACCGCGCTCGCACTGCGCAGCGCTCCGCTACTCCGGTATGCCATGGGTGAGTCGAACCATCTCGATCTCTAGCGTTGTTTAATGCCTCGCTCCCAATGTTACCGTTATGGCCTACGATTAGTCTGTATGCAGTATATTTGATTTGCACATTGCAATAAATGCTGCCATTGATGTTTTGCCCTCGCCGCTTCCTGCCTTTGTCTGTCTCCGCAAACAACGGACCCGTCCGCAGCCGGCGCTCGCAAGGCATGTTTGCTGAGCGCGGATGGCTGCGGGGTGGGAAATCACTAGTGTGTGAAATGTACAATCCCACATCTGGCGCCCCAACGTGAGGCCTTGTTTGCGGAGACGAGCAGGAGGCACGGCAGCATCCTTTGTTCTGGCGTCGGACGATCCGAGCACAGACAACAGACTTCAGGCCTAACTGATTGGAGCGAGTTATTAGCAGAGGCGAACTTTCCTGAGAGTGAGGCGAATTATTTATTGCTGCGGCGTTTTTAATTTGTTAAGCGCCGAGTTTGCAGCAATCGTGTATATGGCAGGACATCGCTGCCAGTTAACACGTGGTCGCCGAATTTTTGTCGGGACGTTGTTGTTTATGGAAACGGGGGTTTCCGAGTTTGCATCCACGCGAGGCCGGGAGCCCGCGCCGTTGTGTCAGCCCGAAGTGAGTGTGTACGGAAGCTGCAATTTGGGTCCGAGTTTTGTCGACTCCGGGAGTCGAGGCTCTGGGAGCCGTGTGGCCGGGCCACGTGTGCCGCAAAAGGCTAGCTGGTATTGCAGCCTGGCACGGGCGCTCCGATACCGCTGAATGCGGTAGGCGCCGTTCGCTCATAAGCTGCTTGTGTTGCAGCGAGCGAGTAGGACCCTAACAAAGCAGATGTCTCCTCACGGCTGCACGTACGGGCACGTTCAGGGTTTCTTTCGTTTGGTCTGTGTTATTTTGGTGCGTTGTTGGATGCGGGTCGTTTGCCGAAGTGAGTGACCCGAAGGCTTTCGCAGCCGGTCCTCCCAGACGAAGGCACGACCTTGGGAACAATGCGAGGGCGCATGGAGCGCTCCCTCCTCTTTTGTTGATCGCCTCGCGCGAGAGAAAGGAATCTCTCCCGCCTCAGGAAAGACTTGCTTTGACCCCTCGCTGCTTGAAAAACTGCTTTCCGCAACGTAGTTGTTTTTGTTGTCGCGCCACGCGGGCGACGGGACTGAAGGGGGGCCTCATCCCTCTTCCACTGACGGGGAGAATTACGCGAGGCAAACTTTGCGCCCGCTGATTGTAACGTCGCAGGAGCCCTCTTGTTCGGCTCGAGAGACCAAGCTCTGTTCACGTTAACTAAGCGCCAGTGTGTTGAAACGTATTTCAGCATTTTTACGCAAGCGGCGTTCATGTGTGTGAACATAGGGCTGTCGTTGGGAGCAAATACTGTTTCCGCATTCATGTGTATGAATGAAGTGTTAAAGATGCGAGCAAATACTGCTTTCACATTTGTATGGTTAAGCATCGCGCCGGGCGGTCGATGCGATCGTGTGTGTTCTTTGTACCTTGTACCGTATAGGGTTAGAACAGGTTCTAGCTCTGTGGACATTTCCAGAGCGGTTGCATTGCTGAGAAACTTAGCAGCTGAACCATCGGATTGTGTCACGTTATCGATGCAATCGAGTTCGTATTTTCCCTACCCTGCACGCTGCAGGGTTAGGACAATTTGGCGTGCTTTGTTGACGCTAACAAGCCGGTAATTATGCCGAAGCCTTGGCAGTTGTGATATTCGACATCGAACCACATGATCGATGGGATCAAAGGGCTACTGCAGCCTGTTTTTTCCTACCCTATACATTGTAGGGTTTGGACTATTTATTGGGCTTTGTTGACATTAACAGAGCGATGGCAATGCTGACAGCTCGGCAGTTGTCGTTAGGATCGCGCCACAAAGGCGGTGCGATCGGAGAGCTATTTTTTCTGCCGTACACTGAAGGTGCGGGGAGTTTCTTTGTGCAGCTAAGCCACCCCGGCTTGGACCACATGACGGAGCGTGTTTATGCTGCTGTCTACTGTTCCGGGCGAGCTGCCGAGCCTGCTGAAGGGGTGTGGTGCGGCATGCCGTCACCAGCCTGGCTGAGAGAGTCGGCAGTCTGGTCGCTCGGCGGCCACGGGCCATCACGGATGTGCCGCCACTTGAGCAACGCTTGCTTGGGTTGGCTGGTGCGATTCTTCCCGGAGCTACCCGCCTGCAGACATCAGCGGGCGACGACCGGGCCTGCTGGTACACTACCAGCGGTGGCATTGGACGAGTGGAAGCCGGCGTAGGCAACACGATGCAGTGACTAACGATTTAATCGACGAACGAACTTTTCGTCGCCTCTAGTCCTGTAGTCAGCTCTCACCGGTGTACGCAAGGAATTTAGGAGGGAGGGATGTGGGGATCGCGACTTCCACGCGAACCCCTTTCTGGCTAGATTCCCATCGCGGCCGGCGCACAACGCGCCTCGCTTACGCGACGGGAACCATACGGGAGGGCGCCAGCGACCGGATGGTTTGTTGTCGCCCCTGGTGAAGGCGTTGACCCTTTTCCTCTCTGCCTTACCCGAGAACCAGTTCTTCCTCGATACTAGCGCCACCGTAAGGCGAAGTCTGGTGGGACGTAGCATGACGAGGGGACGGTCTCTTGTCTTGGGGATCCGGTAGCGCGCGGACGTTTCTTTCGGCGCGCTTGTCCTGACCCGGGGAACGCGCCACAATGGGACGCGTCCGGGCGAGCTGGGAGACTGCAACCGCGCTCGCACTGCGCAGCGCTCCGCTACTCCGGTATGCCATGGGTGAGTCGAACCATCTCGATCTCTAGCGTTGTTTAATGCCTCGCTCCCAATGTTACCGTTATGGCCTACGATTAGTCTGTATGCAGTATATTTGATTTGCACATTGCAATAAATGCTGCCATTGATGTTTTGCCCTCGCCGCTTCCTGCCTTTGTCTGTCTCCGCAAACAACGGACCCGTCCGCAGCCGGCGCTCGCAAGGCATGTTTGCTGAGCGCGGATGGCTGCGGGGTGGGAAATCACTAGTGTGTGAAATGTACAATCCCACAAGGTGGGGTCGTAGGCGCTTCCTTGATGCGTCTGCTTGTATGAGTTATGGGGCCGGGTCACACAGGCTACGTGACGGGCACGTCGGGTGTGGGGAAGTATCATATCCGAATCGGGGAGTCACGATTAGAGATTGAGCAGCCCGGAGGTCAAGGTGGCAGCTGGAGTGCATAATGTAGAAGTAAAGAAGTCTTCGGAAAGTATTACCAGGCTTTCGACTTCAAAGAACGTTGGAAGGCTTAAGTTCCCTACGGAATCTTCATTTTTTTCAGGGGACGGTACGTGGGTTTTTGGCCCCATCCGCTCCTGAGAACGCCGGATTTTACGCCTTACGAATTACAAAATTATTTCGCATTAAAAGAAAACTTTACAGAACATATCACACAGATAGTGGTTTTTCTGATACTAAAGTTATTTCTGTATTGTTACCTGTTGCCAACTAAAACATAATTCCCGGTGTCCTAAAAAAAGCACGGGAAGAAAACGTGTATTTCGATTTTTTAAATATTTTTATATGGAAGCAATTGCAAGGTTGGGGCGAGGAGCTTTCCTTCCCTGTTCAGACACTGTGGTCCAGCCCATGCGCACGCACACAAACCTCGTCACTATCCCGGTTCCTTATTATTTTATTTCGGTTTTCACAACCTCTAACTTATGCCCTTAACACAAAGGCCTTGTCGCACTCCAGGTCGACCTTCCCGTCACTTTTTAGCGGGCAGTTCTTAGGCGCCTGCTCCTGTGGTTTCGCCGCGTCCTTCACCGCCGTCCCTCGTTGTAACTGATAGAACGAGGAGGACAGCGAAGGTAAAGCGAGGAGGAAAGCGAGAGAGAAGAATATGGCGAAAGTGTGGGGAGGAAGGCGGCATGCCGAGGGTGCCGCGCGAAACGCGCTTCGCGAAGGCGACCCGCTACGAGACAACTGCAGAGTAGCGCGCGCCATCGTGCGTTCGCCCATGCATGACGCAGCCACTTTCTGAGACGAAGCAAGCGCTCCTTCTACCGCTGCAGCTAAACGAGCTGCCCGAGCAGGAGCGTAGCGCCGCTAACGCCAGAATCCAGAGGTGCGCTTCGCCGAAGTAGCAGCTATGCGCCGTCGCCGAGAAGACCATGCGTCGCCGACGCAGAGGCTTACCCTGGCCGCCGTTGCACATGTGTCCGTCTGAAATTCTTCGCTTCATCATAGTTTGCAAAGTCTAAACAGCTGCGCTCAAATTTCGCTTTAGGGAGTATCGTAATCGTCAGCCAATTTTTTTTTACAGAAGTGTGAAAGCAATAGCCGTCCATGCATCCGTGTTTAAAATGGCTCCGTACACTGACCAGTGCTGCACCCTACTTTTCACCCGTTACCTTAGAAAACGCGGGGTTTCATCTACAAGTCAACTGTGGTTTACCCCCTTCTACAGAATATGACGTATGCCTAATCGCAAGCAAATGTCCTGTGCGGGGGAATGTGCGTTGGTAGTAGGTCATGGAATATCGATTGCTATCCTCGTAATTATCGCTGTAGTGTGACCGCGGTAACCCTCTTCTTCGATGGTGTCAGGCTCCACGTTCCTTCACCACACCTCAATTTCAATTACACTTAATAGTTCGAAGTTCCAAAACTGTGCGCTGCATGAATACTCCTCACCAATTGTTCTATGTTCTTACCGAGCTCTTCGAAAGCGGTATCGTCTCTTTGCCCCCCACCCACTTCCCTCCACGCAGACACACAGCTTCGGGTATAGTTTTGACTGAAAACCGTTCATTATATAGAACCTTCAAAGCCGTGAAGATCAGCTAACCGGGAAGCACCTTCTTCGTGGCCTTGAATAAATTCGGCGGCGCCAAATAGGCTCGATTTTTGTTGACATATTTGACCCCCTCTCTCAAGCAGGGGCCTGGAACCGGCCGGCTGCTCTGCGGGGAGCGTTCGTTATTGCTGGAAACGGTCCAGGAGGCTTGTCCATAAAGCTCTGATCTCGTCACAAAACGCTGGCAAATATTTTCGCTGCGCACGCATCCAAGCCAGTGTCCGCTTTCTTCTCCTTCATCGATGCGCGCTCAAGGTCCGAAAATAAAAACACAATACAAGTAGCACTGAAGAAGCAGCAGCAGCCTCGCAGAGAAAAAAAAAAAGGCGAAAGCGATTAGCGCTTTCGGGAGCCCTTGAATTCGAATGAATGTTTTCCTCCGAGCAATAAAAGCCGCACTGGGTTATTTTTGTCCGCTGTTTCTCAGTCCTCCAGTGCACGGCTCGCCGTGTAATGATGAAAACGCACGGACGCGTGACCAGTTTCGTGCTGATCCTGGTGGCAGCGCTTGCATAATACTCTACATTCGCGAATAGCCCGGTGACGTCACTGGCCTGCGCTGTGGCGCTGTCTCGGACCTCGGTTGTCTCGGTTGCCAGTCACCTGCGATATCGGATGTCGCGTTTTGAGACGCTGCTCATGGTTCGCCTTTATGAAGGACGCACCGAGTAACGTACACCGGCGGTCTCCGTGGTTTTGAAAAAAGAAAAAGAAAAAACGGTACGCCGCCTCAGCCATGCACCTGGAACCGAACCGCTCTTCGCTCTTGCCAGGGGATGATCGACGGGGCCGCCGCGTGCACGTGCGGCGAAACCGGAAGTTGCCAGGAACGACAGCAGCCGAGTGTTTCCTGTATCACTTCCGCGTCCTCCCAAGGATGATTTCTGCAGAACCGATTCGGGTAATACGCGTCCTGCCGGTTCTTTGGTACTATAAGGAGCAGTGTCCGAACGTCTGGGCATGAGTTTCACAATGGGAAAATGTTGTGGTCATGTTCGCAGAGTCCAGAATCGAACCAAACCTTTTCCGTTTGCTAGTTATCACTTCGGAGATAGTGTCCCCGATGTACCTGACTTGATGCAGTCAAGGCAACGTGTAAACTTTTACTAACGAAAACAAGCGAGTTGATTACTTTATAAACTAGATATCGTCTAAGCCTCGCTTTCTCGGTTCTCATGGTTTCTGGAACATGCTTTGAAGCGACCAGTGCATTCCGTGCCACGCGTTCGTGGGGATCGCGAAAAGTACCCTCCTATCGCACAATGTCATGAGGCCCATACCAAATGCATGTAGGGAAAAATAATGGCCGAAGTAGAACTTCGGCGTGCCGTGCAATGCGTAAGGTTTTCCCCACCATCTAGCGGGTAAACCCAACTGCCGCCTTGCCAACGGCTCGTAACTGTCACTGGAGGCACGATGCGGTAATGAACTCGATATGGCAGGTTATGTTTCAATAGTAGTACGCCTCATATACTTACTGAAGGCGCTTAAGCTGTCACATTTAAGGTCATCCGCAAAAGGTATAGGATGCGTAGATATACAGGAGAGAGGTATATAAGATGCTCAAGGGCATACTCGTATCAACTACGTTTTGAGTCTAAAAACTTTAAAGGCGCCTTTATACTGTGGCATACTCCGTCACGGTTCCAATGCAACGGGCTCTTGAGCTCACTTTTAAGAAGAAGACAAAAAACATTAAATTCTGTCACAAAGGATGGTCTGGCTGGCGATATGTGAAAGCCGCGTGCCAATTGCTCCAGGCAGAACAGGAGCGGAGGAGTGGGACTGGCCAAAAGAGAGCGGAGTCTTCGCGCGATGTGCTAATAACTTACGACTGCTCCTCCTCCTCTTTTTGAACCGCGGGTCTCGGCTCCTCCACGTATTTTTCGCCTCAGGGAGCGAGATGAGACTCCTCTCTCGGCGTCTAAACCCGTTCTTATTTATCCACCTCTGTTTTGATTGTTTCTCGTTTCTTCGCGGCAATGGCAGCGCCTGGCCGCGTTGAGACGCCGCGGCACCGAAGCGATGCTCCGCGCACCCTCGGCTCAGTCGTGCATCGACACTGCGCCCTGTCGCACCTCGGATGATCCGCTGCTGCCGACCCGCCCGGTGGCCGCGCTATCCTTGATGCCTCAGCGACGACGACCCCCGCCGCCCAAGACAACGCACCTGACGACCTTTGCTTGCTCCGGTACGTTATATGCTCCTGCTTTTAATTCCGAAACACTTGCTCTGGCCGTTATCATGCAGCGAACTTTTGTCGCCTAGTTTTCGAACGGCTCTTTTCCCGAATTAAGCCTATTGAGCGTACAATTTCACCACTGAGGCTCCGTGTCAAGAGAAGCCTTAATAGGGGTAACATTATGTGCACGTTGGTAATTCCTTACACGAGCACGATTGCCGCGGTGGCCCCATGGCTAAGAAGTTGGGCTGCTATGCACAGGGTTACAGGTTCGATACCCGGCCGCTACACCCATCTTTCTGACGGCAAATAGAAAGAGAAAGAAAGGCTGGTGTGTCGACATTTCCAAGCACGCTTAAGGTACCCAGGTAGTCTGAATAAGTCCGCAGCCTTCTATTACGGCGCGCTTAAAACCCCTCTATTGCTTGGGCGCATAAAGCCAGCAACAGCTGAATGTGGGCAAGTTAATTTGACATACTTGAAAATTAGCATAACGCCCCAATTCGAAGCTTCAATAGGTCAAGCTTCATGTTTTGATTGAAAGTATTTAAAAAAGCGTGTTTACAGCTTGTGTTGTAAAACTAAATTTCCACAAATTAAAAAAAAAATAAAATAATGGTTACAATTCGCTGCATTTTGTCACCCCTGTTCTTTACTGCGCTAAGGCCACTGGTTCTCTGTCTCATTTCAATTCCTTTAGCCATGCGGGGTTCATCATGCTGGCACGTATACAAAAAAACTTCATCGGCCCAGTACTAAAATCTTGCAAGTTTCTCGCTGGACACGTCTCTTTGGTCCTTTTCAAAATACGACGAAAGACAGTTTTTCTGGGACGTATATATGCACAGTAGTTTGTAGCCTGTTTATTCGCTCTAGTATGCAGGCATGCAGCAACTGCCTTATGAAGATTTTTAATAAACCCATACGCTGCTGTGAAGGCGTGTTGCACTCCCTGAAATCAGGTCTGTGCTAGGCCACACGAAAGTGACGAATAATGCTCAAAGAGAACAATACCAGGACGAGAACACACTGACCAATGTTTCTGTACGCGTTTATTGTGTACTCTGAGCACTACGCGCCTTTGGGGTACGTAGAAGGATTTGGTAGTCGACGAAAGTTCGTTTGGTCATCTGTCCTGTTGATATATAGTGTCCTCGGTCGTCTGAATAAACACGGATTCCAAAGTAATCTCGGGGTTTACTAGAAGGATTTAGCCGGTAATTCTGTCAATTGTTTCAATGGCGCACTCTCCAGCTTCCTGGCGTCATGCAACCAGACTTTTTTTTTTTTTTTTTTGAAGGAAGCTGGATGACTGGACAACTTGAACTCGTATGCAATCTTGGAATCACCTTGAAGCGTTGCCGTTCATTCTGGAACTCTGAGAGTCTACGCAGGGCATGACGGGAGAGGAACAGTTGGTCGCACTGAGAAGCGGACACTGAGCAGGCCACCTGATTCAACATCTCAACTCAGCGCGGACGCTCATTTCTTATTTTAAATTCTTAAAAAGAAACTGAGTAAATGCAATGTTTCTGTCTTTCTTTTGTTTTCGTGATTTGGTAAAAAGCGCGCATAAAACACCCAAGTGATTTCTGGAGGAATAAAGAAGACTTCTAGTAAATAAAACGCTAAGGGAGGTCGGTCTATTGATAATGCACAAAAAAGGGACAAACAGAAATGCGTGGGAAAGGCTTCGTTGAATTAACCTAGCGTCTGTCTTGTGTGAATCGGTATGGTATTTGACTTAAACCTATAGGCCAACAAGAGGCATTTCTCAAAGTACAAGTTTGAAACCATACACGTCTAATCGAAAACCCGAGCTTACGTGTGCGTTCACTAAACTCTACCAGCAAGCCAAGAATGTGTTCGTTGCTACCGACTATCACGTTTTACTGGATCCTTGAAAGTCACGTCCTACCAACATGAGTGTCTGGTATCGCAGTTCGGCGCGACTTTTTCCCGTATACCTAAGCGAAATTCGGGCGGCTTTTCAACTGCACCCAGTTGGACGTTTCGACTCGTGTGCGCATTCGGCTGTCGCTCGACAAAAACAGCTGTAATTGTTCTCATGCGTTCGGGCTAGCAGTGCCCGCCCTTTCGCGTAGATCGCGTCAAGTAAGTGGCCTGTGTAGCCCGGTACTCCTTCTCGTTTTACAACAAACGAGAGCCAATTAAGACCAACATCTACCAACCGGATCAAAAGCGGCCTGCGCGAACAGCGTAGCCTTGAACGCGACACGTGGCGTTCACATGTCGCTTGCGCCACGCGGTAGGTGGCACATGCTACACCGGACGTGTGCTTTGCCGAATGTTCATTAGTGTGAAGTGCAAACGGCGCGCTCTGTTAGACGTGGTCCTTCACGCCGGTATGCTATCCCCACTGCCATTGTCTTATAACAGGTTTCTATAGGCCAGATTACGACGCATATTTAGTGTGTGTCGTGCGTGTGATTGGTAAAATTTGGGCGACCGTGTCTCCCAGCTGACTTGAGATATTTGTCTTCTTCAGCGAACCCATCGGCCCTCGTGATTACGTTTTCTTAGCGAACCTTGAAATTGCCGTATTGCCTTTTATCACGACTTTCCCTCTTCGTTTCGGCCGCTTAGTAATCCCACCCGCGGCCCTACGAGACCTCAAGCCTCGCTGTGCTCGTTCGCACAGGACCGGCGTCTACGAGGCACTGCAAGCTGAGCGGGTTGTCGCCAGCGCCACCCCCTACCTCCCTGGCACAGCCCGTGATCATGGTCAAGAACGGCATCAGCTTCCTGCAGAACAACCTCAGCCTGGTCAAGCTCAGCCCCACCGAGTCACCCGCCCAGGGCCGCAGGTCCCCGGGAGGGCTCGTCTTGTCTCTGGACGAGTCCTCGAGCGGCCCCGAGGTCCCCTCCTTCTGCAGAGTGCGGACAACGGCCACGGCCCCCCCGGCTCTGCGCGGCCCTGGTGTCGGCAGCCCGCAGCCCCTGCCACCTCCGCCGCCGCCGCCGCCACCACAGTTCCTAGTCGACCCTGGCTTGCATTCGAACACCGGGCGGGCGTCGCCACATCACCCTCTGCACAGTTTCTCTCGGACGACGTCGTACTCTACGATCAATCCTGACTCGGTGTCGTCGCCTGGCAACAAGATTCGGCCCAAGAATCCCAAGTAAGTTTCTTTCTTTTTTGGAACGGCTTGATATACGTTGCGGGCGTGCAGCAGGGAGCCTCGTTGCACAAACACGCGGCAAAGTGTGCAAAACAGTTGGTAAGGTCCTACACGCTTTATTTCTTGCTAAGACCTCTCGTCCGTTGTCCCACGACACAACCTTGCCGCTTGTTCTTCCCGCCCTCCTTTTTCGTGAAACGTGCTATACTATGTCACGTGAGCAGTATTTTCGTCGTTTGCTTCAAAAATTTGTCAATTGAGCACGTTTTGAGGGCAGAAATGGTATAGATGACCATGGCAACCACCGAGGTAAGATGTCACGCCCTTTACGCGCTGAACTCCCGCGAATTACGTCAATCTTGCACACAAGCTAACTGCAGTGGATTTGAGTATATCAAGAGCAAAGCTCTTTAGTCGCTAATTTGGCCAGAATGACGCCATACCAACTTGCCCAGCTCGCCACTCTGTTACAATTTTTTGTGTCCCCAGTTAGAAATGCCAAGAAATTTCCGAGTGCGCGCACGTGAGCGCGGGCCTCGCGGCGGCCGCCCGGCAGTTAACAAAAGCAAGAAGACGCCTACGCTCGTGTGTGTGTGTGTGTGTGTGCCCCGCGAGAACCGCCCAGCGTCCCCGGCGCATGTTTGTCAAGCCAGCATACCCACTTAGGGAGATTGGCCAAGATTGGCAAAAAAAAAAAAACTAGCTTTCACCGTAATCGTGGCAACACTTGTTCGGAACGAGAAAGACACGTCATAGCGTACGCCCCTTCAAGGTGATGTCCAATGATTATTACTTCAAAAAGAAAGAAGCTGAAAGATGGAGGCGAAAAGCAAAAAAACGCCCGTGTGTACGAGATTTCGGCGCACGTTAAAGATCCCCAGGTGGTCAAAATTAATCCGGAGCCCTCCACTACGGTGCGCCTCATCGCCTGCGTTGTGTCGGCGCGTTAAAGCCCACAATCAAATCAGTAAAAGAAGCTAAAAGAAATGACATTTTCACTTTCACGGTTACAAACTGAGAACGGTTACTGAGCAAAGCAATCAGCCACGCGAGGACGTTATCATATAAATTGAGCCTCCGTAATTTCAAATGAGCAAATCATGAAGTACTTTGTCGAGCGCTTTCGAGAAATTTAAAAATATAGTCTATTATGGGTGGTGTGCCGTGCTCAAGAATGTAATGCAAATGATGAGTAAAACACAGTAGTTGCGTTTCACAGGAAACATTTTTACAAAACTCATGCTGTGAATCGGTAAAGAAAGAATTGCCCTTTAGAAATCTGTCAAGCTGCGAGGAAATGACATGTTCAACTATTCTGCACGGTGCTTAAGTCATTCATACTGGTCTATAATTTTCTGGACAAAATTTGTCACCTGTCTTAAACAATCAAATATTTTTTTCCAACCTTCAAATCTTCGGCAAGGCAGCCTACTTTTAAATGATTGTTTGCATATTATTAGGGTTATAAAGCTGTAGATTTTAGCGCTAACTTAGTTCTAAGTTAACACTAAAATTTACAGAAGCTGGAACAGAATCACGGCGCTGTCATATCTTGGGTTTACCCCGTCTAAAGTTTTTAATGTCAAATCGCGACTATCTCTTTATTCCCTATCTTTCAAATTGTCTCGGGTTTTTAGTTAGCGTATTGGGGAGTATGTGATTAAAAAATGTGTCCTTTTCTGCTTTTATGGCCCTCCTGTATTCAGCAACAGCAATACAGTAAGAATCAAATCTTTCCTGTGAGTTAGCAACTTTAGCGGACCGAAACAGCTTTTTTTTCCTTATTTGCAAACTTTTCAAAGATTGGCTATACCAGGGGGCATGCTTGTTGGTGGTGACTAGCCTCAGGGGAACAAACGTTTCTTACAGGTATGTTAAGTTTACTTTAAACAAATTCCAGTTCGAATTAACAGAACGCTCCTTCAATTCATGTCCAGAAACAAAGTTCTCTATCGGTGGCATTAAAGTAAGCATCATCATCATCTCTAATGGCTTGCGCTGATGAAATATACGCACCGATATCCCCTACCGAACCATCAGCACAGTTTGGTCGCTGTCGGAATATACTCCAGCGTGAAGAACTTCAAGGCGAATGGAGTCAAAGGTCCGGTTTTGCTGATTTCAAGAACATAGTTGGCTGTATATGTCAGGGCGTAGATATATACACGGTGGCAAGTCACGCTGCACAGTTCTGCACAGGTACACACTAAAGATAGGACTGCATGGTGAGCCGGTGTACGCAGCCAGTCGAGCTTTCCCGCGAATGCAGTCTGGGTGCACGGATGTAATGCTCGATGCCAATACTGCTTGCATGCTCGTGTAAATGAGTTGGAGTCGATGCATGCGTTTACCTATAATGAACGAGCGATTTGTACTCGTGTGTTTCCGAACCGATATAGCACTGAGCCTGCCTTCTTTATCGAGGGAGGAAGCAGTACCGTGTTCAAAAATGGCAAGCACGGGAAACGCCCGCATGTCCAATCGAAAAAGTTTAGTTTGTTCGAAAACTCGCTTCTTTTCCGTTCCGTACGTATTCGTGGGTGAGCGTATACATATTCGTTAACAGCGAGGCTGTTTAGCAAGTCGTAATTTTTTTGTGTCCGCAGTTAACAAAACCAAGAAAATGCCTAGCTATAGCACTCGTGTGTGCGTGCCTCGCGGCGACCGCCCAGTGTCCACGCGCTCGTTCGTCGAGCCAAGCATACCCACTTAAGGAGATTGGCCAAGACTGGCAAAAAAGAGAGAAAGAACTCCACCGTTCGCCGTGATCGTGGCAACACTTGCTCGGAACGAGAAAGACACGTCATAGCGTACGCCACTCCAAGGTGGTGTCCAATGATTATCACTTCTAACTTTCTAACAAAATGAAATAAGCTCACACTTTTAGCAACAATGATAGAGTAAAGGTCGTTGCGGCAGCGAAGAAGAAAATCGGTTGCAATCGTGCACCCGCACCGCCGTGGGGGCCGTGAAAGTTGGGTATAGCTTCGCTACCTTCAAGTCTTACGCGTTAGCTTACTTCATTTTTTGCCTTCGTTCGAATCTGGTCGCGATGGTTGCGTAACCTGCAGGCACGTGGCCGGAACAGGCATGTACAAGCTCCGTATGATGAGATAGCCGCTGAAAATTGTTTGTCAGCTTGTACCGTGTTCTTTTGTCCGTCCATCATTTGGACCACTGCCAGCCTACGAACGCTGGCCCTTTGTTCGACGACCCTCGAAGAACAAAAAAGAGGCAAAAGCGAGAGTGGGCTTCCCCCATTGTCGAACTCACCCACACATCTTGGCGGACTCAATGGGCAGCTTTAATAGGCGAGCGCTGTTCATTAGCCCCGTGTAGAGGACATCTAAAGAAGAGCTCGTGGCGGCGCGACAAAGCGGCCATCGCCGAAGCTGCCTCAGCCCCGTCGCTTTCGAGGCAGGCGCCTCTGATGACGAGCCTCGTGGAATCAGGGTCGCCTGGTTCTATAGACGTGTCCGGATCACATGGTTCGCTTCGAACAAACATAAAGGCAACGTAACGCATAAAATCATCCTGAATTGCGCTAGGTGTTGACGACAAAGTGGACGACAAGCGGACGGGCGATGCGCCATACCCACATGTCGTTCATTGATTGATTTATTGATTGATTGATTGATTGTAGGGTTTAACGCGCCCACGCAACGCAGGCGATAAGGCGCGCCGTAGTGAAAGGCTCCGAATTAATTTTGACCACCTGGGGATCTTTAACGTGCGCCGAAATCTCGAACACACGGGCGTTTTTGCTTTTCCCCTTCCATCAGAAAAGCGGCCGCCGCGGCCGGGAATCGAACCCGCGCCCTCGTGCTCAGCAGCACAACGCCTTAGCCACTCAGCCACCTCGGCGGTCGGTACACTTGTCGTTCAGTTCGCAATGTCTTCGTAACACCTAGCGCAATTCAAGATGATCAAGTGCCGACCAGCCCCACTTGTCGTGTTTTCAAAAACAGAAAAGCGCGGAAATTGGAAAAAAGAATTCCTTCCGACAGAGCAATTATTTCTTCTGAAATTTCCCTGGAATACTAATTTCACAAATTAGTATTATCTTTAATCGTTATTATATATATATATATATATATA
This sequence comes from Haemaphysalis longicornis, assembly GCF_048455015.1. Taxonomy (NCBI): domain Eukaryota; kingdom Metazoa; phylum Arthropoda; class Arachnida; order Ixodida; family Ixodidae; genus Haemaphysalis; species Haemaphysalis longicornis. Next base: position 5,716,188 of record NW_027526335.1, read on the forward strand.
TATATATATATATATATATAATATATATATATATATATATATATATATAAGAGAAGAAAAACTTCGAACAAGGTAAAAGCCAAGGTATATATATATAAACAAGGTATATATATATATATATATGTGTGTGTGTGTGTGTGTGTGTGTGTGTGTGTGTGTGTGTGTGTGTGTGTGTGTGTGTGTGTGTGTGTGTGTGCGTGTGTGTATGTATATTCAGTTATATAATCATTACTTTTTCCCATTAACTCAGCTGAGTCAATGGAAAACAGTATCGATTATATAACTTGATTTCACAAGCTAGACGTTTTTTAAGCACACGTCTTTATTTGTCTTTGACCTGGAATGCCTCTTTATTATGGCACACGCGGAAGCGGGCCATTTTTGTTACCGAACATCTGCGAACTTCCAAGTGAAGGCGAGGTCCTTAGTACTGGACCTACGTGGAGGGCTTGACACATTTAAACAAATATTTTCACTCATGAAATCCAGGAACAATTACTTTTTTGCATATATGTTGCGTAAATTGAGCTCTCACGCAACTACTTGTCAGTGACCGCATTCAAGAATTTTACCGAGGCGCACAGACGCGTACACTGTGAAAGTGTCCTTGATTCAGGCATGCCGAGATGTAAAAACATCACAGTCACAACTGTTTCATCGCCCCGGCGCATTCGAATGACCGCTGGCTGTTTTTCTGCACTTGACGACATCCCCCGCACACGGCTGCTTTGCTACGGCGCTGTTGAAGGAACGATGAGTGCGGTCAACGGAAATAAAATACCTTGGCGAAGGACAAAGCCCAGCGTACTCTGATCGCTCAACTGCGTTACGCAATTCAAATTTGAAGTATTCCGGTGCTCGTGTCGCAGCCTCGATAACACTTTCGGGTTAAATCGAATGCTGAGCTGCTTAGTACTCGGACTCCCGCCCGCCTGTCGAACAGCCTATTGACCGCCACAGTCGCTCATCGTCCCCTCGCCGTCGCCTATCCCCATCGCCCCAGCCCCGCCGTTTCTCTTCTCCCCCCCCCCCCCCCCCCCCCCTTTACCTTCATTCATTAGTATACTTCATCAAGCTTAGTTTGTTGCTCTCAAGGGCCAACAATTCGGGTTTTACGTGGCGAAGCAGACCCATGTGAGTTGTCTTAGAGAACAGTCTCCGTTTAGCGGCCTTTACGAGCACTCCCCGATCTCGCCTCCATGCTCGTTTTTCTCATTTCGGTTGCACCGCGGCGTGGCGTCAACGAAGCGGATGTTGTACAATGAACATCTGAATGAACAATGAACAATTTTTCATAATGAACCGCTTTTTCTACATAAACTAAAAGTAGCACAAAGAATGAAAGAAAGATGGAGGAATAATACTTAAAATTGAATTCCCTAGCTTGTCTAGATGCAGAGAAACAAGACCAGACCCGACATTTTGGCAATTTTTAGAAAGTGTCAAATTTTTAATTGTTTACTAAAAAAGGATTGCGCTTTAAAACTAAAATTAAGTATGCGAACTCATTTGCCAGTATGCAACGTCTCCGCAGAAAGCCCCCTGCGGAAATAGCTTCGATAGTTTCGGTTTTACAGCCGCAAAAGTTTCGGATTTCGCGCGACTTGTCCAACGCACCTACCACCCGAGTCGGCTTTGGTCATTTTTTTTAGGTAGGGAAATTTTTTTTTTTGGGGGGGGGGGGGGGGGGGGGAAGCTTCAGATGTGTTTTTTTGTGTGCACAAAGGGCTATATATAAATTTTTTCTCGTAATTAAAGACGTCCAGCGGACACGCCTGCCCCATCTCTCGCGAGAACACGCAACAGCAGGTGACTGGTTGTTAGGGCGGCCTTGGTGACGCTGGAACAGAAGTGCGTACTTTGTAAGTACTGGCGCAGCTCGTAGGATGTGACAGGTTATCAGGTGTGGTACAGCTGCAGTATGGTCGATCCTAGTTGGTTCAATGATTGCTCCCCGACAAAGCGCATGAACATGATTCTTCTAAAGGCTATCAGTTTATTAAGGACGTTAGAGTATAATCAGATGCAAAGGCGTTTGCGATTGTGAATCATCATAAAACACTGGAAAATTAGTTTGCGATTTTGATGAAATGCTTCATACTACCCCAGCGCACTTGTCATCGGAAAAGGCGTAGTACAGTAAGCTCACGGTACGGCATACTATGTTGTTTTTAAAGTCGACCGAGACATTTAATCAGGCCCTCAGCACAGTCTGCCAACCAGTGTATCAGCTCTTGTCCCACTCGCCCCTTGTGAACTTGAAGGTGCAGTTCTTTGTCAGGTATTAAAAAACATGACACGCTACGCTAATTGTCATTCGCCTAGTCACGCAGTCCCAGACAGTGCCTAGGTAGAAGAAAAACTCTATGGCGTGATTTTTTAGGCGCAACATGATTCTCCTTGGCATCGACACCTTGAAATTGCCTTCACAGAACACATAGCATACAAAGTATTTTTTTTTAACTTGGCGGGGCCGAAGATTACCACCTCGAAAAGCGGAAGTCTAAATATATCTTCATTTTGTTTTGCTGTCGCGCTCGTGTTCTCCCTCCAAGCATCCTGCCGCTGCCAAATGCACCAGGTCTCGGAGCCGTTTTTTCTTCTGCACTTACAAGTTATTTTGTGCTGAAATTATATCATAGAGCGCTCTATTGGTTGACATTGAGATTCTTGACCTTAATAGGGTACGTGGTGTCGGACAATCATTTGCGAACAACAACACCGGAGAGTTTCGCGCTGACGTGTTGTTATACCACTTTTTCCTCACAATCAACCCCATCGTGTTCTTCACCATAAAGTTGGCTTTCTCTTATTAAACATACGTTTGCAGCAAAGTATCCTTTACAGGCTTCCGGCAGAGATGCATGCCGGCGCGTAATACTGACACGTACGCCATCTACAGCTGCCGTTGTGAAAGCCAGCCACGGGGTAACACAAGCAAGCTTCAATGTAGCGGCTGGGAACCACAGGGCAGTGACTCCCCCGTGAAGCCCCTCGCTGCGTGTCGTAAACGGCAGACCACCCATCGTGGCCATTTGGCGGCTCGGCACACGGCACTTGGGCGGCGAAACCGTTTCAGAAGGAACTCGTACGCCCCGTCATAAACATACACGCACTCTAACCGATCCCACACGCGTTTACACTGCCTTACGAAAGGAAGCCGTTGCGAAGGAGACTTAACGCAATCCTATGCACGCTCGAAAAATCTCCTCAGAAATTAATGTGCAAAGGAATAAAATCAAATCAGTGTTCCCTCAGCAGTACAGTTATAATAAGAGTGTGCAAAGTTTACGCAAAAACACTCATACCGAATTCTACCAATGGCGAGAAGAAACTTTATCAGTCTTAAATAAGTGTGCTCCTGATTGGGGTTGAATATTTCTCTTTTATTTCTTTTTAATGTTAAAATGGAGGACGTTGTTAGACGTGTGAATAGCTTATTCCAAACGGAGGGGTACTGTAAGAACAAGGACAAGATGCACACCGGGGCATTTCCTGACAAAGTCGGGTAACTTCCCAAGCACGAGATCCCCTGTGCAGAGGGTGCCTGTACCAATTTTCACTAGTTGGTGCCCAGCGGTACTGAAGTACCTCCCATATTCTCGTACCCCATGGTACAAACCGACGTGGTGGAACGGTTTCCAGTACACTGGATCCCCCGTACGGGGGGCGCCTGTCCCCATTTTTATTCTGGTGGGTGACCAGCGGCTCCAGAGGAACCTACCACGTCTACCGCAGTGGTAGTGCGTGTCCAAGCCCTTCATCCCCCGCCGAGACAGAGGGCGCTTGTACCCTTTGAACTGGTGGGTGCCCAGAGGTCCCAGACCCCCGCCCGAAGGGGTTCGAGGGACCTACCACATGGCTTCCCATGGCTGCTTGAAGTCAAGCTCCAAGCATTTGTTCCACCGTCGAGACAAGCTACGGTACGGGGACGCTTGTACCCTTTAAAGAAACCGGTGGGTATCCGGCGGCCAAGACACGTACCCCGGTACGTGTCTTGAGCTCGCAGACGACGAACGACGAACTCTTCTTCTTCCTCTCCTCCTTGTTGGGTAGAAACGAACGCGTTGAACGTTTTGACCTCTTCATCCAATCTTTGGTTGGCCAATCCCTAAGGGTATCCTGCCACAACCATCATCAGCGGTATGTACACAGCAGCAACGAGGGACGGGACAGGGCCCGAGCAAGAGGAGCTTCGCCCCCTAGCACTGAACAAGGAACAGGACAGGCGAAGGGTACTGATGCTACCTCGAAGGTCTGCAGGATCTGCTGTTCAAGACACGAGTGACTAAGATGGTACAAAAAAAAGAAAAAGAAAAAAAAAGAAACGGAGGCTCGAAGGAAAGGAAAGGGAGGGGGGCGTGGCCTGAAATAAAACAGACTAAAATCACATGACACGAAAGGCTATCACGCTTACATCTGAGGTCGGATATTAAAAAAAAATATTTGCTGAGCAGGCACGCGCTGCGGTGACTAAATATTTACTCGGACGTTTTTTTCTCGATCGTTTCTCTTCGCGAATGTCTTAGAACAAGTTGTGTCTTGCCTCACGGAAAAGCCTAAGGGGGATACATTAGCGGTGACAAAATGGCAAAACTCTGCACACAGCTTCTCGGTTGGTTAAGCAGAATATTATTAATCGTCGGCTGGGTCTTAGCTAGCAGCTGCGATCGATCTTTTCTAGTCTTCTTAATGCAGCAAACGTGTCATCAGTTGCGCTATAGGGTGTTGATCGCACCTAGAGTGTGCGCCGTGGTATTGTCACATACGAAGGCGATGCTTGCAGCGCAGTTCGGGTAAATTACCCGGCTTTAATAACCGTCTCAGCGCGGTCACAGAGGTTGGTTGCCGTCTTCGGGGGTGGATAGATGCGCCCAGATTTCCTCCTCTGCATCCACGCAGATTCCACGCGTCCTTCTGTGATTCCGTGGTTCATGACGTGAGTCACCGCAGGCCTTCTCTAATAACGGGTGAGTCTCCTTCCGCAGCGGCTTCTGTGCAAGCAGCGGAATGCGCTCACGCACCGGACGGGAGCGCAGTGGGTAGCCCCCCTCCCTCGCCGCTCTGGGCGTCCCTGGCCTCGACCCCGGCGAGGCAATCCGTCTGGCTGTCGGGAGCGGCAGCCTTGCCGTCTGCCGCGGTGAACTCCGTACTTCCGTGCAGCCTTGTCCACTCGGTTTCGGTGCCGCCGTCCCACGCGATGCGGTCCATCGGTGGGGCCCCAGAAGCTCTAGGCTGCTTGGCACAATACGAAATAAAACGAAAAAGACGGAGGTGGAGGAAGTGCTGCCGTTTGCTCGCACACTCGCAACGTAAGTGTGTTACCATGCTCTTTTCTGTGGACCCGCGCACCTGATCATGTCCACTTGGGGCTGTTTTTCAAGGCTGCAATTCCCGAGCCCTCGGGGCAGCCCTCGAGCCGAGAAATCCTGCAGCAGCTAGCGCTCCAATCACCGTCGCGGTTTAGCTCCAATTTAGGGTAAACTAAGCTGTATAAAAAAGTCCCCCGAAGCTCCTCTGCTGGTGCACCGTTCTAACCTCCGGGACGACCAGGCGGGAAAGAGCAACGACGCAGCCGCGGCGCGGTGGTTCCTGAAAAAGGGGGCCCGCTGGGCACGCAGGAACTCCTGTTAAGTCCCCGCCCAAATCTGCCCCCCGCCCCAGCGCCATGTCCGCCCCGAACGGCTTTTCTGTTTATACAGGCTGTACTGCTCCCCGCCGACTCTGGCCCCGCGGGCTGGAGCGGCCGCGGTAGTACAGCTAGCGAAGGGAGAGGGGGGAAGAAGCCATTTCTCTTGCGCGCGTTCTCGCCCAACATAGCGCTCTTTTTTGTATTGCATGAGGCAGCACACCCGCTTCATTGCAGACAGCCCGCGCAACCGCTCGCATGCGGACGCCATCACTGATGGAAGAAGCCCCGGCAGCACGAGCTTGCTCGGGGTGGAGTAAATAAATACGTGGGTTGAAGCAAAGAATAACATAAAGCGGCTGAAGGGAGGGGATGGTGAAGACCCGCGAAAGAAGCGAGAAATAAGAGCAGACGAGAGAGGGTGCAGGGGGGAGGGCAGATAAGAAGAAGAGGGAGAAGGGAGGGGGGAGAGCGTGAAGGCGTCCGTCTACGGCGGCCGCTCCGAACGTCGTGGTGCCCCGGGTTGTATTCACGCGCAGTAACTTCGAGGCCATCTAGCTAGCGCCTTGTACAGAGAGCGGGCTTTTTTCGACAATCTAACGGATACATCTTGCCACCCCGCTCGGTGCTTTTCTCGCCCGCGTTGCGACCCTACGCTGTCATGTCAGCGGCGCCGGATGCGTGCCGAAGCAGCCGCCACCGACGGCTCCGAGCCCTCGTGCACAGCAGCTGTTGTCGGATGCGATGATGACCGCCGCCGCGGCCATGCGCTTGCCTTCAGCGACGACCCAACGGCTGGTGCCCGCTGAAGTGATGATGATCGGCCATCACCCGTGACCAAAGAACGTGTGCTGTGTTCGCTCTCGTGCCTACAGCACTCCCGAACTTCGTAACAGCAGGCAACAACGGCATTCCCCAATGGAGCAGAGATGTTGGAGGCAGTGAGTGACCGTCCAAACTGCGCGAACTTCCCCGCGGTGTAAAGAGACGTCTGTTTCGGGCTACATCCTCGTTAGATCTCAACCCGTCATCGCACCGCGCACGGGAGAGCGAAGAAATGCCGAACTGCGCGAAGGAATCCAAGACGCAAGCTGGGACAGAGACAATATTTGTGCGCTACTGGCGTCCGGATGGCCCTGGGTAACTCTCCTTCCAACTCCTACACATTTGTCGGGTTGAACAATGTTCCGGACGTTCACTGTTACCAATTAGCAACTAACTGCATCAAAGACCTGCTTTTGGGCCCGATGTCCGGTGGGTCCAACCTCCGGCTGCGCCAGATAGATCGCAGCGAGGGAGTTGATTGCATGCAAGCGTAGGGTAAGATGGTCTACATTAATCGGGCGGCATGTGCAACGTTACTAGAGGGTGTGAAATCCGAGTCACGAATTTGATCAACAAAGCCTATTACGTTGCCCCGCTTTGCTTCATTTCAGCGCTATAATGCTTCGGCCCGCGCGAAAACGCTTACGAAAAAAAAAAACTACGCGAACTGACAAAAAAAAAAACACCAAAGTTCGGAGCTCGAGCGCTCATGAACGCGCGCTAACTGGGCGCAAGGCAATAACAATAAATACATCTATAAAAACGAAAAGAAAGTGTGCGCGTACGCACGCATACATACACGCCGTGTTCCAGATAAGGCACGCTTAATTACTTATTGAGGCCGCCCATTACTTTGCGCCCTGCGCCGACATTTGCGAACCGTAATTAGTTCGCCGAACTGCCTTGGGCTGTCACCCGGCAGTCGCAAACTGGCAGGTCGTGTCCACTCGCGTGAGGCTCGTGTTCCCACCTTTGCCTCTGCTTCGCTTGGTCACAGTTCTTACCCGACCGCCGCTCCGAATATTCTCGAGGGACAAATAACGCTCGTAGCATGCGTACGTTTCTATTAGCTCTTGTGGATCCCGACGGCAACCGGCTGAACCCCCCAGCATGCCTTTCAGAAGCGGATTAGCACTCGTAGAAACGAGCCTCGTGGGGTATTTGCCGCGTGCGTTTGCTGCAATATGTTGGCGTCCGATAATACAACGGGTCGCACCAGGTGCATCATATGCCTCAACAACCCTGACAAATCGACCATTCGGTAAGTGAAACCTACGCAGTCGGCAGACTACAAAGGCATAAATGCAGCTGCCTGATAACAGCAATTTATTCGAAATTTGTTTGCCAACTTATTTTCCGGGTTTTCACATTTCAAGAAATTTTCTTTGCCGTTCCATTTTATCGTATCGTTAAAAAGTGTGTTACTTTTGTTATACCTCGTCTCGTACAATGTGCAATACAGCGCACCGATTGTCAAGCAGAAGAAGGGCACAACGTTGTGTTACTCCATCTTATTATATCGCCGTGAATGCTTTTTACTAAAACTTTACGTCTTTACGACTCGCTATTCTCAACCGCGGCGGCAGTGGAGTTAAGGCCGCTAATAACTGGGTTTGGGCAGGGCATAATCCGGAAGGCGGTAAATTTGGTTTAAAGCGAGTATAAAAAACGCGTAGGTGCTCACGGCGCACCAAAGACGCCATTTTATGTGCTAAGGTAGCGTGATATGCATAACATTGAGCGCATAAACGTTTCAACGGGAGATACGGCCTAATGATACAGGGAGCTTCATGAAAGGCCCCAGACATACGGGGATCGTAAGCGAAGAGTAGGCCATATATTTTATCTCTTGCTTGTAGGGCCAACTTACATAGGAATCGTCTACTCTGAAAGCGCGTGGCAGAAAAAGATTGAAGAAAGATGCTAAATTATCGGTTTCATTTCAGTGGTTGTAACTCTGTGCCCAACTCTTTCTTTTTCTCTCTTTTTTTTTCTTTTTCTAATCAGTGTGGCGCTTTCCTCAAGGTCAACCCTTGCGTGCTAGCTTTGTAGTCGTGCACGTATATAGTACAGGGCCTGTTCCCGCCGTATAAAGATATTCGTCCATCCGTCCGTCTGAAACGGGGCCACGTCCTCCCCGGCAACACCGGGCCTGCTAATACAGTTGTTACTGTCCAAAACCTGGCCTGAATTATGGCGGAGATGGAAGATAGGAATGAGAAATGAGCAACTGGTGTCGGAAGGACTCTCCTTCAGCTCCCCCTCTCTCCCGCATCCAACAAAGGCGTCACACGGTAAGAGGCGATGAGGGAAACAAGAGGGTGTACCTCAAGGAGCGTCCCTCTCCGTCACACTCTTCCTCCGCCCCTCCGTATGAGCGACCACTTTTGTACATCGTTTCCCCTCAACAACACCTGCGGAGAACTCCATCCAGCGAGTGCCCGTGAATGTTACCAGAATTAGGGCAACACGCCGAGACTGCTGCTGAGTGCGGCCAGTCTCGTTAGCTCGATTGACAGACGTGTTCGTCAAATCTGCCGCGCACTCGCGAGGCAGGCCCGTTGCAGGTCGTCGGCCTGCATGTCCAATCCGCGGAATCGCGTCAGACGCCGATAAATTTATTTCACCTTCGCTCCTTTCTATGTGGCGCTTATGCGGCGACTCATTTTGTTGCCGCCGAAAGGGGGAGGAGGAGCTATTGTTTTCAAGAGCGCGAATTCCAGCCACGTGCACGCCTTCGTCCGCAGACGCTGTACGCTTACCAAAAAAAAAAAAAAAGAAGAAGAGACAAACATTTCGCGTTCTCATACAGTGTAGCGTGTACTGTTACGACGAACCGCGTATACGCGCTTACACAGGCGGCTGTCTGCGCACGTGCTATCACAAGAATGTACGCATGCTTATTCGTCACATCCTTTAGAGCGCATATATCTTGTGTCAGTGTTTTCGTTGAAAGTAGAAACTTTACAAAACACTCCGACCGACCAGTAGAAGGTTATAGAGTGGTCCCGGAAGGAGGGAGTGAGAGAGAGAGTGTGTGGACAGGGAGCTCGGAGGGAGAGAGACGTAGAGAGAGAGAGAGAGAGAGAGAGAGAGAGAGAGAGAGAGAGAGAGAGAGAGAGAGAGAGAGAGAGAGAGAGAGAGGAGAGGGGAGAAAGTGGGAGGGAAAGGGCGGGCGGTGCGCTTTATTAGTACACCTATACAACCCTCCATCTCTCTCTTATTATTATTCTTTTTTACGCCGAAGCGGTTCGTTATGGAGCGCACACACTCGATTGTAGCGAAATGAAGAGAATGCCGAAAGCGGTTTCAGATAGCTCGGCACATGGAGGTCTTAGCATATTTTATAGAAAGTCGTGCTGGCCGCGTGCTTTAAACTTATGTTAATTATTTAGATATGCGGAAGGACTGCTGCATTGGAAACAATTCAAATACAAAACTACCAAAAGAAGTGATGTGGCAAACGGAAACGCGGGCGGACCTCTTCATCAGTCAGCGTTAACCGAAGAAATACTCTTGATTTTGGGACCTTATGTGATTATCAGTAAGTTACACTGGACTCAAATGCAATAAACACATCGCGCGAGAAACACCGTGTTGCAGGCTTCTAAGGTCGGAGCAAAGCATGCGCATCCGGCCGAGCCTCTGGTTCGCGCGACAGAGACGAGATGCTCGCACGAGTCCACCAACGGACCTCCCTTTATTTTAACACGACACTGTTTTATTCCCGGATACACGAAGATTTCGCTGACGTCATATCCATCACGGAAGTGACGCCTGTGCAACGAAGCAGGCAGCCTGTAAAGGGTGCACCCCTGCACACAAGGTCTTCTTGCGGAGAAGCAACCTTTAGTACTAATGAGTACGTCATATTTAGGGTGTTCGTTTTCGGGTTTTATACTTTAACATGAAACTGTTTTATGCCGTGATACCCCAAGATTTCACTGACGTCACATCCGTATGACACCTTTGACGAAGCGACCAGCCAGCAGGACGTCGCTCGCCAAGCACACCCACAAGACAGCCGCCGACCCGCAAATCATGCTCAGCTGCAGATTTCGCCGCACATTTCACTTTCGTGTTTTACTGATTCCTGTGAAAGAGGAATCAACCACAGTTTTTCGTTCTACTTGCCCACGCGTTTTCATTCACTTGGGCCAAGGGCGCCTCGGCATGAGTTGAAGCTCGAGAAAAAAAAATTGTAGAAAAAAATCTGCTCCTGTCGTTGCAAATGTCGTCAAAAGACGATGGTTTTTGTCGACATTTGCAAAGGAAATGCCCCCCTTTGCTTTTCCGCTCACCTCCCATGCTGTTCCTGTTCCGTCGCGCTCATCCCATGGTAAACACACTAAAGGTTTGTCAAAGCGATTTGAATTTACCGCGTTCCACTGCTATAGGCCGGGTTCCTCGATGCCAGCGCTGCAGTACGGCGGAGACGCGCGTGAATCGAAGCGACCGACTTCAAGGTTAATAGAACCGTCTTGCTGTGCTCAACGTGCGTTCCAAACAGAAAATGGAACCTAGCTAGTGGAACCTTTCGTTGCTTTTGCCGCGTGATTTCTCATATGCCGCCAGGAGGTAGCGCGGGCAACAGCTCGCGGCGGTTTTATGCAGTAGATGTAGAATATCATTTGCTATCGAAAAACCAAGCATCCATGAATTTTTAAATAAAGGAACACTAAATATTCCTTGGGTACTAATTTTCTGTCTTATATTTGCGTAATGTCTTGTTCTTGTTCAACAAAGTTGACAAGTATGAACATATAAACCGGGCTTAGACGTTTACGTTTGGCTGTGAGTATATAAGACTATTGCGCAGTATCCATTTTACTTTGGCTGGGTGGCTGAATCGAGAGACAGACAGACAGACAGACAGACAGACAGACAGACAGACAGACAGGCAGACCAAAATTTCTGGGTTTAAGTAGCCCAAAAAAGAATCGTCTTTAATAAAGTAACACTAATCATGTCACACAGACTTGTTGCTGGGCGAGTTGGTGAACGCTTTAGGACATGGTTTAAGCGCTAAAAAAGGCGGACACATGAAAGCGACAGGACAAGCGCTTGTCCTGCCACCTTCCGTGTGTCTTTTTTCTTTTAGCGTTTAAGCCATGTCATAGAGACTTGTTTTGCAAAACTGAACTATAAATGGCCCACAACAGCTATCCTTACACGGTTAATGATATGCTTGGCATACCCTGCATGGACAACCCTCGCACACAATTTCTACTCACTATTTCTTCTTCCATTCGTAACAACCTTGCCATAGTTACCTTATTCATTATTTTTCCCATCCTAGCGCGGTATCTGCCGTTAGGATGAGATTAAGATATGGAGAGAAATGGGCAATCTCAATATTCCGTCGACATTCTGCGCAACTTGCGGCCAAGCGGCTGGATATACGAGGACGATGAATATCGCGCGTGCGAAGTGAGAAATCGGCTGTCACTTGTGAGGCGGCAACATCCGGTGTACTCGCAGCCTAGAAAAGCTGCAGGTAGATGCGTAGATCTTCCCATACTGCAGACACATGCTAATTTCTTGCGCATGGAGAAGCCTGGTGGTTCTTGTAAATATTGCGCGCGGTTGATAAAAATCGTGCTTCGCCTTGGTGGGCATTATCGCTCCCCGAGTAGAATGTAACTGCGTGTAAAGTGTGTATACGACGCTGCTCTGCGCGTAGATATGGCTACTGCAAACAGGCATATCAGCAGCGAATCAACTTAAGAATAAAGGCCGCGTCTCGTTCGGCGGATTTGCGGGCTCGATTGGAGCGCCATTTGCTCTCGGACGTTCATTCTTGTGTTTGTAGACAACCGTGATTTCTGTGAAGCGGGCCTTGACCTGACTCGTGTTCGGGCAGCAAAGCAGCACGGTCTGACGCCACGCGAAGCCCGCCTTGTTAAACGAGACACTCGCACGGTTATTCGTCCAGTGAGCGTCGTGTGCCAGAAAGGCTGCCGGGAATATCGGCAAAGTTGCATGTGCCTCGCATGTGGCCTTTATGGCGTACCCACACAAGATGAGCGCAATGTCACGCGATAAGCAACCGGCACTGCCAGGCGTTTCAAAATGGTAATTAGTCTCGTGTAAATGCACCTATCCCAAAACCGTTTTTCTCAGCGTAACGTGCATCGATAGGCGGCTTCTTTTGCCGCGGAAGACTAGGAAGATTTTATTGCGACGCCGCAAGATTGACGCGCGGCACTGTAACTTTGCTTGCGCAGTAACGGCTGTGTGTAACACGTCTAAATTCCTTCTGCCAGCACTGTGACTGCAAATTAGTTCGTTCTGGCATACATCTGTGCGCTATGCATTCGGTTCTTTTCTTAAAAAATTTCGGAATCCGACGTGACTTTCAGCGAAAATTTGTCTGTGCGCACGCTTCAGGATGAATCCTGCAGTGGACAACAGGCTCGATGATGAATGATAATAGCAAACCTACCCCCCAAAGCTCATCATAATCATCATCAGCCTGCTTAGGTCCACTGCAGGGCGAAGGCCTCTCCCCCTCCTGTTTTACCCCCGAAGTTCCGTATTTCATATCTCCATCGTTTCATAGGCCTACCCCTTCTTCTAGACCCGTCTCTCGGTATCCACTCTGTCACCCAAATTGCCCACCGGTTGCCGGTTTGTTTCACGACATGGCCAGCCCAAGTACATTTCTTTTTCTTCACTTGAACTATGATACCGACAACTCCAGTTTGTTCTCTGATACAGGTAGCTCTTCTCATGTCCCTGAGTGTTATTCCTAACATTATTCGTTCCATGGCCCGTTCAGCCGACCTAAGTTTGCTTTCTAGTTGTCTAGTAAGGCGCCAAGTTTCAGCTCCGTATGTCATCACCGGCAGTATGCACTGGTTGTAGATTCTTCTTTCGAGTGACAGCGGTAGCTTACTTTTCATTATTTGGAAGTGCTTCCCGAGTGCTCCCCAGCCAGTACCTATTCTGCGCCGGATTTCTTTCTCGCACGTGGTTGGGATCAGCACTAAACATCTGTCCGAGGCAGTTATATTACGTTACATCCTCTAGCGTTTCGTTTCCTAAGCTGAAAAAGGCGTTCTTGCCATGCTTATTCCTCATTAATTTATATTTATTCTTAATTATTTTTATCCATACGGCCGTGCTTTCCGATTGTAGTTTATCAAACATTGTTTGCATGTGTTCTGCAGTCTCACTCAGCAAGACTATGTTGTCCGCAAATATAAAATCGCTCAAGTATTCCCCGTTTATCCTTATTCCTGTTTTCCCAGCCAAGCTTTCTGAATTCCCCCTCCAGACATGGTGTGAATAGTTTCGGAGGGATGGTATCTCCTTGTATTACTCCCTTTCGGATCGGAAATTTATCGCTTTGCTTGTGGAGGGTGATCCTGCCCCTGCATCCCTGTCTTCTAGAAGTCTTATGCAGGTCTTTTCTAGTCCCTGGTTTTTTACTGCTTCGAAAACGGCTGCGGTAAGTACGGAATCAAACGCTGTCTCGTAATATATAAATGCCATGTGAAGGGGTTTAGCGTTCTCTGCGGATTTTTCTATCACTTGGTTGACGACATGGATGTGATCCATGGTTGAGTACCCTTTCCTAAACCAAGCTTGCTCTCTGTGTTGCTGGGAATCCAAGCTGTCACTTAAGCAGCTAACTATAACTTTGGTATAAAGAAGCTTGTAAACAACTGAGAGTAGGCTGACGGGTCGGTAATTCTTAAGGTCCTTAATTCTGTAATTCTTGAGGGGTGAAAGTATATTGAGTTAAAAGCATATTCCCATTTCAAATTTTGAGTTCCAAAGCTATGAGCAGCGCTTGGGTTTGCTGGAGATGCAGGAGGAAGTGTCCATTTTTATATTAGGGGCGAAGCTCCTTAAGGCGTGGGTCTGTCCATCCTCGACGTATGTATGTAGCCACCTCTAGTTTAGTTCTTGGATTGTTTACTAGATGGCGGTACTTGTATATGATGAAAAGATGCGCTTGGATTGTTTACTAGATGGCGTGGCTACCTCTAGTTTAGTTCTTGGATTGTTTACTAGATGGCGGGGAGCGTTGTAATAAAATCCGTTAGCTGTTGGCGCGCGCTCGGAGTCGCCCGATGGATAAGGCTGCAGATGTGCGAGCCCGCGAGGCAGAAGCGCTCCATGAAGCTGCGCGACGCCGCCGCCAAGATCCTGCCGTACGAGAGCGGGAGGCCGAAGCGTGTCGTCTGGCTGCGCGACGCCGCCGCCAAGATCCCAGCGTTCGAGAACGTGAGGCCCAAGCGTCACGGCAACGGCGCGAGGACCCTGCCGTACGCGAAGCGGCACGGCTGCGGCGCGAAGAGGATCTTCAAAACGTCAGAGAACGGGAAGCGGCGAGAAAGCGCGCGTATCGGCAGGCAGACCCCGATGCAGTGAGAGCTCGTGAGGCGTCTGCAAAACGCATCAGGCGAGCTCAGCCCCAAGGTGCCGACGCGCGGTTTAAGCGAGACTTTCTAGACGTTACGGTCGGACACAGATGTAGTGGGCGCACTTTCACTGAAGAGTCACGGTTTTACCGATGATTTCCCCTCAGGAGCTTCGCCCACTCATCATCAGTCACCCCGTGGATATGCTGTGAATTTTTTACGTCAGGAGGGTGATTCAGGGGTGGAGAGATCGCAGAAATGCCTCTCAGAATCTAAATGTGTCGAAGGAGGAGTGAGAATGGCGTACAGGTGGTGCTGGACTTGCTGGTGCGGGGTTTTAATTTCAAAATTGAGCTTTCGCGGCGATTTTCAGTAGTAAAACGAAAGAGAAACGAGCAGTTCTTTAGATTCGTGAGAGTGCGTCCCCCAGCACCCCGAAGTCCTCTATTCCAGCGACGCTGCCGACGCGGTGTGCTGCCCCGTACACAGATAGGAGCCGAATCTCCGCTGTTGGAGAAGTGGAAGCCGCAATTAATTCGCTCCTAATCTTCTGTTTCCCGCGGAGTAAACACCAGCCGAATGCACGAATGAGGACACCCACCGCGCGGCGGAAATACAAGAGGGGATTAAAAGCTGGGCTAAGTGGCGGCACGTGGGGAAGCGGACAAAGCGAGACAACGATCAGACAACATCGAAAGGTCTCTTCATAGTGGCTTGCGCAACTACTGTGAACACGCTCCCCCTCTCTGATGTCCGCTTTCGCCTCATCCGCAGGATATATATATATATATATATAGCGAATCAGAATTGGAAATGAGGGGCTCGTTGAAAATAGGACAGAAATAAGAGTTGGCAGTCAAGAAAACCTCGGAAAGCAAAGGGGAGGATGTGGTAGGTCATTACAGATAAAGAATTTGGAAAGAAAGAAAGAAAGTGGAGAAAAAATCCCACCTGGCGGGCATTTTTTCCCCATTTTCTTTCTTTCTTTCCAAATTCTTTATACCACATCCGCCCCTTTGCTTTCCGAGGTTTTCTTGACTTCCAACTCTTATCTCTGTCCTATATATATATATATATATATCAGGGTGTCGAACCGGAACTGAACCGAAAAAAAGAAATAACGGTTACCGGTTCATGCCGAAACGTTTCGACCCTCCGTTGTTGATATTGCACAGTCAATGCAATTCAGGCCTTTTTTTTCTTTCACGTACCATCATCTTCGTACCCGCTCGCGCACTTTCCCCTCCAGATAATTGAACACTATCACGCTCTATGTAACAACAGGGGAAATGAATGAGCACCAATGTAGCAATGGTCTGTTGCTGCTGCAAACGCGAGCGTTGTGCAAGCTGACCAAATGAAATGTCAGTCTCGGCAGCTTGCAGGGGATATACAACGACCTTGCCCTTCCCTAGCTGCGACTTTATTGGAGCAATCAGGCTGCAGGAGTGCTGCCCTGCGCCACAGCGAAAGCCCACACCCGATATGTGCAAACTTTTTGCATTTCATAATTTGTTTAAAAGGTCCGACACCTGCAAATGTTAATACTTGACAAGTGTAACCGCAGGAGCTGCTCAGTGGCTAAGCCGTTTGCTGCTGACCACAAGTGGCCTCGATCGCCGTTCCCTACGACCGTTTTTCTGAAGTAGATGGAAATCGAGAACGTCCGTGTATCGAGATTTTGATCCAAGTTTAATACCACCAGCTGGTTAAAATAAGTCTGCCGGCCTGCAACATAAGCTGCGCCTCGGAGCAGAGATGTAGCACGGGGCATCAAATGCGCCAGTTTTGTAAAAAAAATGTGTTTACACGGAAAACAACAAAAAAGAAAAGGCGAATGACGTTGTTTTTAAATATCACGCAAAAAAGTAAGTAAAACCGAATAAGTAAAAAAAAGCACCAAAACCTCTACACTTTTCTTTGCCCGGCCTCAACCAAACGTGTCATCATCAATGCGAAGGAAGTGTGTTCCGTGGTCATTTTTTGAGGACAGTACAGTGGACAAGTTCCGTTTTTTACAGATACCGTGAGCGCGAAGCTCCGACGCGTAGAAAATCATTTATTTCACTGCTCCATTATCCTCATTACCAAACACATCGAGGAACGCTTCGTCTTCTACGAGACGGATGATCATCATCGTTGGTTGCTGGACCGGTGTTCCGAGACAGCTTAGTCGTAAAATAAACGCCTTACCTCACCGTGTACCCAAGGCCCTTACAATACAAATAACAACAGATATGTCAGGGAAAACTGTTAAGGTGCGCACTTAATCCCTTGGCAAAAAAACTGCAGCCCTCGACCGTGTATTGGAAGCAGAAACAGTAATAAAGCAGATTACATGTGCAGAAAGGCAGGCCGGTACCTCACACTGTCCCATTCGCCCAGCGATCATCTTTTATGCTTGTTCTGCAGTTTTGTCTCTTTCAGATCTACTTTTTTTCGAAGTTGCACTTGTACTGACTGCCCAACTCACTACATTACTTCTACTGCTACTCGTTCCGGAAGGGAGTACTGCTGTGGGCGAATGAAAGAGCGTCTACCCAAAAAAGTCCCATATCATGCTCCGCGCGTCAAATTTCCCTTTCATTTTGTAACAGCATAATCTGTTACAAGATTCCGCAATGTAGCACACGGAACGATGGCCGGGCGTCAGGCGGCACAATGACATACTGATTGTAATGCACACATCCGGTATAGCTATCGCAAAATGAACTGCCGTGGTCAGAGCAATAATGCAGTGACTGAGCATTAACTAAAGCTTACTTTTAACAAAAGTGTGGCTAACACATTCGATAAGGTGACAGCTAACAAATTATTCAGGGTGACGAAATAATCTAATTCATTGGTAGTATTATGTGCCTGTTGTACGCGCCAGTACGCAGGCCTAAATTTATGGCTACAAGGTTAGCGTGGTGGGTGATTCCATAGCGACGATTGCGATTTCAACAAAAAAGGAAAGGGCAGAAAACATATCCCACCATCATATCTCTTGGCAGTGGCTTTATGAATAGTCGCTAGGTCAACATAAAATCTGGGCGAGAAAGTAGTATGTAAATCATCGCCAATTCATCTGTTTTTTCTAATATATCGTAATTGTTTAAAGTTTGCTTTGATATTGCGCCACTGGCCTTGGGGAACAGCAGAATTTTGAATTTTTGTTTGTATTTTGATTTGACTGTCGTTTTAAACTGCTAAATGTTTTTTTTTTCTTATTTCAGTGATAATTTAACTCATCGAACCGGTTCGCGAACCGGTTCGGTGTGTGATTTTGTGGAACCGGAACTAAACGGGTATTTTTTTCGGTTCGACACACTGATATATATATATATATATATATATATATATATATATATATATATATATATATATATATATATATATATATATATATATATGAAATTAGGTGAAATTAGGATCACCACGAAAAACATAACAAAAGGCTGGATCGGGAATGCGGTAGATCATAGAAATAGATGAAGAGTTTTTTGAGTCAGAAAGAAAGTGGTGAAAAAATGCCCGCAGGGTGGGATCCGAACCCACGACCTCCAGAATACTGGTCTGGTGCGATGACCACTACGCCATCGGCGGGGCTGTTTCCCCACAGCTTTCTTGGGTATTTATGGTAAGGTATTTTTTGTTTCCTGCACTTGGGGGTGGTAGCCAGCGCCACTCGGACTACTCGGGGTGAAGGGGACCTTCTTTTTAATCCCCGGGCCGGGACTCGAGTGTCTACGACATGTCGAGAGTGGTCGACCAGCGTTGAACCCTCTTAAGCTACCTTTGGCACTAAGACTGCCAGAACAGAGGCCCTCGCTATGCATGTAGCGAATCAGAAATGGGAAATGAGGGGCTTGTGTTCTTGGGGCAAGAAATTCTCTTTCCAGCTTGCCCATGAAAAGATTTGCATAGTTTGGACCAATTTTTGTGCCCATTGAGGTTCCATTGGTCTGTTGAAGTGCTTGTCATCGAATTCGAAGTTATTCATTTCAAGAATCATTTTTACAAGTTCTTCCAGGGTTTCACTGTCGACAGGTTTGTTGAGAGATTCTGATTCTTCATACAACTGAATGGCTGCTTTGACGCTGCCCTCGTGTGGAATGTTCGTATAGAGGGAGGCAATGCCCATGGTGACAAGTAGGCTGTTGGCAGGTATGCGCAAGTCTAATATTTGGCGGAGAAAATCGGTTGTGTCCTTAATGTACGAGGGGAGGGTGCCAGGAATGTCTTTTATTAGAATGGCTACAAAGATGGACAAATTTTGATAAAGGACGGTCCCCGTACGAAACGTCGAGTCAATAAATACTGTTAAGTTTCCATTGTGATCTACGCATATATATATATATATATATATATATATATATATATATCTCGACTTATATTTTCGCCTATTTATCAATGTATCAAAGAAACGTGACAAGCACACGTCATTCGGCCCTATTAAATATTTCGAAAAAAAGCCGAATAGCACTGGCAATGACGACTGCAACCTTGATATGTATATATATATATATATATATATATATATATATATATATATATATATATATATATATATATATATATATATATATATATATACGTGTGTGTGTGTGTGTGTGTGGGGAGAGAGAGAGAGGATTCGTAGCGCGGGAAAAATGATTTTGCTAGCCCATGCGTCACTTGAGACGATTGTGCTCGCGCCACAAAAGCGCGCATAATGTGTTTCGGGAAGAATGATGTGAAAGGCCACCCAAGATGGACGGTTAAAACTGGTCGAACCTGCAGCCGCACCCCGTTCCCTTCGCACGTTCGCCGGATTCAACGGGGCGGAGGTGCCGCTCTCACGGTGAACGCTTTCACAGCGGCGAGCAGATTGGCAACGGGCTCGCAGAGATTTCCGGCTGCGTGTCGTGAGTTGGGGCCTGACCGCGCGAGAGCGGATTTCAGTCGCCAGTCGGAAGTTGCATAAAGCGAGATTGGTGAAGCAACTGGCGCTGCGGCCGTCTCCCCGTAAGAGCTCGCACGTTTCTTCTGATAGCTAGGGACTGCAGGTGGTGCCCTAAAGTAAACTTCGCCAGTTCATCGATGTCCTATCTTCGTCTAGCGTGCTATACTCGGTTACAACTCAAGAACGGCACTACCTCATGTAGTGTATCACTCCGCCAAAGCGCCGGACTCGTGACGTCAGTGAGCGCGCGTTTTGAAAGGGGTTTGCTATGAATGCTTGATATCGTCTGCCTTGTCTCACGCAGTTTGTTTGTCGTCACTGGAGTCGTTTAAAAGCATATTAAGTCCAAAAAATCACGGGAAAAGCTCACGCCAAGTTCAAAATATTCCCAGTAACGCCCTACTTGCGCCGCGCGGAGGAACATCCGGCTACGGTGATAAGGCACAGCGGCAACTTCCGGGGCCGTTTTTAAGTTGTCACCGAGTATACCTTGCGTTCGTTTGCTCGGAAACAATTGACTTTTGTAACGCATTTAGTATTGCGCGATGAATAAATGTAAAAGTTAACAGTGCTCGAGCGTTAATTGCGGCAAAAATCAAATAGCATATAATACGGATACAAAAACATGTGTAACCAGTAATATAGATCCCTAATAAGATGTGCCCACGCTTAAGGATGCGAAAGAGCAAAATATATGCCCAGAGGGTTCGCATGACTCATTCAGCTCTCGGTCCGGGAGGGTGAGAGAGAGAGTAAACATTTATTTCTGAAAATTGGGTGATGGTAAAGAGGGTGTTAAAGAAGACGGACAAGGGCGGCCATCCTAGTCCGGTAGGCCACGTCCCGCGACCGCTGACCTAGCCCGTTCGACCAGTGCAGCCTGGTCCTTGAGCTGGCCGCTGCGCAGCACGCACTCCCACTGCTCGTAGGTTGGGTGGGTAGGGGGATGAAGGGTTAGTAGGGCGCTGGCATACCAAGTGGAGTGTTGTCAATGGGGAGTTGCAGTGTGTGCAGTTTAGGGAGTAGGTGGTCGGAGATATGTGGTGTAGATGTTAGTGTTTGTAGAAGGTGTGGTCTGTAGGCGCCGCCAACGCTGTTTTGTGCCCAGCGCCGGCTTGTCATGAAATTTCCAGGGTCCGTCCGAGGAAGCGACAAAGTTCGAGCCTGCTTTATACGCATAGAGTTCATCGGTCATCGGGGCTTGGCGGACTACATCCCCTTTTAACCATAGGACAATATGATTGCCTAGTTCCGAGTGAAATTTCGTCCGCACGTGCGCCGCGACGTATCGTCCCGACGTGGTCCCCGCGTTATTAAGAAGCGGATCAAGGAGCGGGATCCGAGCATGCTCTACATAAGCTATAGATTGAAAGAGTTGAATGAGCCGCCTCTTGAGTGGCGGTATCCTTCCGCCCATAATAATATCCCTATGGCCCAGAAAACCGGCCAATGACGGCCGGTATTAAGTACGGGCCGGCAACCGACCCGCTGTCTAAAAAATCGGTCGGGCTGGTCAAAAACCGGGCAGGTGGCAACCCTATGTGGCCGGGTTGTACCGTACCAAGAAGTTCTTGTATGGTGTGAAGTAATTACAACACTTGCCGGTTGGCGTTATTTTGAACTTTACATGCAGGGTGTTTTAAAACGTACCTTCCGCAAGTCAGTTTTCGTTTAAGTTACTTGACTCGTTAAACCGCATCTGGCACCCGGGGCATCCTTCCAGAAAATAGTGTTGGGGTTGTCACAGAGGTCATCAAGCCTACATGCAGCAAGCAACATTGACTTCATTGCATAAATATTTGACGCTGAAAAAAAAAAAAAAACCTCCTGAAACCTTGAACAGCTAGAGCATCGGAAGAGATTTTTCTTATGTTGTTGCAATGCAACAGGTGGATGTAGCCTAACAATTTCAGATCGCATATGGTAGGTGCTTTAAGGTGATTTTCACACATGCGATCATAAATGAACGTCACTGCTCAAGAATAATGGTCTTCTTGTCCTCGCAAGGGATGACTTATCCGAGGCTCCATGCAAAACACTGCCCAGTTCAGGCATTTAATGGCTTCCGCAATCGGTTCACCCAATAGCCCAAAAAATAGCCTAATAACTAGCTATTAATATTTCCCGTCAACCACGAAAACAAGTAGCCCAATTTGGCTACTCGCAGCCCAAACCGGCAGCCCTGAAGCCACGTTCACCCATGCGTGACAGCGGGCCGTCTTTATCTTCAGAGAGGGGGCACCGCACCTCCGTGTCTGTTCCCGGCGTAAACCGATCGCTGGCGCAGTGCGCGGTATTTTGGGAGTTTTCAAGGCGGTGTGGGAGGAGATTGCACCTATGCCATGGGCGCTGCAGCGGTTCTCACAACCGAGTTCAAAGTTCAGTGACTCGCAACCGTTGCGCGTGTTTCAGGGCTGTTGTCAGCAGTTCCTCACGCCAGACATCGCGGCTGCCCAGTGCCAACTCTGTTGCGAACACGACTTTCGATGCAACACTAAGTGCCTGTAGTGGTCTCAGAAAGTTTCCCCTAATCACGGTTGTGGCCGCGCAAACATTTTTTTTTTCACTCACTTAGCATCGCTTGCGCGGTTATGCCACAGACGTCAGAGTGTTTTATTGTCGCACACGATTTTAATGCGGCAGCGTTAAATGGGCCACTGAGCAGACTTCACCGTTGGTGTCTGTATACAATATGGCTCCTAAAATCGGCGACACTGCGAAGTAAAGTAGTTGAGTTGGAAAGAAAATGAAGAAAATGAGGAACTGGATGGGAATGCAACTTCAGAATGAGAGTCGAGGAAGCATTCCCGACACCACTAAGGTTCCATGGCTCTAGCTGCCTAGAGGGGGACTTAGTGAATGCGTCGAGGCCTTCGACTTCGGAAACATCAACCACAGGTATACAGGCAGTTGGACGTTGAGGCACGACGTTGAGATGACCACACTTAAAGTCTGAATGAAGGCCTAGAGAAACATAGAGGTAGAGGTGGTGGTGGTGGTGGTACCAGTGATAAGGCTCATACCCACTCAGGGGGTTTGGCCTGCAGGGAATGGGCGCCTTACAGAAAGAAATTATGTAGTTTTTGTAGGGAAGGAAACATATTTAAATATTAGAATGGATTAGCAGTCGATGACTAGAGAAATAAAAGTAAAAAGATTATAGAAAAAATAAAACAGGTAAAAAAGAACACCATTGAATGAAAATAAGAAAGTAAGAATAACGAAGAGAGAATGCGGTTCAGACGAAGCAGAGAGCTAGGCGCGCATAGGGCTTGACAGGGGATCCAGCAGGACCAGATTATATCTAACACGGCAGACGGCCTGATTCCAGGATGAATGAGTGTAAGGCACGGCAAAGATCACCGTGACAGAATCCCAATTCTTTCGCCCCGAATGACAAAATCTGTGTAGCAGACAGTGGGAGGTTTAGCCGGTTGCATGTGCTTTCTAAGTACCTTCGCCTTATAGAGAAGAACCGTTGAGAGAAGAAGAAATTGTCGATAGTTTCTGGTTCATTGCAGAATGCGCATAGCGGCGACGGGGCCGGATTAGAGCGGTGCAAGTAATAATTTAAATTTGGCACGCGACAGTAAAGCTAGTAAATGTGACATCCCAAGCTCGCGACTGGTTTATGCTGCACTTCCATGAGTACCGGAGGTGCTCGAGCTCCGAGTCTTTGTAGGTAGAATCAGGCATACTTCGAAGTAAGCACAGCCTACCAAGCGAGTCGAAGTTCTGAGGGTAATGGGCGGCAGAACCTCCACTACTGGACCGCCCAATGCCATTCCCGCCAGAGCATCCGCCGATTCATTAAGCCAGATACCTGCACGTCCAGGTACCCAAACCAAACGATGTTCACCGAGGGAGGAAGACGATAAAGAAGCAAGGGCCTGACGTATGGGGGATGACGTTGAGGAAGTAATTGCAGAACAAACAGAAATTAAGTCCGTGTGAAATATTGCCTGTCTTTTCGAGGAACCAAGCTTACGAGGGTCAAGACTATTGCGACAAATTCTGCATGGAAAGATGTAGTAAAGTTAGGCAACCGGAGGGAAAATGCCCAATCTTCTCCTTGCGGACAGAGGCATCGGCTGCAATAATGGCGTGGAAAAGGAAACCGTTCAGTTGATCTTGTAGGAGGCCTGTCAAAAGGTTCAGAGGGAGTAATTTAGCGTTAGAGGGAAAAATTTCATCAGAAGAAATATCTAAGGGCGAGACTCTGTTAAGCACGAAAGCCGACAAGAGGGCCACATTTAATGGGTCAAGCAGAGATTGTACGAAGACCGCCTGCGGTTGTTTGAACCGCGGCCATGGACTACCGAAGAACAACGAAGGCTGCTTGCGGCCTGGATATGGGCGATTCCATGACTCGTAAAAATGCATCTACGGTGAGGACATGTATGTGGTATACTAATTGAGACATTTGGGCATTCATGTATAAAATTTCAATTGGTACATAACGAGGAAGACCCCAGACATAACCGTAGAGCTTGTCTTTCGAGCATTATCAACGGGCGAAGTTTGTAGTGGGGGCTTCCGGAGAACAGCACACATTCAAATTCTAGAATTGGCCGGACGTACATTTTTTAAATCATTAGTAGTGTGTTACGACGCATTCCCAGTCTCTTGTGACTTAGCCCTCTCAAGAATGACTCGGCCCGAGACCCTTTAGTAGTAATACAATCCATGTGTGGACGCCAATTGAGAGTATATTCGTATAAAATTCCCAGATATTTTAAGAAGTTGACCTCAGGAATGACCTGTTGCCGGTAACTAAGAGAGATGAAGACTGGGCCGCTCACTGGGAATGAAAGTGGAGTACATTTACTCACATTTAGGTTCAAGCGGAAGCCATCCAGCCAAGCCTCTAAGGCGCTTAAATAGGACTGCATACTCCGATACAACATGTGAATATCTCTGGCAGAAGTGAAAAAAGCAATATCATCCGCGTAAATGTACACCTGAATGTCTGGATTTACCTGAATCGAACTCATTAAAATATTAAACAACAAGGGGGGCAGAGCAGAGCCCTGGGGAACACCTCGAGTTTGGCTGTATATAGGAGAGGACAGGCCTTGCTGTGACCAAAAGAATTTTCTATCCGACAAAAAGTGCCAATCCACGAAAAAATGTAGTCTGGAAAAGAATAAAGCTGGATTGCGTCAAAAGGAATTTGGTATTCAACGCCACCGTAAGCTTTGGCAATATCCAGGGTAACCAACACGCCAACTTCTTTACGTTGGCGTGTCAGCTGAATACGACTCTCCAAATCAATGTGGGCCGACTACACTGACCAGCCTGAATCCTAGGCCTGAATCCTATCTGTTCAGGGTACAAGGCGTTCTCGCGTTCTAATACGTTTTCAGTTCGATGTACCAAAATTCTTACTACTAGTCTAACAAAATTCGATGTAAGGGATATGGGTCTGACATTGTCTAACGCGTATTTCAGACCTTGTTTTTTAAGGAGGGGAACGATCTTTGCCAGCCGCCACTCAGGTGGAACCCATGAATGATGTAGGGAGTGGTTAATCACTGGCAGCAGTGAGTCGGGGGACTCGTTGAATAAGAGTTTTAGCACGTGGGCTGTAATACCATCAGGTCCAGGAGCCCGACCAGGGACACGGAGCAGTCCCTCCTCGATCTCATACAGAATCACTTCCTCAAAGTTGTCTTAACAGAGTCCCATTCAGCAGTCGGGACGACGACGACGACGGCGCCTATGATGATAATGGAGATGGTGATTAGGAGGAGGCGAAGGAGGAGAATGACGATAACAATGATGAAAAGCCTGATAGCATGCCCACTTAGCTGGGTCAGCCAGTGACGATACAGCTGTGGTCAGAAACTCACGTCCCTTTCATCAATTACCATTTGCTGCGACGTCAACATACCGAATTCTTGTGTATAGTTGCTACATACCCGCCGCGGTCATGTATGTGGACCGGGGGTCGCACACGTGTCCGTGTTGGCCATTTAACCATTTCACCAACTCCCATTTGGCTCGGATGTTAACATACCCGTCCACAATTCCAAATACCCACTCAAAGGGATGGCCACGCTATATGGACTTTTGTGACTTCGGGAGTTGAGTTTCAGATTTTCATTTTTTGTTTTAAGTTATTCGCGTGAAGGCGCTGGATTAGCTACATATTGGTGGGTTTATTAGTTCATTTTCATTTTTTCCTTTTATAATTTTGGCTTTTTTCTTTTTGCTACGGCCAATAATTGGGTGTCAATACCTAAATTGAGCGACTTTTTGTCTCGTCTCCTTACATTTATCGTCTTGCGTGTTTTTTCCTGTTTTTTTTTCTCACAATAATCTACATATTTACGCTATTATAACGATTGAATGTCTCAGCTCTGCCAACTGCGCATTTCTGTTCAGATACAAAGCAATGCACTGTTCGAGGCAAAGAATGTAACGCATGAAAAATTCCTCAAATCCCCGTATCACAAATCAGCTGTGTGGCGTCGCGTGAAAAGCGAGGACGATGACGACTCGAGGTGGGCTCGCGCTTATAGCCCGGGGCCATTTTTTCTTCGCGTGAAGCAGCTCAGCGCAGCCCGTAACGCACGAATCACGTCGCGGGGCGTCTGTTCCTTGAAAAGCTCTGAGGTGGCAGGCTGAGTCACGCCTCGTCTGCGTTCCCTACGAGGGGCCCCACTGTGTACGATATACTCCGCCTCGCGCACATCGCCCTGCCTCTAGCCCCGGCAACAGCCATGGAAGGCGTTGTTACGTTTGCCGACACCGAACACGGCCCGAACTCGCGGTGAGTCACTGCGCCGCAACCGCCAGAGAATCGTCGTGCCAATATCTCCCGTAATTTACGGTGTCTTTCATGTGCAGCCAGCGATTTCGGATAAACCGGTGCACGAAGAAGGATTGGCCATTTCTGGATCGCAATGTGCGCGGGATACAGTACATGGCGAGCTGCTATATGTTTGCTGTTAGCACCAAAGTGCATCACGCGTGAGGTAAAGGGAACCGAGGCTTTCCTCTCCTCCCTCCTAAATTTCTTACCTCGGAAGGGGGAGGGGCCCACAACTGCATCTGCCTTCATGAAATAACTACTTCCGATATACAGTAATCCCTCGTTATAACGAAGTCAGCGGGACGGCGAAAAAATTCGTTATAAGCGGTATTTAGATATAGGCGACCCCTCGAGAAAAGCTAAACTAGGTGAGCTTTCATTGCGCCACAACTGCGGAGAATAAAAGCACAATGTATTCAGTGAAGCAAAACTTTATTCAGGTGAAAAAAGGCAGTTAGCTTTGGCTGTTTCATGTTCGTGCCGAGCGCGAGCAACCCCTCCTCAGATTGGACAAAGCAGTGACTGGCATCCGAACGCCTCGCAGACTGCTGAGCGAATGAGGAGGAGAAGGTAATGGCGACTTTTTTAAGGGTGGGAGGGGGGGAGGGGTGATGGATACGGAGCGCTACGAGAGTTTCACGCTTGAAAGCGCCGCAAATACCGTGGCTCGAGTCTGAGGTTGTGTTTGTTGAGCTCAAAAAACGATTAACCGCTCATTGTGGGTACACAACGCAATCATGAAAACTGACCGGTTTTTCACTAGGAGATTTGCATGATCACTGGGCAGTTTTTTCCTATAGGTGTGCAGCCGTGAAGTTTGCAAAACGAGAGTTTTTCCTCGCCCCGCTGTCGAAGACGCTGCTAATTCTGCACTTCGAGTGTCAGTGTTCGCGCACCGTCGCGTCCACGCCGTTGATCGATGTCTAGGAACGAAATTCAATCACCCTACCAGGCTTTTGGGCCATTTGTTTGAAGTCGGATGGCGCTAATCGAGCGTGAGCGGCTCGAGAAAATCGTCCGGGAAACACCACCTGACTCGCCGCTGGGTCGCCGCAGCTCAGCGACGCCTCCGCTCGCCGCTTCGTTCTAAGCGGGACCAGCTCTTCGTGCGCTTCGAGTAATGCGGCCTAAAATGCATGGTGTTTTTTTTTTCTTTTTTTTTGTACTTTTCTTACTCCTTTCATGTTGTCCATCGCAGCCATTCGCAGCGCAAAACTGAAAGGAACACGCAGCGGCGTTCAATTGGCCATTGATGCTTTCGTATTCCCAACTTCTGAGTGCTTAGGTGTCCTCGGATCTTTCTTTTTCCTTGCTTTCTTGTACGAGAGGAAGAAAGGAAACCTTTTTTTCCCTTCCCTAGCCGTTGGAGATACGTGTCATCTCCAGAGAAACGGGTGCTCCCGGGAATCTTTTTCTCACTCCAGACCGCTGCGTGTACTTGCTTGTGTGCTTGCTTGCTTGTGTTCCACTTTATTGGTCCCAGCTGAGGCTATGCTGCATTAATCCTGGAAGCTCCGATGCAACACGCGGCCCCGCCTTGCAACAAACGGGTATTCACAGAGAGCGGAATGCAAGAATAATGAGCCATTCCACTCTGTGAAGGTGGATGTCCAGCGCAGCCTTTTAGTGCACGGCACAGAGGTGACGAAGCTTAGGAGGAAGATACGAGCAAATTTTATTTCTCTTTCACGTTGACGGCTGTCATTTCTGCGACACAGGTGCATATTTTGTGCACGCCAGTGGTGGTTGTCGCCTGCCGCCCCCAATTGCATTCTCGTTTTCGTCATCATCGTAACTCATCGTTAGCGCGCCGCTTCCCATTACTATCAGAGAGAAGAAAAAAAAAAATCAAGTCTGGGAACTTGTCGAGTTAAACCAAGTGCGGAGCCAACAAACAAACAAACAAATGCACACACGAACGCCTCGCGGTCGGTACGCCTCGGGCTTCAAAAAATGCGCACACACGAATGCCCCATAAATCGCGTTTTGAACGGCGTGCGACTTTAATGCACACACGGCGGGACGTTCCTTTCCTAATGCCTCGCTCTATAGAACATCTCACACTTCAAAGACAAGTGGAACCTCGGAAGTTTACATTCTCGGACACCTACAATGCACGGAACCCTAGCCATATAAGCTTCGCTTAAAATAGAAAATTTACGCAGATTATCTCCCTCCTTTCCGCTGAGTGCATACGGTGTACGGGTGCTTCTACACATCGCGGTCGGTCTGGGCTAAACACGAATGGCCGACCTCCGCCGTTCGTGTCCAGTAGATATACAGGGGTGAGTGAGCCATGGCCTCCGAGATCGGCTGCCGGCGGCCGATCTCGGAGGCCACGAGTGAGCCCTCGCGGAGCTCGAAAAATGCAGGGGCGGCAAGGTAGCTAGAAATGTACCAAGCGTTTTCAAAACTACACGGTCAGCATTTTTATGCGACATATTATATTGACGCCGTGAACATTGTGGGGGAATTAATGCATAACGAAATCACAGGCTTCCTTTTACAGATCCGTGGAATGCGATTCCGTACAGTGACAACGTCTAGGCATTACTTCGCGTTCGTGACTACAAAATGCCAGTTTCAAAAAAAAGAAAAAAGAACAGTGCCCGATATCTAGAGGACCCTTATAGGCCTCCATTTGTGTGCATGGATTCTCCCACTTTCGGTGACGGTGCTATGACTCGCCAGAGATACTCTCGTACCAAAACTCCCAGGGAGTTTTAAGTGCGAATGCACTTTATAAGCGACCCCAAACCTTCCACCGCCGGCGGCGGCGGCGGCGGCGTCCGCAGTCCTCCTCTCCCTAGCAACGGCGTGGAGCGGAGAGGAGCGTCGGTAGCAACGGCGCGGTGACGTCACTTCACCACGTGACCGCGCTCGCTCCGCCTCCTCGCCGTGGCTGCGCGGGTGCGCGCCGCTCCCCGCACCGCTCCTCGCGCCGTGACGTCATGGTATGACGTCACAGCGCGCCTCCTCTCCCCAGCAGCTGCCGCGCGCCTCTCTCTCCACCGTGACGTCACACTCTCTCCTCTCCCCCTCGCTCGGCTGCAGCTGCCGTGCGCCGCTGTCCCTCTCTCCTTGCGCTCGCCTCCTCTCTCAGCCACCTGGCTCGGCGCGCTCGGCGCGGCGTACCCCCCTATATATGCAGCGATAAACTGCCAGACCTCCGTGGGTCGGCTCGCGCGCGCTCACGGGCGAATGCCAACGGATTTTAACTTTACTCCCCCTCATAGCATCACCCCATGCATTCGCACTTAACCATGTTCACCCTCGGGGAAATGCTTGGGAGTTTTTTTAGGGGAGTTGGAGGGGAGATCCTCGGGCGGCTTGTTTGTGCATGCCTGCACAAAGAAGTTACCCGAGGATCTCTCCGCCACTTCCCGCCACAGAAAGCCCCTCTATCTGGAAGGCATGGGCTGTTGGACCACATTAATAGTCCACATTAGAAACACACCGGGACTGGGTGCGACTCTCTTAGCATTACCAAGACGCCAAACAGTTCTTTGAACGCAGGATCCACAATAGATTCTCTCTCTCTCGAATAACAGATAGTCAACGCCACCTAGAGCAGGCTTTGCTACATTACCAGCGGCGCGAGTACGAAGAAACAAGAAGCGCTTGTTAGCGAACTGGAAACCCCGTGTGACATCCGCTCAGTCGAAGGGAAAAAGAACGCAGAAACTCCCAAGTAAAAGTTGTCGGACAACTGCGTCAGCCGCTCCGCTACACCGCGAGCCTCTCTAAAGTCGGCTTCACTGTCACGCACGGATGATTTGCTAGGAAGTCATTTCTTAGGGGCAATATAAGCACTCTGCTATCAGAGTAGGAAGGCACAGGGCCTCTCATCGAATGCCCCCAAAAGACCCCGTGCTGCAGCAACGAGCCCCTCTCGAGTCGGCTTCGCAAACGTTGCTGGGAAGAAAGTTGAAACTGCCCCATATTATAAGGAGTCTGATATCAACGTATGACGGCCTTAGCTCCGTTTCATCCCCAGCTTTCTCGCTCAAAATTCCGACCTCACAGGAACCCAGCAAAAACGCTTCACGAAATGTATATTTGGCATAAAGCAAGAAGTAAACGAGGAGATGAAATTTTCAAAATAACTTTCCGGGATTCTGAATACTTTTTTGTGTAATTCGCTGTGAAATGTTACTCCCCATGCTCTTGTATGGGATAGTTTCCATGGCTTTGGAGCGTAGTCACACGACGTGCTACACTTGAAACTGTGCACAAAGCAAGTTTTCACCCCCAATATTAGCCGCGCGAAAATATTTTACATTTCGATAAATAACTACAGAGTAATCACTGTTAAAAGGACTGCCATGAGCGGGAAAGCTGCACATGATAAAATATCCTACGAAGTTGTATACACCGAACCACCCTTAAAGTAGGCCTTACTATTGTACTCAAATGCATTGCTAGGAAGGCATCTGTAGGTGTCAGTATAGGCGATCTTATTTGAAAATGAGGGCGCTATGGCCTTTTATTAATAGCATTTTCTTAAGCGGAGAAAGCATGACACATCAAGCTTTGCGGACGGACAGACAGGCTTTATCGTTAAACGGGGGAATAATAGAGAGTTTTAGCATAGCGTGCTCCGTCCGCTAACGCTACGGCGGCGGGTAGCGGGGCGCGACTGGGGAGAGCAAATTCGTCACGGTGGGGTGGATTAGTTCCGCGCGGCCTGCCTTCGCCATGCCCGCTCTTTCCCTCCGCTGAGGGGCAACCTCCTCGCACTCCCCGCGCGCGCATGCGCATTTCGCTCCCGCTACCCGCTAACCTTTGCGTAGCGTACGGGAGCCGCTATGCTAAAACTCTCTATTGTACGTCGAGCGGGATCTGAGTCATCCGCCTCCGTAAGAGGCGGCGTGGTTTCGCTCCTCGCGAACCACACGTACCAGGCAGGTACATTCCGAACAAACAATCGCAGCGGGCACCCATAGAAAGTTAGGACATTCCTACGCCGCGTGCCTTGAAAGGTTCGTAACGAGGAATGTCCGTTAGGCAGCTGTCGTCTCCAAGTATTGGCCGGAGTCGTATATCTCTGGACAATGAAGCGACGCCTTCCTTTATATAGATGGTGTGAACGGCGCCAGTGAATTACGGCGCCTGTTCTGCAGGCAAACGACAGCTGCGCTGCTTCTATAGGCCTGAAAAGGCATTCCGCGACTTGCGCAGAAGACGAATGCATCCTGATGGAGGGCGCCCAACAGAAAACCGTCTGCGCGCCCAACTCGAAGAACGACACGCGTTCGGAGAAACGCCACGGTTCTTTCAGGATGGATCTCTGGTAGACCCATCACTGCCGCCGCCCGAGCAGCGCAGCGCGAACCTTCAATTTCGCTCGCGCAATTTCCCACATTATACCTTTTCGTCGCCGCCGGTTTCCCGGCGATGAACGGGCGAACCGGCTGCACGTGTGCTTCGTATCCGCGTGTTAAACGTAAATTGGCATTGTTAAATGTGCCACGCCCATCGCGTGATACGGTCTCGCCACGTGAACACGTAATATATGGCACGAGTTGGCGCCGGCCCGCACGGACATTCCGTTACTGGGATTCCGCGTTGCGGAAAAGCTTTATACATATATACTCCTCGTGCTGCCAACTCTCGGTGGTTGTTCTTACTTCGTGACTTTCGTGGGAAGACGCTTCGCTATCCAAAGTCGCTGTCAGCGCTTGAAGCATGGCGCCCAGCTCGAGTTTTCTACTGCCTTCTTCGATTGCTATTTATCACATTTCCAGAGCGCGCAAGGATGCGACATGGTGTGTGCGCGTCCGCGTGAGAGCACGTGATGTGGCGGAGCGTAATTTTTAATAGCATAGAATTACTGGCAAGAAAAGTGCTTAAGCGTGGCAATATGGCTGACTGACAGCACTCACGTGTGTTTTATTCCGTCTGTTTGCTCGCCACGAATTGGTGCAGTCAGCTGATTCCAGAGCAGTGAATTTACTGCGCCGCTCTTGGTTACAGGAGGACATACCTTATACTTTGCCTTGTGCCGCAGTTTGCGTTTTTGGGAATGGTTCAGGCATTTAATCAAGGCGGAGACGAACCACACCCATCGTTTTGTGTGGCTTTAGTGTGTTTCATTCGCTGTTTCATTTCGCCAGTAGTTATTTCCAAGCATTCTTCACTCCTGCAGCGTAAGTGGGCAAACTTCCGGCGCAGAGGCCTGGACTGTCGTCTTACTTGTGGCGGGAGCCTGCGTGGGGTGCGCCAAGTTGCCTCCTCCAGCGCGCACCTGGTGCTCTTCTTTTTCGCGACACCCTTGATCCGACTCGTCGGTGACGCGCTGTTGCTGTTCCCGTTGCGCGTGCTGCAGGACCCAGCAGTTCATCATGGTCAGCTCCATGTACTGCCAGCTGCTCGTCGTCATCTGCGTCGTGTTCTTCACGTCCGAGGTCGTGACCAACAGGGTGCCACTCTACTACTTCGAGGTAAGTGACCTGCTGCGCTTCAACCCGGCGCTATACGGACATGCACGTGGTTGTAACAAAATACGGTGGCATTTGACAGATGCGACGACAAGGGCAGGCGCAAGTGGGAACCAGTCCACCGTTTCCACACGCACCGCGGCATGCGACTAAGTACGCAAAGACGGGCTTCTTCGCTTCCTTAATAGGAGGCTGTTGACCCGCCACAGCCTTGCTCGAACCGCGAGCTGTTTCTCGTCGCGATAAGTGCTGAAGAGTTCATGACGTGACATAGACGAGCTTCACCACGTAGATTGCGTGTATTGCGGCGAAGCAACGGCGCCCCTGTTTAATTTAATAATTCTTGTGTGCTGCAACCGCAGACACCTGC
Source organism: Haemaphysalis longicornis (assembly GCF_048455015.1). Classification (NCBI taxonomy): domain Eukaryota; kingdom Metazoa; phylum Arthropoda; class Arachnida; order Ixodida; family Ixodidae; genus Haemaphysalis; species Haemaphysalis longicornis. The sequence continues at coordinate 5,749,568 of NW_027526335.1, forward strand.
TGGTCACAGGGGTCTATATAGCTGATGCACTTCCTATCAACCAGGATCGTTGGGACACCACACGGTACCAACCAACGCCCTCAATTTAGACTGTATACAATTACGGAAGCAACAAACAGACTGAACTTTCAACTGGGCGAAAGCATTTGGCCGGAAGGACCTCGAATGTTTCAAGGTTAGCTCTGGCACTACGTGCAGACCCCGCCCGTATACGTCGCCGAGGAGCTTCGATCGACGATGCCCGCTCACTGAGGATTTCGCTGTGCTGCGCACGCAGGGCTTCTACATGTACCTGTACAGCGTGAGCCTGCTGTTCCTGCTGTACGTGTACATCTACCTGCTGCGGCGCTCCACGGGCGGCGGCGGCGGCGGCGGCGGCGGCGGCTCGTACAAATGCCCCAAGAAGCTCACCATCCTGGAGAACCTGCGCAGCCGCAGCGTGGGCGACAAGGGGGGCCCGCAGTCGCCGCCCAAGGGGCTCGACGCGGCCGCCCACGGGAGCGTGCCGCCCAGGCTCAAGAAGCAGCGCATCTCGGAGAACGACCGCAGTCACGGAAGCCTCTTCCTCCGGATCGGCGCCATCGGTACGCGCACCATGGCCGCTGCCGCACTTCTGGACACGATAGAACTCTGTCTACGGGAGCACCTCGGATTCCTCTGCTTATGTACTTGGAAGGCGAGGGCCTAGCGATCATCAGAGATTTCTTTGCTACTACATCGTGTCCGCGTCTCTTCGTCTGTGGCGCAAACACTCCCGCAGGCAGAGTGGCCTCCCCACGGTCCAAGCTCTTCTTCGCGTGCACCAGTTCTACCCTCGTGCAGCCATGTGCACCTGTCCCGGTGCACGCACCAGGCAATGTGCATGCCGGGTTAGGACCGGGTCCGATCCCAGCTTATTTTCTCTCTGCAGGTACCATTCGTGTTGGCGCCGACAACGGCCACTTTTCGCGTTTGATGAGGCACCCAAGGCTTTTGCCTTAAAATGAACTCCATCGTAATATTTATTCAGCTACGTCATATGTCAAGTTAAATTTGCAGTTGCTGCTGCTTGTCATTGCGATTAGGGAGCGATGGATAGCACGATTGCCGAACACGGTTTGTTGACAGCTGTGATGCATGGCTGTATTGTAACAAAACAATATCGCATACCTTTTGCCTCCGGTTTCGACATAGCCGACATAGCGGTTTTGGCAGCACTGAGTGATTGATAGCCCAATTACCGACGTCGGGGTTTCGAGGCCTCAAACGCTGAAGGATCTGCGGGTGTTAAAGCATAGACCCCTTCCGCAGAAAACGCTGATCAGTTCTGCCGGTGTCATCGTCCATTGTAGGAACGTTGCCGAAGGAGGAAAGCGGCTCTGATCACAAGGAGGTGATTGTAGCTCTGCGAATTTCGTATTCACCGAACGCATACTGGCATCGAAGCAGCCATGAAAAATAGTTATCTTTTTCTATAATTTTCTTAGCTGAGACCGCTAGCTTAATTCTACTTAACCCTGGACGCTGCCATCCATGCCTAATTCATGTTATTGCCTGCATATCGCCGTTCTTGTTTCGGATTACACCTTTATAAGGAGAAACTCGCACCAGTTCGTCATTATAGCAGAACTCACTTTAATAATAGCCTTGTGGCCAAGCACAAAAAATGAGCGTGGTGAGATGATGAAACTGCACAGAATACACGGGCATACATTGGCGTAGCCACTGTCATTTTGGGAGTGGCTCTTCAATACCTCGGGGGAGTGAGGTCATCCTTTCGACGCGAAAGTTTATGCGCATACGCAGTGGCCTATAAGCATTCCGAGGGGGGGGGGGGGGATGCACGGTTGTTCACCCCTTTTCCTTTCTACGTTGCAGTGCTCGTACTGGCTCTTATTTGTACACTTTCGTTCCCCGTTCGCAGCTTTCGGTCTGGGGACGATGGTGTACAACGGCTTGGAGTTCGGCTCGTTCTTCGAGATTCCGCCCACCTCGCCCTGTTACAGCGTGCTTCTGGGTATCAACCCGGTCCTGCAGATGGTCTTCACATTTGCTCAAATGTATTTCATCTTCATGAACGCGAGGGTGAGCGTGTGAACCCCCTTTCACGCTCCGACGAGCACGATGAACCTCCCCCGCTATCCCAACTATAGAGCAATTAAGAGTATGCTAAGAAGGTCATTTTCAGCAGACGCGAGCGAGCGGCCAGATAATGTCGCAGTGAAAACAATGCGGATACGAAGCTTCGCAGCTGCGACGGCGAACGATGAATAGCGGCTCCTGATGGACGAGATCATAGCGTTCACGTCCACTCCGTGGCCACGCCACGTTCCGGCTGCCCGGAGGAATGTCGATCGCGGAGTCCGCGCGGTTTTTCTCCCGCCGCTAGATGCCGCCAGCTTAATGTGCGCCAAGTTTGTGTGACGTTATCTAGCCGCGCCGGAAAGTGAAGCTTCCCCTCCTACCTTGATTGTAACTCCGTTCCCCCGACTAACGCGCCGTCGCGTGCCCTTTCAGCTGAACATCCACAAGTTCAAGGTGGTCGCGAGGTTCGGCCTCATGCACGTCGTGGCCACGAACATCTGCGTCTGGATACGCACGCTCGGCAAGGAGACGCTGCAGGAAATCAACGAGCACCACCTGAGGAACGGGCGAGGCAGCACACTCGAAGAGCTCATCCTGCCTTTCAGGGGTAAGTGCCAACTCACGAAAAGAGAGTACGGCCACTAATGAAAAAAAAAAAAGAGTGGCCGTGGCCAAGCGTCGACTGAACTTGTTTTTGCAGCGAAGTTGCTTTCGGGTAGATTCAACCGCTTACCTTGTCCGTCGTCGTCCGCCATCAACAAATCTCCGTCAACAAAAAACAATTATTCGTGAAAGCACCACTTCGCACCGGAGATTTCGGGGACAGTGTTCGGTCTGTACTAATGCAAAACGAGTGCCGATGTCACGAGACAACTAGTGCGCGCTTTCAGGAGTGCAACGAAATGTCATTCAAATATATGTTTTACGCGCCGTAGGGGAGCTACCGATTCATTTAAAGGAGTACCGACACCAAATTTTTGTGTTACGTTTTTTCGCGGCTATAGGTGCCTACGAGCCCACTAATCATAAAATGTCACACTAGATTGTCGAACGCAGCAGAAATAATTACTTACACCTCCGTTTATACGTATCAGTTTCGGTTTCGGTGAAGCGAACACTGAGGCAACCGCAATGAAAGGAAGGCGCATTTAACGCCACTGTTCTCTTCGCACCACACCCGATGCCGGTCTGGGCCCGAGAGGCCGTAGTCACACGTGACGTCAGTTCCAAAAACTGTGACATGATGCACAAGGCGGAAAAGCACGCGGCAGCAGCACCGCGGCCACCTCGATACGTCACGGGAGCCCTGACGTCGACCGTTTGGGTTGAAGCGCAGGTGACGTCATGAGCTAGTTCGATGGCGCGGATGAGCTTTCTCGTGCGCGCAAGGATTAAAATTGATTTGAAATATATTCCCCTGAACGGTTATGGTTTAGACTGCCGAGAGGGATATCTCCAGATACAAAGGAAGCTTTTTTACGTAGTTACCTGAGATTCGTAAGCTCATGTCAGTACTCCTTTAAGCCCCTTGGTATTGTCACGAAGTCAAAGACGACGCAGTTGTCTTCAAGGGAAACAAGTTTATTGGAGCGAACTTGTGCTCCCCTAACAACTCAAAGAATACACAGGCGGCGAAGCAGCAGTCAACAAAGTGACGTGCTCAAGCGAGCGTCGGCGATTCGAATGCCGCGGCGTCTGCTCTGCAGGATATCTATCGGCGCGAGTGTTTCTGGAACGGTCGATTTACATCCAGAACATTGTAGATCAAAGAACATTATTATGGGCTAGTGCCGTTAGGGCGAAACAGTCTGCTTATCTGAATGAGATAAACCGTGCGGCATAAAAATAAAGAATAGAAGACGCGCTTCGCTTGGGACACAGATAACAGATCCGGGCGTGGCCGGGCAGTAAAAACAAACCCATACATGGTTCGCGGCATTACCCCCTCTCTAAGAGTGCATCGACCCGATGCTAAAATAAGCCAGTCCGAACAAACAACAAAAAAAGTCCGTTATCTTGCATAGTAAGGTTTCAAGCGAACCACGTGGACGATCGACTTCGGGCCGCGTGCGTCGTCGTGATGTTCCGGAATCACCATCGGGGATCACCTCGTAGGTAAGTTGGCCGACACGTCGTAGAATCTGGTAGGGTCCGAAGTACCGTCGCAGAAGCTTCTCACTGAGTCTGCGTCGTCGGATGGGAGTTCAAACCCAAACGCGATCCCCTGAGTGGTACTCGGCGTCTCGGCGTCGGAGGTTGTAGCGCCCGGCATCCGCCAGTTGGCGGTCCGTAGTACCAACTCGAGCGAGCTGGCGGGCCTCTTCTGCACGCTGAAGGTATCCTTGGACGTCCAGGTTGAGGTCGTCGTCTTCTACATGCGGAAGCATGGCGTCAAGCATCGTAGTCGGCCGTCTTCCGTAGACAAGCTCTAACGGCGTCATCTGCGTAGTTTCCTGTATAGCCGTGTTGTACGCAAACGTGACATACGGGAGAACCTCGTTTCAAGTCTTATGTTCAACGTCGACGTACATTGACAGCACATCCGCGATTGTCTTGTTCAGACGATCTGTTAGTCCGTTCGTTTGGGAGTGGTACACCGTCGTTCTTTGGTGATCCGTGTTGCTGTAGCGTAATATTCCTTGCATCATCTCCGCAGTAAAGGCCGTTCCGCGGTCTGTGATTAGGACTTCCGGGGCTCCATGTCGCAGCACAATTTGGCTTATGAAGAACTTTGCGACTTCTTCTGCAGTCCCCCTCGGAAGATCGGTGGTCTCTGCGTAGCGCGTCATGTAGTCTGTCGGTATACGTCAATCCACTTGTTCTCGGATCGAGATGTAGGGAATGGGCCCAGAAGGTCCATTTAAATCTGTTGGAATGGCCTCGATGGGACGGCGATCGGCTGCAGAAGTCCGGCGGGTCTCGTCGGTGGCGTTTTTCGTCGCTGGCAGTCACGGCAGCTCCGGATGTAGTGGTGTCACAAACCCCTCCCCCGGATAATTGCGTCCGCTTGCAAATACCAAAGAAGGGCGCGAGACAACAGTTATTTATATTTTAGCAGGGTGGCCGGCCCGTGAGTTTTCACGTGTGCCGAGATTGCTGGGGTGTATGAAACCACAACGGAGATGCTCGGCTGCGTTTTGAACTATATAGGTTTACTGTACAAACAAAAAGACTACAGGGCAACACCCGACACAAAGAGAGAGAGAAAAAAAAACCTTCACACTGCCACCGGCCTCGTGCGCGCAGGCACTAATCGGCCGTACACTAAGGGCACGCGCGCGCTAACTCAGATCTGTACGCGACACACTCTAGAGGCAAACACTTGTTTTAACCTCGACAACGCAACTACAACAAAAGTACTAACAAGTACGCAACACGCAAAGCACTCTAGAGGCAAAAGAGGCAAACACTTGTTTAAACCTCGACAACGCAACTACAAAAAAAATACTAACAATTACGCAACATGCAAAACCCTCTAGGGGACAAACACCGTTAGTTACAAGTGACGCTAGAAAAAAAAAAACTGAAGGCGGATATCTTAAACCGATACAACAAACAGTTACGAAGGAAGGAGCGCGGGAAGATAAAGTCTCTACGAGGCAAGGAGAACCCGCCGGTTCAACGGTGGATAGTCACGACGAGGTGGAGACGGCCTCGCCGGGCAGCAGCTCACGTGTTTCGGGGGTCCGGGGTGCAGAAGCTGGTCGGCCATGGGACTCGCGGCGACGGGCGAACTCGAGCGCTGAGCCGAGGCGTGGGCCGATCCGTTGCGAGAAGGCGCGTCACCCCCGGACTCTTCCCCGCGTAGCACGTTCTCGAATCTCCGGCCGACCGCCGGCCGTCCCGTAGACCCACTCCGAAGTATTCCCATCGTTCCTCTTTTCCCCCTCCTGGGGCCCTCGCCCCTTCGTTACGATCGCAAGCGCGCGTCCAAGCCAGCGACCGTGACGTCACCCTCCGACAACAGCGCTGGAATGCGGCAGCTCGCATTGTCCTCGTAGCAGGCAGGGAGAAACAAAGGAGGTGAGCACAAAGCCGAAGGGGGGACCCCGAATTCCTCTGCGAGGCGCAAAATGGCCGACTCCGTCCGGGAGGCCGTCATGTCGGCCGTCCGAAAATAAAAAAAAAATGGAGGGTCTGGCCTGCAGTTTGTGACAAGTGGGTGACGTCGGATGTAAGGCGGGGCCAGTAGTACTTCGCCTTGATTTTTCCAATTGTGCGGGCTGTGCCGAGATGTCCGGAAGACGGGTCGTCGTGGCACGCTTCCAAATTTTCTCACGAAGGTGTGCGGGGATGACAAGAAGATAATTCGTTCTCGTTCCGGGGATGAAATTCTTCTTCACGAGAACGGAGTTTTTCAGGCTGAATGCTGGTAGGTCGCGTTTTAAGGTCCTAGGCACGACGACGTTGCATCCTTCGAGGTAGTCGATTATGACGCGTAAGTCGGGGTCGGCACGCTGCTGGGCGGCTAGGTCGCTCTCCGTCACGACTGCGAAGAAAGCGCTGTCTTCATAAAAGTCTTGTGGTGGTGGGTCGACGGGAGCGCGGGACAGGCAGTCGGCGTCGGAGTGTTTCCTGCCGGATTTATAGACGATTGTAACGTGGAACTCTTGCAGGCGCAAGCTCCACCGCCCAAGACGGCCAGAGGGGTCCTTCGAATTGGCGAGCCAGCACAGCGCACGGTGGTCTAGCTGTAACAACCTTGAATGGTCTACCATACACGTATGGGCGAAATTTTGAAATCGCCCATATAATAGCGAGGCACTCTTTTTCAGACGCTGAGTAGTTTTTCTCCTCCTTCGACAGACCACGGCTGGCAAAGGCGATAACTTTTTCGCAACCGCTTTGTTTTTGGACGAGGACGGCCCCCAAGCCTATATCACTGGCGTTCGTGCGCATTTTCGTTTCGGCGTCTTCGTCGAAATGAGCGAGCACGGGCGGGCTTTGCAGGCGTTTTTTGTAGCTCGCAGAATGCTTGTTCTTGCTCGTTTTCCCAGCTAAAAGGGGTACTATATTTCGTCAAGCGTGTGAGCGGCTCTGCAATGCGGCGAAGTTTGCGACGAAGGGCCTGTATGCGCACAGTCCGAGAAATCTTCGCACGCCCTTGTCTTTCGGCCTTGGGAAGTTCGCAATGGCTGACGTTTTTGCTGGGTCAGGTAGGACTCGCGCGGCGTTGACGTGGCCCAAAAACTTGAGCTCCTCGTACGCGAAACGGCACTTTTCAGGCTTCAGCGTTAACCCCGACGTACGAATGGCCTCGAGTACAGACTCCAACCTTGCAAGGTGTTCGTCGAAAGTCCGGGCAAATACCACAACATAGCCGAGGTATACGAGGCAGGTGTGCCACTTCAAGCCAGCTAGCACAGTGTCCATGACTCTTTGGAACGTTGCTGGCGCCGTGCACAGCCCAAACGGCATCACCTTGAACTCGTATAGGCCGTCCGGGGTTATAAATGCGGTCTTCTCTCGGCCTCTCTCGTCCACTTGAATTTGCCAGTAGCCGGTCTTCAGATCCATCGATGAGAAGTACTTCGCATGGCAGAGGTGGTCGAGGGCGTCGTCGATTCGTGGCAGGGGGTACAACACGTCCTTTTTGGTGATTTTGTTCAGTCGCCGGTACTCAACGCAAAACCTTAACGTGCCGTCTTTTTTCTTACCCAGTACGACCGGCGCAGCCCAGGGGCTTTTCGATGGCTGTATAATGTCGTCGCTGAGCATGTCGTCGACTTGAGTCCGGATGGCTACCCGCTCGTGTGAAGAGACGCGGTACGGTGACTGTCTGGTAGGTCGTGCCCCATCTTCGGTTATTATTCGGTGCTTAATTCGCTAGAGGGGCCTGACGTAGTTATGAGTTATACGAAAAACACTCCCTATAGCGACACAGCAAAGCCAATAATTTGTTCGGTTCTTCTTGCGGCAACGCCGGATTCACGTCGAAGGGATTCGGAAGCTTGAAGGTATCTTCGGGTGCGCTCTCAAATTCGGCAACTGCGATGACGTCACTTGCTTCTTGCGTTTCTTCGAGGAACGCAATTGCAGCGCCCTTGTTTAAATGCTGGTACTCGTCGGTGAAATTAGTCACCAAAACGTGGGATTGGCGTTGCTTAAAGTGCGCAATGCCTCCTGCGACAGAGACACCGCGGCCCAGAAGCAGCCTTTGGTCCCTCTCTACGATAGTGTTGAGGTCAGGAACCGCATCTTTACAGTAGACGCTGATCATCAAGCTTGCGCGGTGTGGCAAGGTGACATGATCGTCGGCGATCCTTACAGCAGCACGGTGTTCGGGGTTCGGTTCTGGCGTCATGCAGTGATCGGAGGAAAATGTTATAGACTTGGCCTGTAGATAAATTACTGCACCATTGTCCGTCAAAAAGTCCATTCCGAGAATTACGTCACGGGAGCAGTTAGGCAAAATGACGAACGCATCAGGGTACGTTGTGCCGTCTATGGTGACGCGCGATGTGCACGTTCCACTTGGCGTCACGAGGTGGCCTCCTGCTGTGCGTATGTGCGGACCGTCCAATCTGGTCGTAACTTTCTTCAGCTTAGACGCGAATGATCCGCTCATTAGTAGTCGGCACCCGTGTCTATGAGGGCGACTACATCAAAGCCGTCGATGGACAGCTGAACGTCGGGCGCCGCCTTCCTCGAGTTCCGGGTGCGTCGTGGCGTCGTATCTCTGCTTGTACGTGTTGACGGTCGGCCACTATGCGTCGTCGTCTTCGTCGTATTCGCAGCAGCAGGTGCGGTCATGTCGGGTACGCGTCGCGCCGTTTTGCTGTCGTCGTGTTCGGGAGTCACGCCAAGGTTAGATCGGGTCGTCGGGCTGAGGGCATGGACTTCAGCGAGTCGCTGCGTCGTTGGAGGGTTTTCATTTTTCCGCGGTCGTGCAACCTTACCTCCAGAAGTTGCTGCTTTTAGTTCCCCCGCGTGGGCTGGGGGACCTTCCACGTGAGAAGTCAGCAGTGCTACGGCGGTTCGGCGACTGGTACGGGTAGGGCGACGGTGAACGGTTGAAGCGGGCTGGTCCTCGGTTGGTGTTGGAGAGGTATTCTTCGATCTCAGTAGGGCGCTGGCCGGGTCGGGGGCGTGGGGCGTTTACGGAGAACCCTGGGAAACCGAGCCTCTTTTAGGGAGAGCGATGGTAGATATGGTCGGCCTCTCCCCAGTGGTAGCACAGCGGACGATTATCGGGGGTTCGCCATCAACCGTCTTCCTCGGCGTCTGGTTTTGGACTTCAGGGGGTCGTGCGGGCGATAGTGGACAGCGGTACGGCGGGGATTGTAGACGACGGGTTGGAGCAGGGCGGGGTCGACGAACAGCTGCGGAGTAGGTCATGGCTTGTGGTTCGCGGGGTGCTTCCGACGGCGTTGAAGTTGATTGATTGTGGGGTTTAACGCGCCAACGCAACGCAGGCGATGAGGCGCGCCGTAGTGGAGGGCTCCGGATTAATTTTGACCACCTGGGGATCTTTATCGTGCGCCGAAATCTCGAACACACGGGCGTTTTTGCTTTTCGCCTCCATCAGAAAAGCGGCCGCCGCGGCCGGGAAACGAACCCGCGACCTTGTGCTCAGCAGCGCAAGGCGTTGAAGTTCCCAGTTCGTTTTGGACTCCTTCTCGGATTACGTCGGTCAGGGAGGCGACTTGGGTTTGCGGCGTGGTTGGGAAAAATTTTCTGAGTTCTTCATGTACGACGGCGCGGATTGTTCCCGTAAGTCTTCGGATGCGAATCCAGGGGCGTTGACGGGGTCCGCCGAAAACGCGTTGAGTGGTCGATCGTACTGCCTCGAACGCATTTTCAGGGTCCTCTCGATCACCGAAGCCTCGGTGACGAACTCAGCGGTGGTTTTGGGGGTGTTTCGAATGAATCCAGCGAAGAGCTCTTGTGTAACTCCCCTCATCAGAAAGCGCATCTTCTTCTGTTCTGCCATTTTGGGGTCAGCTCGTCGGAACAGCATCTTCATCTCCTCAACGAGCACCACAGCACCTTCGTTAAAGTGTTGGATTCGCGTCTTCAACAACAGCTCTCGTTCTTTCCGTACGATAGTTGTGAATGTTTTCAAAAATTCCGCTTTGAACATGCTCCATGATGTTAGCGAGCTCTCGTGATTTTCAAACCAGACTTGAGCCGAGTCTCCGAGGTAGAAAAAAAATAGCAGTGTCTTAGCTCGGCTATGCCAGGATATACGTAGCGTGAGCTAAGGTTCAGCTGGTTATTCTTAGGTTTCCTTGTTGTCTAGTTTTAGCTGATTATCACGCTTACTGTTGCTAAAACGATTTCCAAACCAATCCAATCCAGTCCCGTCCAGTCCAGTCCAGTCCAGTCCGGTCCGGTCCAGTCCAGTCCAGTCCAGTCCAGTCCAGTCCAGTCCAGTCACTGCTCCTCGCGCACGGCTCCTACAGCAGCACGGCTCTCCAGGAGCCACGCGAAACGGCTATCAAGCGGCTCGGGCGCAGCGTCAGACTTGGCTACTGCGCAACGGAGGCGCACAGCTAGGCACGTGCTGGCGACAGCGCGTCTGCCGCGGCTATGACGTCGCTCCTCTGGAATGCGTAGACCGGCGAATGTGCAGACTCAATTCTCTACACACCCGTACTCCAATTGGATTCGATTTCAATCCAACATAATCACTCCAATCCAAGCCAAACCAATCCAATGCTCCTCGCGCTTGCGCAGAACGGCCCATATCCAATTTAATCCGATCCAAGCCAATCCAATCCGATCCAAACCAATCCAATGCTCCTCGCGCTTGCGCAGAACGGCCCTTCACGGCCCACGCGAAACTGCTCAACCTCGGCCAGTGTACCTTACGCTACAAAACACTTGCCTCAGAGTTTCTTCATCATCCCCATCGGTTGAAACTTCGGACGCGCTCCAGCTTCTCCAGCCACTCTTCCGTTTCTTCACCAGAGGATTCTGGGAATGATGGGGGCTCCCGAGTTTGCTGCAGAACGACGGGAGGATTGGCTTGGTTTACCATGGTGCTGGTTGCGACGTCTTCCTTCTTCACTTTCGCCGGTAGTAGAGCGAGCTCGCGTGGTAAACCTTGCAGGCGGCGACTGGCTCTTGTTGGACTGGCTTGGCGGCTTCCAGAGGTTGTAGGGAGCATAAAGGGTGCGTACCCAGCACCTACACCAGATGTCACGAAGTCAAAGACGACGCAGTTGTCTTCAAGGGAAACAAGTTTATTGGAGCGAACGTCTGCTCCCCTAACATAGGAGCCTTAAAAATCATATTCTTGCCAATTCGGGGAGAAAGTGCACTTTTTAAACCGTTTTAAACGTACCTAACACTGAAACAGCCTTTCAATAAAGTTTTGGTTCTTCCAGAGTATCACAAGGTACGAACTGTACTACCTTTTTACAAACGATTTTTAAATTCTTATGCTCTATGCATAGATAGCGTGGAGTGCCGTTGCAAATACCGATTTGAAAAACTAAGCAGCCTTAAAGAAGCCATGAAGAGAAAATTCAACTTCGTTTAATTTGAAAGAACTAGGATTCAGTATCTCACTCAGTTCCATTGAGCCACAAAAGATGTTTTTAACAAAAAAAAAGCAAGAAGTATTTAAAAACTTTCAAATTTTGCGCCACAGTGACGTGTTATGAGCAAGAATGACGTCATACGGGCCAACAATAAAACATAATTTTCAGTGCCTTAACTGCATGTTAGCATTCAAGTGATGCGGTCAAATGGAACTAGAGGCCCCATTACAGACGTCCAGTCATGTTTCGTCGCGACAGGTCACTTCCGTGACGTCATAGAAAAGTTGCGGGAAATTGACTAGGGGGTCGCGACTGCTTCACACGTTTTCTTCACATCTCCGTTATTTGTTCGAAGATTTCGATGATATTGGTATCATTGTTATCGGGATTAAGCAGTCTTCCTGATAAACCCAACTTGTATTTTGTCTTCATGGCTCCTTTAAAGCAAACAAGTTTACATCATCCATGTACAAGTCCGAAGTCGAACGAGATCTGCCTGCATGAAAAATGCAGATGCTGCTGAGTCTCCCAAGAAGTGATGCGTCACTCGCCTACTTTTCCGACCACCTGGGAACGTCATGGAAACTGGTACCCTTAGACAAGTCCGCTCAACTTTACAGCCACTGCTGGTCACCTCAGCTCTGAAATGCTGAACTTATTATTTTTGTAATCTCACACTCGATCGACTTCATGCACAAGTGTAGAGCCACGGCAAAAGTTGCGCAAAGCGAGGTGACAGTCGTCGCACCCCTCCAGCCCTCCCATTTCAATCCCCAAGGGGCACGTTCACCACGATCGTAATTTGAGTAACGTTGGCATGTTTAGCCACCCCCCTCTTGGCATTAAATTTCGCTTCAGATAGATGAACCATTATTACTAGCGTGCAATAATAGTCCATCGCGCTGTAGGACACTGCTTGAACATTTTGCGGCGATGTATAGCCAGCGCCGCCTCTTGTGCAGTGTCCATCGTCCCATTCCCGCCGCTCTCAAGCTCGCTGTCAAAGGCAGCAATAACTCAGCGTTTTATAACACCGCAATGAGTACGAAATTTTCCTTCAAGCGCGCACCGCGCCTCACACTCAAGGCCGAAACACGGCGAATTCGCGGGCACCACGTTGTTTTTGATGAACTCCCATCTTTCGAGTCGCGCAACTTCCCGCAAGAGATCAAACGACTAAACGTAAACCCAGCCACCACCATAACCGAAACCACGGTAGAAATCGGAGAAGAGCACTCTGCCTGAACCACGAGCAAGCTGCTTCGCCCAGCGGCCGTGTTTTTCCAATCTTCACCACACCAAGATGGCGCGCCGAGTAATGTCGTTCCGAAGATAAGGCGCTCCGAAAATTGCCGTTTTTCAACTTGCACAAGTAGTTTGTCGCCTCAGTACACAGGTATTTTTTCTACTGGACTTTGCAATGGCTTTCGATGGGAAAACTCTAAAAACTCACAGAATATAACATGTGCAACACGACATTGTGACTTTCAAAAAAATTATCTCGGGGACAATTTTATGAGAGTTTTATTATTGAATTATGAATCAATTAAACCTTTACAAACAGAATCACCTTGGGGATGCTGGAAAATTATGCCGTCAGTATGCATTTTTCCACACTGAAACTGGCGGGAGCAGTTGGCAGAATTTTTTACAATTTTCAATCTTTTGGAGCAGCCTGGAGCAGGAAAACCAATTTGTATCAAAACTGCGCAATATGCGCACCTGTCTCACCCCTGCTTTGGTCACGAAACTTCGCCGTCACTATGGGAGAGCTTCGTACGCTGCCGCGCCGCGGCGCTGGTGTTGATCGGAGGGCAGCCGGGGGCGTGGTCAGAGCGCGTTTGGCAGGGAACTGTTCTGTGAGGGAACGGACCACGGAGTGAGATAAAACACGCTCGCCGCCTTCAGCAGTGCGCTTTCGCTCTACGTGTCGGGGGCCGCTCAAATGAACTTATCATTTTGCGAGGGGCGAAAAAATTTGATGCGAACGGGCATGTTGCTCCTGTGTTCCTGCCTGCCGGTCTGGCTACAGCATAGAGTTGGCTACAGAGCAGCGGCGGCCGCCCGATGCCCTCCGATCTGCGTTGGCGCCACTCGCGGTAGCCTTTGCCCCCGTACGAAACTTGGCCGGGAGTTTCATGACCAGAGGGGATTGAAGGACTCTGCTTTTATCTTTCGGCGCGAGTGTTTCTGGAACGGTCGATTTACATCCAGAACATTGTAGATCAAAGAAGATTATTCTGGGCTAGTGACGTTAGGGCGAAACAGTCTGCTTATCTGAATGAGATAGCCCGTGCGGCATAAAAATAAAGAATGGAAGACGCGCTTCGCTTGGGACACAGATAACAGACCCGGGCGTGGCCGGGCAGTAAAAACAAACAATAAATAATCAAACCCATACATGGTTCGCGGCAGTATCTTTAACGTGCGCCGTGCACACGAACGTTTTCCTAGGCGCAGCCGAGGGAAATAAAGGGTAGTGGTTTTCAAAGTATTCAGTTTGCATCAGAAATAGATTTTTTGCTTCTATTCAAGACAATTCCAAAAACGTAAAGCAGTTCCACGCAACGCGAAAGCGGTCAAGTGCGGAGCAGCGATTCGCCAGAGGGGCTGCGAGCATGGCCAGCATGGCTGAGCCACCACAGAGCCGTTCTCCGCCCTCTGCTACTACCCCTCACGCTCTTCCTTTCCCTGTCTCACTCCTCTGTTGACGAATTGAACAGAGCTTTGTTTAATGCAATTCAATTTTCCCGCGTTCGCAGTGCTTGCGCGCCTTCTCCTGGGACAGCTCGCATCGCTTTATTGATCTTTTGCTTCTACTGGAACTGCACGAGCAGGAATTCTATTCTTTTTGTGCTTGCTTTCATATCGCACGTGCTGGAGCCTTTCTGCGCCATTTTGAACATGGATGGAAAACTTTTATTCAGCTTAAAGGGAAAAGGTAGAAAAGTGTGGTTAGTCTCCCAAGTCCAGGAGGCCTCTTGTACGGGCTGCCTCCAGGGCGCGCCGCATCAGGCGGACCTGGCGCTCCGGGGCGGAGCTGGTCAGCTCAGTGCTCAGATTCCCACTGCTCAGGGGAAGAGGAGGGATGGTAATGTGCGTGTTTGGGGCAGAGAAGACGGGCTGGTAAGAGTTAAGAGGGATGTGAGAATGTGGGCAGTTGGGTGAGAAGAGAGAAGGGGAAATGTGGGATAGGATGATGTGGTTAAAGCGGTCTGTAGTCGGCGGAGGATGTAGGCTTGTTGGGCGGTGAGGGAAGGGTGGGGAGGCGGGTGTCGCCGTCAGGAGTCGGCGTAGTGGGAGAGGATGCAGTTGTACGTGGGCTTGAGAGGTGTCGGGGCTGCTGGGTGGGGGGTGGGGGAGTTGCTTGGTCGAGGCGAGGCGAGGGAAGTGCCCGGGTAATGAGTGCGCGGGCTGCGGCGTGGGCCGTCTCATTCCCTGCCAAGCCGGAGTGACCGGGGGTCCCGACAATGGAGAGGTCAATGTCTTCAAGGAGGCGTTGAATGGGTGAATGGCTGCTGGTGGGGCGGGGCCGGCTTCGTAGAGGCGGCAGGCTTGCTACGAGTCGGGTGTGATGGTCAGGTAGGGTTGGTGGCAGTGGGTCAGGGCAGCGGGACCGATGGCGAGGGTCTCGGCGGTGAGCGTGGGGATGTGGCGGTAGGAGGCCGCGGTGGGGAGGTGACCCTCGTTGGTGATGACTGCGATGGTGGTGCTGTGGCGGGTGGAGGACTGGGCGATGTCGGTATAGCGCGTTTTGGGATCCGAGCCTTAGCGTTTGTCGAGGAATCGGACTCGGTTGTAGAAGTGGTGCATACGCTTGGGGACGGGAGGGACGTGGATGCGTTGACGAATGGAGAGGGGAATATGGTGGGGCGCGTGTGAATGGAAGAGTAAAGCACACAAACACCAGAAGGAAAACGCGGAAAATAATAGAATGACCTCAGGCACAGAATACTAGGTGAACATAAGTGCCCTTCAAAAGCATCAGTAGAGTTTATCACTGCCAACCTTCCTCTAATGCATGTTTGGCACTTCCGGCTGTTCAAGCCCCCAAATTAACAGCTTGAAGGTGCGTTTAAGTCACATACTGGGCGGGTCACTCATCCCCGCATTCTTGCTTCTCCGTCCCAGTGCAGAGAAGCCGCCTGCCACAGGACAATGTGACCGAGAACCTGACCAACCCGTGCGAGAAGCAGGACATCATGGGCACCATCGTGTCCGACTCGTCGCCCTTCCTGTACCCGTTCATTGTCGAGTACAGCCTGATCAGCGCCGCCGTGCTGTATGTCATGTGGAAGAACATCGGCAAGGACCCCGTGTACCACGTCGAGAGCGGCCATGACGACGGCATCTCGCGGACGTCGAGCCTGCAGGCGGGCGCCAAGGTGAACTGCACGGGCTCCAGCAAGGGGCTCTTCTTTGGCCTGCTGGTGCTCGTCTGCTCCACCATCTGCCTGATCGTGTTCTTCGTGCTCATCCAGCACGAACGGTACAGCATGCTGGCCATCTACCTGTCGGACCTGTCGCACTGCGGCATCAAGGTGCTCACCATCGGGGCCATCAGCATCGGCTTCTTCCGCATCCGCTCGCTGCGCTTCCACCCCGACCGCAAAGACCACCTGCGCAGCATCCTGCTCAGCGTGGCTGCCTTCGGCCTGTACGTGTACGCCATGTTCGGCATCATTGCGGGCAGCCTGCTGCCCAAGGACCACATCCCCAACCTGCTGGTCATGGTCACCAGCATCCTGACCATCGTCCAGGTGACCATGCAGTCACTCTTCATCGCCGACATCACCTGCCGCATGACGTACCTGCCCGAGCACGACCACAGCAAGCCCGGCCGCCAGGTGATCACCTTCCTGCTGATCGGCAACCTCACCCTGTGGATCATCTACACCTTCGAGAAGCAGAAGGTCGAGGCCAGCCCCGTCCAGCTGGGCTTCTACGGCTTCATGGCCTGGACGGTCATCATACGCGCCTCGCTGCCCCTCAGCATCTTCTACCGCTTCCACTCGTCCGTCACCTTTGCCGAGGTCTGGAAGAACTCCTACCGGAACATGGGCAACTGAGCCGCCACACACCTCCGACGGGAAGGGAGAAAATACTCAAGTTACTACGAGAGGCCAAATCGCTGATTACGGTTGCTGTAGCACAATGCGACCACCGTTGTACGAAATTCCGCTGTGTTAAGCGTTCATCAAATGGCAAATTGTGTTCACCCTCATCTGTCAGATGATTATCAACATGTCTTACTGTATGTGTGCATTTGTTTAGAAGTAGCACTTGTTTGGTTCTCTGTTCATCACAGCAAGTGTGTAGCCAAGTTCACCTATTTGTTATTGCGTACCATTCATCGTTTGTGTGCAGAAAAAGTTGCTTTCTCAGCTTCCAATGAACAGAAGTTCATGTGAATGTACATAACTCCTACACCTTACATGGCTCTGTACATAGCTCACTATTACTGCAGAAACTCATCATTAAGGCATGCCATCACCAAAGTACCAAAGCTTGTCGCTATGTCATCAAGTAGCAAGCTCGTGCCACTCATGACAGGAACACTGGTTTGCCCTTGTAATAACCTTGCCTCATAGCAAAGCTCAATGTCTCATATTTTAAAGACCCCCCTAGCCTTATTTCAGGTATTACGTAATCTGTAGCAGCATTACTTTTCGCGAGTGTGAAAATATTTTGCAATGAGCTGAGTTTATGGCTGAGATTGTATTTCAGTGAAGTATATATGATGCGAATGAGAAAAATAAGGGCCAGCTCATAGTGCAGACCTTGCCTGCGTCAGGAGGCTGATGTCTTCCACAAACTCAAATGAACAGACTGCGAATATGCGATTTAAAATATTTATTTCAGTCAAATAAAAGTTTGCAATCTTTGAAATAAATACCACTGACTTGGGTCACTAAATGGCTTCATGCACAGTGCGACGGTACTAGCAGCCGGGAACTTAGTAAAAAAAAAAAAATCGCAAAAGGAACTTAGCTGCGGTTCGTCTATGTACACAAACTCTAGAGGTCTTAATGCTAAGATAGCTTGATTAAAAGTGCTAAAAAACTTAAGCGGCTGGAATTGACTTTTGAACGCATGCTCTCATTACCCGCAATTGTAAAAGCAGCAGTATCAATGAAAGCAGCACATGCACTAAACAACCAAAAATTTCACAACACAACTGAGAAAAACAAAAATTGGGTCTCAGGTTTGGGTCAATCACAATGGAATGTCTGATAAGTGAAGTGTCAGGGAAGCTGCCTAGTGGGCGACAAAAGTCTTTCTAAAAACGAAACTGAAGAAACAGAGCAAAACAAAGTATTTGTGCACCCACTCAACGTACATGCCAACAGGCTGCCTTTGGAAGGACTCGATGTGCAAATATACACTTAGTTTTGGACAAAGCATTGAGCACGATTATTGCAAAACAAACAATTGCAATATAAAGCCTAGTGCATATACCTCGAGAAGAAAAAAAGCCTGTTAGCAGTTGTCAACAAACACAACGAAAAAAATATCACAGCTGCCAGGATGCCTGTCATGAGAAGTCTCGTTACGGTCTTAGATTTACCCCAGGTGTGCACGTTGTCACCGGGCGAGCCAACAGTCTACACAATGAGCAGCTTTAACAAAAGAAAAAGTACTCCGAACTCTGCAAATAGCTTCACACTTTTTGCAATATATAATAAACAGCGATAGCTCCCGTGGCATTTCGCACAGCGTAGAACTTTGTGCAAGAAGCTTAATATGCACCGCCCCGCCACTCTAAGCCCAGTAACATCTGTGCTACTCAACGCTTGTTTGCAATCAGCTTGCCTTATGCTTAGCAGCAAACTTGGATGGCTGTACAGTGCGGCAAAGCCTCCGTGCATCGCTTCCTTACAAACACGGACAATTGTAAAGCGAAAAATCGGGCTTTAGCCTCAAGTCACATCCAAACACGACGCTTTCCGGAGCAAATTGGCATTTTTTCCTCCACCCCTTCTCCCACAGCTTTCCTCATGTGGCAATGGACGTACTGTTCTAAAGGCCCATGAAACTGGGACGACCTTCTATGAAGAAACCCTGCACAATCCCTCAATGCTATACCTTGGCTCAAGAGTGTTTGGTGGGGCTTTCTCAAATGGTGTTCAGCCTGAGATGCCTCGCTACAGACAAAGACGCCTCAAGAAACCCTCATACCCCCCTGGAAATGCTTGTCATGGGAAGGATAAAAATTTGCAGCCACTGAAGAAGCAGCAGCAGAAATGTTGGAACATGACACGTTTCGTGCAATTTGCAGCTTTGCTGCAGTCACAAAGCGATGAACAAAGACAAAACAAGCAGCTCTGACAGGTAAGCATTGGTGGCAATGGCTACTGACACCGACTATAGTCGTGAGATGCGGCCGCGACGGCGAACAAAGCACGTCAGTCAGCTTCGCTGAGAACCGAAGTGTGTCTGCAGCCTTTGCCAGAGAAAAACAATTCCAAAAAATGCAAGAGGCACCCTCGTAAGCTAGAGAAGAAGGGGGACAAAGAAAACACAACCTTGACATGAACATGTTTTTCAACACGACAACATACTCTACAGGTGCTGTACAACTGAGAAACGATAGACGTCAGATCATTGAGTTGTCCCAACATGTGGGTTATGATCCATCTGGGCCTGTGATAAACCTCCGAGAGCAATTGAAACACACGTCCAGAAGGCATTAGCTAATGCTGGCCTGACCATTCTCTTTTCGCGAACGAAACCTTTTCAGACTATAGACAGCCATGCACAATGCCCACTAGCTGGCCACAGTGTTGCAGCGATCTTGCAACTGTAAGCAACAAAAGTGCAAAAACTGGGAGCAAGAAGAGAATTCCCGCAGATATACAGCCTGATGGCAACTGCAAGCGTCAGTACAGGACCTGAGCAGTCCTCAACGGATTTACACATCAACATCGGTGTTTATGACAATGTACGGTCAACCATAAGAGTAAGCAGACACGATTCGATTAAGCAATATGCCTGTTGTCATTCTATAAAACATAGGAACTTAGAGATAGCTCGTGAGCTGGACAGAGCCCCTGAACACCAGGGGGCAAAAGAAAAATAGAAGGAAAAAAGAAATGACAAGACATCGTACACCCCGCCTAAACCACACTCCTCTGTTAAAAGAAAACTTGTGCGCTGATATTTTGCAGTTAACTGCTGAGGTTTGAAAAGGAGTAACAGATTCAATGAACAAAGATGGAGATGCCCCCTTTCTGCTAGAACTTAGATCCTACAATAACGAGCATAGATCCATCTATTTCGACGAAGACTACGTACGTAAAAGCAAGGGCAGAAACTTATGGGCGGCAGCACTAGCGAATTGAGAAAATGCGTCAAGACGGCACAGTGGCCATTTTGCGAGGCAAATGATAACACATGCACTTTGGGAGGCTCTCAAGTTGACCACACTGCAAACAACATGCTGCACGCAAGCAACATCGCAGGGAAATGGTACTCCAAGTCAGTCAGCTGAAGGCTACTGCCAGTGTCAACAGTCACGTGTTTGTGATGTGCAAGTGTTACCTGTGTGAATTTCGCCAACTTCACTCAACTGCATATGTAACACAAACCTGGTTTTTTAAGCATTTAACGGTATAGTAACCAGGTGAAGAAAGACTTGTGATGTTCACATCTTACATCTAACGACTTCACTTATGAAAAAGTAGCACTCGGGGTTGACATTTTTTAGCTATAAATGTAAAAACAGAATCCAGGTTCTCCTACGTAAAAAAACAAAACCAAAGGGGTAAAAATCTACGCGTAATAATACACAATGCAACAGCAGCTCCACATTACAATTGGATCAGCGCCAATGCGGTCAACCTGAGAGCACCCCTGCCAGCTGGTGTGTTGTGCCATTTTATGCCGAGCGGAGCAGTCCAGTGAATATAAACGCCCCGCCGACATACGCGAGGTGCCTTCCGCAACAGCGCACGCCACACTGGACGCTCATAACATGCGGCAGCAGGCGTGGTCCCCTTTGTCTCCCGCCGCCTCCTTCAAATCCGGCAGCGAGTCGGACGCGGTGGAGGGTCGGCCGGAGTAGCGGGCGTGCGTGGCGCGGGCCTCGGCTGTGAGCCGCACGGCGATCTCGGTGAACAGCCTGTCCACATTGTCAGCCTCCTTGGCCGATGTCTCCACAAAGTACATGTCACTGCGGCGGGCAAATTCCTCGCCAATGTGCTGTGGGATCTCCCGGTCTTCGCGGTCGATCTTGTTCCCTGTCAAGAAAAACCCCGTACAACAGGAATTTTCAAAAATCAGGACGCCCAGATTCAGGGACTTCTCTGGAGAGTAAAGGCAGGACTAGGAGAATGCAGAGCGTGCGAGTGTTGCAAGAGTGAAGACAGCCACCCACAAACTTAGCTTTCAGATTAACCACACGTTAGGCTAGTTAGTTAGGCAGTATGGAGGGCACTCCTGATGTCTGTCTGTCATCCTTTACGTGCTGCCCTTGTTGGTGCAAGTTCTGTACACACCTATGAAAAAAAAAAAAAAGCAACTTGGAAGTTTAACATATGTTTCAGTCAGAGAGAACACCTACTATATGGGCACTCTTCAGTGAGCTATAATTACTACAACTAAGTTTGCTCCGTGACAGATGAAACTGTGCAAGAAGCCATGTGGAATTTTGGTGGTTTCTGTGTTGGTTTACATTCAACTGGCCCGCTGGAATCAAGTCTTGTGAGTGAGCAGCTTCAGTGAAACTAATTAATGTGTTTTTACGTCCAAATTTAGAGTACCTATGTGATAGGTGTAATAATGGTAAGGCCACAATTAAATTTTTTTTGGAATAGCGCTCACCTAGCTGTTTTGCAAGTTCAGTACGAAGAGTAAGATATTTTAAACCTTAGTAAATTACAAGAATGATAGCGAAGACATGACTTGGCCAGAAAAGAACTGCCGGCTGTTACCTACCGTAAGCCATAGCATAACACTTCTTAACATGCTATAATACTTTGCTTGCTGTATCACACAATAGCAGTTACAATGAAGTTTTTGTCAAAGCTTGGACTTTGTAACAACACTGGGCATGATGGAAACATGATGCGGAGCATGTGCACTTGCATGATAATTAACAGGAGACTGGTTTATCTTGCATACAGAGCTTAGAAGCTCTTTGAAGGAGCAGCGTACAATGCAAACACCACAGTAAAGGAAAAAGTTAAATGCCAGTTGGTTGTTGACTTACCTACTAGTGCCCGCAGGACTTTTGGGCTGGCGTACTGTTCGATTTCCCGCAACCAATCAGGTAAGCAGTCAAACGTTGGTTGGCAACTGATGTCGTAGACGAGAATTAGAGCGTGTGCACTGCGGTAGTAGCTTTGGGTGATGGACCGAAAACGTTCCTGTCCCGCTGTGTCCCATATCTGTAACTGCACGCGGGAAAAAAGTAAGCTAGGTAACGAGTTTCCTTTTTTCAGCCAAGATACCTTGATCGCAGTAGCCTAAAAATCGCGAAGCTTTCCTAACCAGGCTGTCCAACTACTTAAGAATTAGGAGCTGCTTGGAAGCAGTTAGGCTGCACTGTGTGGGGCTTATGTTTCACGAAATATCTACTGCATGTACATGAGAAGATGGGGCAACACCTTAGTTTTGTGAAGAAAAACCTACAACCCTACAGAAATTTCATTTATTTCCACCTTAAAGGCCCGAGGGCATTACATAAAGGGGGGATGACTTTCCTGAGAGAAAATCTTAGTGCCTGAAATGCCACGAAGGGTGTTCATTTCACCACATACTTGGCAACTTGTCAGTTAAGTAAGTGTAAGTGCAGCTGAAAAAACAACAACAACAACAAAAAAACAGGTATTACATGATTACATGGGGGCCCCACCCATATCATAGCCTACGATGTGCATCATTTGGCACGCTGGTCTCTATCTACTCCCTCCATTTTGTAGTTAAGCAATGTCCTTGGCAAAGTTTCCACGGTGGCATCAGGCAATTTACATTTTGCAATTGATCTCCAACTTTCCTGTTCTAAATCGGCCCACTTACAGAAACAAAATCTTGAAGGCAGGAGCACGTTTTATTCCTAACATGGTTGCACTAGGTACCTTGAGAAGATGGAGCACCACTTGCTTCTGTGAAGCAGACATTCAGGAGGAGTCCTCCAACTTATGAGAGTGTTTATTGCTTTATGATGCAGGGGCAATTCTTCCACATACTTCAACTACTTTTCTATATAATCAACTAATTTCCAGAAGACACTTTTTCAACAGGATGACAGTGCATAGCCCCGTGGTATTTAATCTCCATCCATGCATTCTAACCTCACGCCAGCTCTGCTGCAGTTCAGTATTTTACGCACATGTTAATATTTGCGGGAAGTGAAAAGAAGACAATTTACAGCAGGAGTTTATATGATAAAAGTTAGCACCATCCTTAATGTTTGTAGTTAAAACGCGTGATTGCTGACCAAAGGTTTATTAATAAAGACGTTTAGAGTTCCATACTTCTGGAAACCAAGTTCACTCTAAAATGCAAAGGTTATGTAGAAGCATAGTTATCATCACAAACCCTTAAAAAAAAAGGGGGGGGGGGGGGAGGGGAGAGGATTAAAAGAGAATAATAAGGAAGTACTGCGCTGTCTTCGCGCACATTTCAACTAACTGCTGCTTCTTCTAGACCAGCTATTCTTTAGTTCTCTACCTCCTGCTTCTGCAAATGTCTCTACTGAAACAAGTTGTGGTCGAACCTTCAACAGTGGCTCAGCTACACGCTAGCTCCTTTCACACAGGTCCCAACACAATGCCAGGCACTCGGTGTGATTAGATAGTGGGCATGCACATCTTTCGGGGCAAGTTTAATCAGGGAATGTAACGCAAATAATGCACCGCAAATGGACACCATGCTTGTGGCTGCTGAGGTATGGGAAAAGGTGCCGACAGTGGCAAAACACTGCTCAGAGTTGTGAGATAAGAAAACTCAGGGGCAAGGAACGGATTCAGCAGACGCAGCATTGAGGAGGGTGGATTGGCTGGAAATGCACATCCACACGATCACTGGGAAGGTTCTACGTGCTGACGCTACACCTGGGCCAAGAGGTGCGCTTTAGTGGAGGAGGGCTCCACATCACTTCTGACCCCCTGGGCATCTTTGACGTGCGCCCAGACCAACACGTGAACGTTACTGCTTTTTGCCCCCATCTGAGAAGCAGCTGCCACGGCCGGGAATTGAATCTGCGTCCTTGAGCGCAGCAGCACAACTCCTCACCCCTGCGGCTTGTCAAAGCAAGAAGAATTATCGGGTCAATTTCACTAGTGCCACTGGTGTGCTTCAACATGACAAAAATCAAATCAGAAAGTTACTTTGTTGACATATACATTGAAGTATTAACTGTACGGCGCCATACACCGAGATTGCACTAAAGTTCAAACAGATAAACTGAAAAATGTTGCGCACAGATAAACATTTTTAATATTTGCAATCAAGGCAACAGCACTGCAGCGCTACAACTCTTTTTTTTTTTTCTCTAACGCGCTAACGCTAACGCGCCTTTGAATAGCTCAATGGTAGTTCCTGAACACAGCTGGATCTTTTTGTGCACGCGATTGCAGTCGGGGATCTTTTGTGCACGCGATTGCAGACGGATCTCACGACACGTGAAACCAGATATAAATGCATCTTTGTGGAACAGGAAGTGCATCTTACTTTCACTTTTTCACCATCCACTTCAACCGTTTTAATGAGAAAGTCGACACCAATCGTGGCCCCCTGCCCCGGAGGAAACAGACCCTGAAAAGCAGTCAACAGGAACCTGTCAGACACACTGGCCGTTTTAAAAGCATGCTACGCGCATCCAGTTCAAACAGTTACCTGAGTGAACCTCCGGACAAGGCATGTTTTGCCAACACCAGCGTTTCCTATTAGCACGACTTTAAATAGAAACTTGTAGTCTTCCATGATTCCAGGCGTCTGAAAGCAAGCACGCAGCATTCGTCAGCGAAGGGCGCGTCAAAGCGGAACTTAATTTCCGTCCTAACGTGGCTCATCCGATCTCACTTGGTACATCGCAGTTTGAAGGGCACTTACCACGGCCGATCGACTTCAACGCACCCGCATCTTGAAAGCTCAGCGAGTTGTCCTGCTGACAAGGAAGAAGCAACCAAAACTACGCACGGAGTTGCGTCTCACATGGTGGACTTTCGCTCTCATAGGATCACGCTCGATTGCCAAACTGCTGCATCGTTCTCTATGCTGATACTGAATTGTGGCTGAATGCAATGCATTCACAATGAAGGTAAGGTAAAAATGAGAAATTCACTTCCACGCATAAATCAACACTCGAGATGTAGATTCCCCCACCACTTTCAGTATGCTCCTAATCGCAGTGATCCGCAAGGTGGAGCATTCGATCAGCTGATCTCGTTTGGGCGAGTGACGTTTCAAACCCTTCTGCAGCTGAACGTTTTCCTCGGACCTCGTAAACGTGCCTCGCGTAATGACGTTTTTGCTTCGCTATTTTGCAGAGACTGCAAGAGAATCTTCCATTCGCAACATAACAATTTACGATCCCTCAATAAATCAGAGGTAATTTGTGAACTGTACACGGGTAACGCGTGAAATGCAAAAAACTTTCAAAATAAAAGATTTTACCTAAATTATTGTTTTTATGGTTCACTATTTCTATAAATTGGAATTATTACGCAGAAACATATCTTTCAAACTTATCTTCAAGTTCAGTAAAGAAGGCAGTTTGTCGCGCCTCCAGTGGCAGCAACTTATTTGGTTATTCGACAACAGCGCCATGACTAATTTTTTTTTTTCGTATGTGCGTCAGTTCATCTGCGGCGGACGTTCGCGCTCGCCATTTTGTTCGGGCCAGGTGTAAATCGCGTTTTAATACTGCCATGCTTTGATTTCACAGCTTCAACGACCTTCGCGTCGACCTTCTGTACAGCCGCCTAGTTGTAGCCCGTAGTTTTATTCTTCAAATATGGAAGAGGACGTCTGCGAAGAGTACAAGTCGTCGCTGCTGGATCTCACATGCAACAGCAAGCCGCTCATCAATATGCTCACGATGTTGGCCGAAGAAAACGTCCAGCAGGCTCCAAGGATTGTGCGAAGCATCGAAGAGCACTTACAGAAGGTCCTTTTTGTTGAAATGTTTACTAGAAGTAAGGTGACCACCTCGGAATAAGCGTCGCAACGTATCACGCAATGCTTTGTTCCGTGTAGGGCTTGGGTATCGTTCGTGCATGTTGACATGATGATTGGGCGCTAACATTTTCATGTAACGTTGAAGTCAAGCTGAGATTTATTGCTCATTTCGGTGGTTACGCGATGGTCTTAATTTTTTGTTGAGGTGACGTCCTAGTGGCCTAGTTTTTGTTCGTTTCTTGTAGATATTGGGTTGGCTGCTTCCTCACAGACGACGTCATTGGGGGAGACGCACATCGATCCCGCGATCGAAGATACTTACTCGTACGGAGCTGCGGATCCGCTTGTTTTGGGTGACCGGTTTAGAGTGGTGATAACCGTATTAACACCGGGTTTCTTTATTCGACCGCTGCCATTACAGCGGTGGACGGCGGTCTCGAGCTTGGCAGTGGATGCACGGAAGCCTAACCGTCGTCCGTCGGTCGAAGCCACGCGGTGCGGTGCAATGGAGCACGAAACTAGAGCAGAGGAAAAACCATTCCACGAAGTTGCCTGCGCACGAATGTATCTGTTCTGGAACGTCGCGGCAAACATTGCTGTTCCGCCAATAAACTGTTCCTGCTGCATCGAATGCTTGTTCACTATGCGGTTTTTTTTTTGTCAATGTCAACATAGAATGTTTTTCGCGATGAAACATTGAAAGATGCCTGCGCGTCTGGCTGTTTTGCCCCGATGTGTTTATAACGCCTTTGTACCTTTAAGGGCATAAGTACCCACAATTAACTGGTAATACCTAAGCACTGGTTTTCCTCTCTACACTAATAGTGTGCACTTTCTTAATCCTTACACCTGAAGTTATTTCGCGATACTGCGGCAGGCGCAGTGTTAGTAGTCTTGGAAGAGCTGTAGATCTGTTACTGTGCATTGCCATGAGCGAAGACATCTTGTGGTGAGTACCTGCCTTGCTGGCCTCTTCTCCTAACTCCCCTGTTTCTCTTCTAGGTCCCTGTAGACATGAAGCTACCTGTACTATACCTAATTGATTCCATAATGAAGAATGTTGGGAATGAATATCGGGCCCTGTTCACTCAGAACATCGTTTCCAACTTTTGCAACGTTTTTGAAAAGGTACACATTTTTTCAAGCTCAGTAACTTGCTACCGCTGGAGGGAAACATCATTCTAGTAGTAGCAATACCGGACTAACATTTTTGTGTTGGTTTTGTAGTGCATGGTTGCAAAGGTTAATGCGTGTAGGTGTGCGCCTTTTATACAGTGTTTCACTTGTCATTGGCTGTGTGAATTAGGAGAGTTCTTCGAAATTTTGCCTACGGAACAGAGCCGCCCAGAAGCAGTTGAGTGTGTGGGTGCACTACTGTGCATGTGATGGCTTCTACATTAGCTTTCTCCCAAGGACATGGTTCAATCCTGGGAGCAGTGGCTGCTCTTCAGGTGAAGGCGAAAAGCAAAGCTGCCCCTATGTCGAGATTTCAGTGCATGTTAAGAGATCTCTAGGGGGTCAAAATGAATCCGGAGCCCCCCACTACAGGACTAAATTGGGCAAGTTGTCTCCCACCTTTTCAAAGTTCGTCGTTTTTGCACTGTTTGCGTGAGAACCCTCCGCTCCGGCACATGTCTTAGCCCAAATGTAGCTTAGCTGCACCAAACCTAAAAAATTTCGAGTTTTTGATTAGTTCTCAAAAACCAAACAAACAAAAAACACTTCAGCTGTGCAGAAGTAGGGGAGTGGACAATTTGACATGTTCAGAGACTGCTCCATTCATTCCGTTCGACTTTGGTTATGTATGTGAAGAAACTCGTAGGTGCCATGTTCTGGAACTGGTAAACTCGTCCATTTCTTGGGGTTTCACACACTGAACCTACATCTGGGCTGTGAGGCGGGCTGTGTGGAGGGCTCTGGATAAATTTTGACCACCTCGGACCTTTAACGTGCACCGATATCTTTACACTCTGGCGCTTTCGCTTTTCAATTCTACCAAAAAAGTAAAAAAAACAAACAGCCACCACGACTGGGATTGAGCCTGCGTTCTTGTGCACAGCAGCACAACGCCTTAACTATTGAGCCACGGTGATGTATTTTTTAGAGTTGCCTAATATTATACAGCTTTGCTTGTTCAGTTGGACATTTGCATATTCCAAGGACATGGGAGCTACATCCTCATGATGGGTCTTGGGACTTTGCATATATTTTTTCTTGGCTTTGCAAAGTATTCTAAAGAAAAGCCTAGTGCTCCAACCAAGGGCTTTAGTTAAATTGGTCCCAATTACCCCAACCCAGGGCTTCATTTAAAGTGGTCCGTTGGAGTATTTGCCATTTCCGTTATGTTTTCATGCAAGCAGACAGAGTTTTTTGTCAAAAAGGTTCACATGCGTAGTTATTTAATGCAGGCACTGCCTTGAGTGTTGCTTGCATGCATGACCGAAAATTGAAATGGAAACTTCTAGGGCGGATTTATGAAGCGCCATTTCGTGTGCCTGAACCCGGCGTGCCTGAACGTTTTGGTGTGCCGAGTACCGTCCTGAACCCTCGTTTGGTTTCACCGAGTAATGCCGCCCTTGCGCGTCTCTGCTAGGGAGACGAGCGCATGCGCATGCAACTGTTCAAGTTGCGCCAGACCTGGGTGGACATCTTCCCGAACAAGAAGCTCTTTGCCTTGGACACACGGGTGAAACAGATGGACCCGGCCTGGCCCATCATGGCCAAGGAGCCGCAGCAGACCACCACCATACACGTCAACCCCAAGTTTCTTGAGGCGAAAGCGGTGCGTTTGGGTCGATGGCATGTGCACTAATCCCTGCTGCTGTTGCGCTTGCGCAGTTATTTTTGTCCACGACAGAGTGTTCGAGTGCGATTCTGTTTATCTTATTCTCGTCGCGCTGAAAGCCCTCTGAGAAGATTCTTCAGAAGTGTCCCACCGAGAGTAGCACATGTTTTTTGCCACTTTCTTAATATCAACCTTTCCAATAGAGGCAGACCACTTCCCCTTTGCCCTCCTTGTTGTTCGAGACTAGTGGCTTTACTTTGTACATATAATCTTAGAAGCTAAAATTTCACGGCATGAGATGTGGGCTATATTAAAGCATCATGGGGAGAAATTTAAAAACATGTATACCATTTTGAGGGGCTTCTTCTCTTTCCTCGGATTTCTTGCTTTATTTTATTCTTTTCCTCCCAAATCGGCGAGAAATGTTTGAGCTAGCCGGATATGCATGCAATAAGGCTTGTGATGAAAGTGGAACCTTGTGCCAGAATTCACTGGCACTCAATCACCACCGCTGTTTCACCAGACAAAAATGTACTTTGCCACACCCCTGGTTTACTTGCAGTCATTTTATTTATACATGGAAATCGACATCGGGTGTCAGTATGGAGGGGTGCTACAATTGGCAAGGGCACTCGTGAGGCCAGCCTGCAAAATGTGGCGAAAAAACTAATGCCACAGCCTGTGTGGAACTCTCACTGGAATGCATTTCCGAGATGTCTGTGGATTCTGTGCGGAGTTGGTAACTTGCGTGGATGAACCCTGTATTACTATTCCTCATCCACATGAAATTGAATGCAAGGAAGCAGCCATTGAGCAAAAATAATGCCTCTCGGATAAAGGATATTTCGGTGAGTCTCAATATGAGGCCATTCATCCACTTTCAGTGAAAACAAGCCTCTGAGCCTAACCAGAGTATTGAGGATCACCATCTCTGAAATTTTGTTACGAACCATTGCTTGGAAATTTTCGTATTCTTTGCTATAATCCTGCCTTGCTGCTTTTATGGAATATAGTGTCACTCTTCAAAAGAACGTCCTGGCTGTGAAGTCAGTACTAAGTGGATTTGATGAAGCTGATTGCATGTAATTGTAGATTAATGCCATGTTCTCGCAGCCATCCTATCATTGAAGTCAGTCCTTTTACTCACAGTACAGCTTCATTATAATCAGCTGTTGAACGCTTACTGTAAAACAAAAGCTTCCTCGAATGACTGCCACCTCTTCCTATCTCACACAGGCCTAACACTCGCATCTTTCCACCCAGTTCTCTTCCTGTTTCAACTTGTGGGTGGGCTGTTATTGGTGTCCCCAGCTTGCCTCAGTCTGCAAACAGTTTGTCCATTGCGTCACTTATTGGATGCATAATCTTGTAGAAAGAATATAGCGCAGCAAGACTTCTGCTGCTAAGGTTTTCTATAGCACTACATTTAGTGTACTCTAACAGTTGTGGTAGACCAAACTCTGTAGTCTCTAAAAATGACAAAAAGAAAAGAATGAAGAATCCACGGCGCAGATTGCATTGTCTCGTAAAATCGGGCGGTCATCTTGCACGTCCCCTCGTGTGAATGCTATTCACTTCATTGTGTCTCTGCAGAAGGGGCAGGACAAGGAGACAATAGAGCAGCAAGCCGCCAAGCTCGCCAGTTTAAATGCCCTGGACAAAGCGACGACTGAGAAGGTATGGCTTTTCCAAAGCATTTGCGCGGGAAACGTGTGACGTTGAAATATGACGGCCCCTCACATAGGACTTGAACATTGCCTCGAACTGTTGCTTAGAGGGGGAGCAGTTCTCATTATGAGGAATATCACTTTGCGTATTGCCCAGTGTGTTTCACATGCATTTAAAATTTAAATGCATTTTTAGAATGAAGATGGGCTCTGCATTGGTGTATCATGTATAGATTCTTTTATTAGCTAGGGGAGAACTGAAGGTCGGTGGTGGGGCAATACTACCTAGCCACTTGACGAATATTTGTTATTTGTGTCAGGACTTGGGGTGACCCGCTTATTGTACTAATTGATAAAAACGCCCCAGTTTCTCGCACCAGACGAGGCCATCTGGCCCTTGTCGATGCATTCTGTAAAGCTTCGAGCATTTCTCTTTCCCTCCATCCCTGAGCATTTGAAACATGTCTTTCTCAGATCCTTTGTGCTGGCCCGCCGTCTTCAGAAGGGGAAGCTGTCAAAAGGATGCTTCTGCAGAAGCAGCAGGAGTTCATTCTGCTGCAGAGGCAAAAGCTGCAGCTCGAGCTGCAAATGCAGCAGCAGCAGCTGAGGCAGAAACAAGAGGCAGAGGTAACTGGAGCTTCAGTACTTTCCTGCTGACCCTTTTTCTCCCTGTTTCATTTCTTTTCAGTACCGCGCAACCTAAAAGAACCTTTCTTTGATAAATACTTTTTTTTTTGACTCCTTATGGCTACATTCTGAGGAGCACTTTTTATTTTGCTCCCCCCGACCCTCTTTTTTTTTAAGTCGCTGTTAGTCTTGCCTGCACACTGTGCTTCAATGCCTGGATTGTCCCTAATTTTCAGATAAAGCTGGCTCTCCAGACTGGGTTCGAAGTGAGTCCCCACAAGACGACAGTGTGGCTATTCGTTCTATCTCTCTCTCTCTTTCCCTCTACCTCTCCCTCTTTCGCTCTCTCTGTCTCTCGTTTGTGGGGCGTCTTGTTTGCGTGGTTGGTGCTTGCAACGGCCTATGCTGTTGCTGTTTTGCTGTCATTAAAGCGTGGCTCCTCCTCCTTTTTTTCCTCTCCCCCCCCCCTGCCTCTAAATTTTCAGCAACTTCTGAAGAGCCTGCGTCCCCCGTCTAGTGTGGCTGTGCCTCAGCGAGCGGCTCCGCCGATGCCCACCTCTGGCCCCACTAGTGTGGCTGTACGTACGCAAACTTTCAACATTGCGGGGCGCGTGCTGGGTGTGTTCTGGCATGGGTCAAGAGGTGTGCTCTGGGAGCTCAGTGCACCCATTCCACTGTGCCTTTGAGGCACGCGAAATAGTCTAGTAGTCTGTCGTCAAATGCAAAGTTTTGAGCGCAGACATGATTAACTAACAAACATCAATTGCTTTTTATTAAAACTCAATTCAACAGTGGGTGTTAAAGAATTTTACAGCAGCAGTGAGTAACAATCCTTGAGTGTTGCGTAAACTCTATCCAGCACCTTTGTCGAACTTGGCGGGAGGGCGAGAAGAGGGGGGTTGTAAAAGGTTCTGTACTTGCAAAGCTTTCAGAACCCAACCGAAAAAATTTTCGGCGCTTTTTCCATTGTTCCTAACTTCAGTGTACCGTAATGACGCACCCACCAAATGCCGCAGGTTCCACGGCCTCAAGTGCCCGTCGCAGCACGGGACCCCCGGTTACAACAGCGGCCCACACCCTTGGCCGACTCCAACAAGCCGCCCGTCTCCTCAGCAGGGCCCGTTCAAAGCACACAGCTACAGCAGCAGCAGCAGCCCAGGCCCCAGCCGGCGTCCATTGTGGTGGCTTCACCTCACAGCAACTCGCCAAATGCGGCCACATTGGAGTCTGCGTCGCCCGACAGGCATGGTAACAACCGGCTGTCGGCAAGGGAGAAGCACGCTGCCATCAGGTCGCCACCCAAGAAGTTCCGCATTCCCAAGACGAGCGACCGGAACAAGGCGGAGGAAGATTCGAGCAAGAATGGTGACGTTGCGCCGCCCTCCTCGCCGACCAAGGGGTCGTCGCCGACCAAGTCGCGCAAGGCAGCAACCCCCGAGGACAAGGACGAGCGGCAGTACAGTCGAGCCGGCTCGGGCAAATCGAGCTCTGCTTCTTCCTCCTCCTCCTCGTCGTCATCGGCTTCGCAGTCCCAGGGCCGGGGGGGGAAGAAGGGGCGAGGCAAGGGCAGCAACAAGGACAAGGGCGAGGAGAACGTCAGGCCTAATGGTGACGTCGAAATGGCGGATGCGCTGCCGAGCAGCGACGTGGACATGCGCGTTGTGGTCGAGAAGCGGGCGGACTCCGGGGACTCGGTCTCGGAAGCGCCGCTGCACAAGAGGCAGAAAGGTCACACGGAGTGAGTGCACCACTGTGACCTCATGGATGGTCTCTGTTGTGAGAGGTCGTTTGCGGACATCGGATGCCGTGGCTTTTAACGGGTTGAGAGCACTTTTAACCTGTATCACGGAGCTAGAATATGTATAGGAGGGGGAACGGCCCATTGCGGCGGGCTCTGGCGAGCGACCAGATAGTGGGCGTCCTAATTATCAGTCCCGCATCGTCTGCGAACTGCCCGAGATGCTATCCAGTGCTCGATGCATCCAACAGTCCTCGGACTGCCTGCGGACCGTCCAGGACTGGTAAATCGAGGAGGCCCAAAGTCAATAAAAACCAATGCCAGCTACAAAGCTTCGTAGCTGCGATAGCGGAGGAGAGGGCAGCAGCACCTAATGGACGAAATGTTTGGGGCCACATATCCTTCCGTAACTTTGCAGTGAAATGGCGATAGCAGTAGGCACATAGATGCTTCTGCAGCAGATGCCATTGACTTAACCTAGGCCAAGCATTTGTGACGCTGTCTGGCTGCCCTAGGAAGTGCCGCTTCCCTCCTGTCTCATTCTTGCTTCGTAAGCTGCATAAATATTCTGTGGACAGAATAGGTGAACAAAGGAATTTTGAGCTTGGAGATATCATCGAAACTCGCTGCAAACTGTGACGACGCTAGTGCAGTTTGAGGCTTGGTGTTTTCTTTTCCTCTGAGCGTTGCACATAAATTTGGTATCCGAACTTCCACTCTCGGTAGTGATGCTATGGGTTACATGTCTTGAACTATGCAGTGCAGTGACCAATTCACTTCATTGCCCCCTCTCATCAAGCCAAGCTTGGGAATGGGTCAAGTATGGCAGAGGGCCCCTGGGTA
This sequence comes from Haemaphysalis longicornis, assembly GCF_048455015.1. Classification (NCBI taxonomy): domain Eukaryota; kingdom Metazoa; phylum Arthropoda; class Arachnida; order Ixodida; family Ixodidae; genus Haemaphysalis; species Haemaphysalis longicornis. The sequence continues at coordinate 5,782,904 of NW_027526335.1, forward strand.
CCATCACTATATGTCTCGTGTGCAGTAAATATGGGCTTGTGCGTATGCAGTTGGGGTTGAAAGGTTGCAAACTACTTTTTGGATTTATTCCTTTGTCATAGACTTCAGATGCAACATCAGCAGTACACTGATCAGCCATAACTACATCGTAACTATGAAATCATGGAAAATGGAAATTGCTATTCTACAAAGTATCTGACATCTAACTGCACTGTAGAAACTGAGTTTTCTGCATTGAAAGCAGGGTAGAAATATGAGTGACCAAAGGTGGAAACTGCGAATGTATCACCAGCACGGCAGTCGTAGTAGGGTCAGGGTTAACCAACAAGGAGTGTATCAGACCTGCCTTGTCATACAGTGGCAACCCTTCAGCACAAGAAATGTTGAGGCATTGTTTCCCAAGCCAAAGGTGCAGACAGAAGCTGCCCCCCCTGAAGCTTCCCTGTGGTACGCGTGTGTCGTAAGTGCTCTGCTGTGTGCCGCTGCAGGGAAGGCCTGGCGGACTTTGACTACCGGAAGCCCCCGGACCGGCCAGGGGTCGTTTCAAATGCCTCGCAGAGGGGCTGGGCACAGTACAAGGCGAAGCACCCGGATGAGTTCAAGAGCCCTCTCCGGCCAGCCAGGGAAAATATGGACGTCAGGGATGAAGACATGCGGCAGCTGCAAGGTGGGGCTTCTCTCCTCTCGCAGAGCTGCTTTGTGTGTGGAAGGAGAGTTGTGATGCAGCAACGTCTAGCCGTAATGAGCACCTAGTGCCGTAAAAATTCCAGGGCTGCATCGCTGTTGGGTTTTGGATCCACATAGTGTAACACGAGACTTACTCCAATTTTACAAAATAAAACTGTGGCGTGGGTGGGTGGTCTTGGTTGAATTAAACTTGAAATGGGCATGGCACCATTTCTGCCTGGAATTTTGACCTAAGCAGTGGCCAATTTGTTAGCTTCGGCCTAGGATGTTCCTGTTCATCGTTTTTAGTTGCACTATTAACCCCTCAAATATCATCGTTATTATCACCCATTGGATGCCCACTTATGCTAAAAAGATGCCGTCCAACCTCCCAAAGCACTGAGTGGAGAGTGACCTCGCTGTCGTAGCGGGTTTCCTCGAGTCTAGTCATAACTTGGGCCCTCAGACTGCTGTGTCCTCAGACTTCCTAAAGGCTTTGGGTATTCATCCACTCAAGTTTACATCTTTAAATCGTGCTGTTCGTGCAAAGCTTTACTGCGCACGCTTGTTCAGGCAGCTTTCAAAAGCAGTTTCTCCCCAGTCATTATTCGGTGTCTGTCCACCATGCTGACGTTGGCTGGTGAAGGGCTGTTGCAGTAGCTTATGGATTCTTGGCAGAAATTATAAATGCAAGATGGCTGTACGCATGAATGTCTCAGGTTAAAAAGCCATCTAGATGGGGCTGGGACTCCGTGATCGAGGATGCCCGGCATTGTTTTGGCCTGTGTAAATCTGGGTGGGCAGCTGGTGAGTCGCCCTTGGCCTTTCCTCCTGCCCTGATGCGCATGCTGCGACCGCAGATTCTTTGGGGAGGGGTGGTCCCGGAGGCGCCTTTCATGGACGAGGGCCCATGCAGCCCAACGTGGACCGTTTCGGCAGACCCTTGCTTCGGAAGCTCATGTCCGACCCAAGGTGAGGAGACCTTGGGGAAGCTGTCGGGAAGTGTCTCCAGCACGCTGTCCATGACATTGGGAAGGTTTGCTTTGGGGGCAGCTCTGTAAGCCCAACTGGAGATCTTAGTAAAACTGCAGTGCACTCACTTCTCCAATAGAGGTACCTGCATTGGCCTTTCTTGGGGTGGCGCTGGGGGAAGAGCTTGTGGGAGGTGTTGGGGTCTCTTGGTACTCTATCACTTGGGTGGTCATAGCCGTGGGAAGCACTGCATTCGTGAGAGCAGGACATCGTTCAAGGACAGATGATGCCTGTGAAGATCACGCATGGTGCGGGTCAGTCGAGTGGACAGGGTTGTACACATCTTGGGAAGGGTAGGTGGAGCAACCCAATCACGCTGGCAGGACTCGTTTATTTCCTTTTCATTTTTCGTTGTGTTCACTTCTTGGTTTTGCGGTTGGCTGATGCTGCACTTGCAAACATTGCTGTTTATTATGGAGCAGAGCATTGGAAGGGCCTTTTCACATCACGCGCACGCCTTGCAAGCGTCTCATTTTTTCCGTCCGAGTCCTTTGACAGCTGTGCACAGTGCGTTCGCGTGCCGCCCAGTGCTCACAGTGGTTACCGCAAGCCTTTTCAACCCCCGCAGGTTCCGCAGCCAAGTTGGGGGTCCGGGCGTCCCCCCCGAGCTGAGCGCGCAGCAGCAGCAGATGTACGAGATGCTGGCCGACCCGGACGTGTACCTGCAGCAGACGGAGGAGCAGCTGCGCGCGGGACGCATCGACCCCAGCCTGCACCGCGAGCTCAAGGCTCAGCTGGAGAAGATCGCCCAGTTCCGGAAGGCCCAGCCACAGTCGCCCATCCTGGTGAGGAGGGAGGGCAGGGGGGGGAAGTCTGGCCTTTTGGGGCCGTGTTTCTTCCGAGTCGTCGTCAAATGTTGCAGGCCAGCCTTTGCATCAAAACTCAATAATGGGCCCACAGTCGTAGCGGGCAGCCAGAATTAAATGCGTGTCGTGCTGCATGTATCATTGCGTCGCATAGCTTTCATGTACTGTGGGTTTTAAGAATCAGTGTTTTAAATGGTAGGCCTGCTGCGTTTTGTTAGGAAGTGTCCCTCCTTCCTGGTGCCGATCTATCACATCAAGCAGTGTTCACATTCGGTCATCAGCAGGTTAGCAGAGATGCACATTATGTGCCTTTCATTTAGAACTTGTGAGATTTCTGCCATGTTTTATTTGTTTTACCTGCGCAACCCTTGCACTTATTTTTTTTTTGTAAGTTGACTGAGGTCGTCTCAGGTGCACTAGCAACGGGGACAGGAAACTGGGATTCATTTTGTTGCATCTGAGGTTAGCTGCAAGCAGGCCGTACCATAAAGTGGGCCATAAAGTAAGGCTCTAGGGAAGCCTCATCAGTCATGCAGGTCTGACTTCAGGTCATCGTGTGTCCTTTATTTGTTTCCAATTAATTTTTTTTTATTTGTACGAGGTCTGCTACACATTCACTTCACTGCAATGCTGCCGGGATATTTGGTACACATACTCTGTTATTAAGAGTGTATGGTGATGACATTATGCCTGTCTGTACGGAAGGATGTACTATTGCCTCTATTTGCCTGAATTTCTGTTCTTTGCAAGCTATTGGAAGGTTGTGCTGGTAGAGCAAACAAAATGAACCCACAGGAGTAGTTTGAAAAGGATCCCACTGAATTTTTTTTTCACATTTATTTTTTTGAAAAGTTCTTAGCTGCTGTTACATCTTTGTGTGTTCTTCTGCAGTGGCTTTATGGGAACACGGTAGTGCCAAACATTTTTGGTTGGTGGTATTTGGTGAAAATATATGGCTAAAAGGAGCGTTGTTCTGCTCAGTCTGTACAGCTGCGGAGTAATCTAGTGGCAGTAAAGAACCCCAGCTGTTTTAAATGAAGCCATACATATTTTTTGTGGCACCTCTTTGAGTGCATGAGACCCTAAATTTGTTCTCTTCGTGCAGCCAATTGGCTGGCAGGGTGGGCCTTCTGGACCCGGATTTCCTCCATGGAATCAGCAGCCTTTCCCACCCATGAACAAAGGTACAGTTGCACTGCTCGGAACCACTGTCTGTCTTGTTTCGGGCTTGGACTGTACTTTGCCGCAGAAGAAAAGGCAGTATAACCTTCAGAGTCCTACAAGTCCTAACCTAACCCAACCCAACCCTTCATACTGCCTGTTTTTGGACTGAGTGGAAGATACCCAACTTCTCTTTTCCTCTCTCTTTGCAGTGGATGATTATGTGGGAGTGGGAGGGATATCTTACCAACTTAAAAAGGGCAAACGCAAACAGGATGAGCAGGTCCTAATGAACAGTTATGAAGACTTTGACCAAAGCATTGTCCTTGTGGAAACCGCAGTTATTTGCATGCATTGCATACACTCTTCCTTTGCTGTCCGAAACTGTTACCCACTTTCCAGCCGTTCCAGTCCGAATTTATTTTGCCAGTTTCTGGCACGGGAAAGAAAAACGCAACCTGGGCAAGAAAAACTCACGGGATATCAATATTTTCTCTTGCATACTGTTTGCAACTCTTTTACCAATATTTGAACAGCGTGTGAACCCACTCGAACCATTCTCCTGGGTGCCGGCCAGGGTTGTAACTCCAAGTTTTGCAGAAAAAGATTCCCTCCTGCCTCCTTTTGTTTTTCTAGCACTACAAACAACACATCTGATGGAGGCACGCAATTCTCTTCCTCATTGAAGTCATCACCGCCCTTGCTTAACTCTTTCAAGGCCGCGGAAAAATGGTCGATTTTGAGTGCTTCCAGAAAACTTTCCTTTTCTCTTGAGCTACTGGATACATTTAGCATTGCTATGCATGAAATTGTAGCTTATAGATTTCTCTTTCAAACACATGACAGCAGTTTAGTGAACGGTGTAATTATTGACAGTTTATTGGTCAACGAAACAAAAAGAATGCACAAAAAATGTATACCCAAAACACAAATAAGCGATTTTACTGAGCCTAAAAATTATTTTAGGAATTCTAAGATACACGAAATGTTTCTACGTTCCTAAGCTATGATTCAGTATATACATCAACACTGTGTAGCAAGTTCTGGATTTTTGCGGGCCCACCTCTGATGGCTGTGCCACTCCGCGAAGCCACTGGAGAGTCTATTCGATCTCTCTAAAATATGTATCCAAGCATGCTTGTTTGTGTTCTAACACAAAATGCTTATCAATGCAAGGGTAAAAAACAAGAAAAAAATATTTATCGCGCTTCAGAAGCAGTGCGCGTCGCTCCGTAGTGCTAATCTGACACGAGTGCCAGGCTATCTTGAAGGTGATAACGCGATATGGAACGGTGAATTTGGCAAACTATCCCCGCCACACGTTGTTCAGATCCTACACATGAAAGTAATACCGCAGTTGTGAGATATTAGGCATGTTGTGTTTATAAATACAGCTGAACCTCGTTATAAGAGACACTGATGTAAGAGACAAATGGGTATAAGAGACACTATTGACCCACATGGTTTGCTGCCCTATCTTTCCCATTAAATCGACCTCTTTCATAACAGACATCGGATGTAGAAGATTGGTTATAAGGGACAAGTCATCCTTGAACTTTAATCAATAATCTCACTTGTAATAGACATTTTAACTTCAGACACAGTGCCACCAGTCACTAATTGCAGTTGCTTCCATCCTGGAAGCACAGGTGGACGACAGACGCCTGCAGTCGCTATTTATTATCACTTCAGCAAACACACAGTGGTTCAGTCAGCTATGAAATGACGATGAGAAGCCCTGCCAATGGAAATGCAACTTACAGAAGTGGTTGATGCTTACTGCCATCCATTGGATGGAGCGCGATCGCACATGCGGGTTCTCCCACTGGCATAGCTCCCAATCAAAAAGCATCGCAGATGTTGAGTCCTGCAAGCATAATGAATAGCCTGAGCACACAACGGAAGAAGCTGTGCGCTCCGCCTATTCATCAGGCTTGTGAACTCAACATGTACGATTCATCTTCCACAAACGAGGAAAGAAAAAAAAGCTTGCAGAATCGGTTGTAAAATATAGTGTAAATACAGTCATGAAGCAAACAAAGATTCAGAACTGTTTCATAAATTCTGGGGGCCAAACATAAATTAGAATGAATCTTTTGAAACATGCTGTAGCATTCTTTTGAGCTTGTTTTAGTCATAGGGTGCCCACATTGAACTAGGGTCTGATTAGTAAGTGAAAACATGGTACCCTGCTTATAAGAGACATCTCGTATAAGAGACAGAAACTGCTCCCCGGTACGTGTCTCTTATAAAGGGGTTCAACTGTACACTGTCAAGTCAAAAACTTTCCCTGGCAGCACCTGTCGAAGTCTGAGGCCGTTGAATGGGAGAGTCTCCATCAGAGCTAAAATCTGAAGAATCCACATCGTTGCTGGAGTCATCACTGCTGCTGGGGTAAAAAAAATCAGCAGCAGCAGTGACCGAAGTCCCTGAAACCGCTGTCTGCCTTGCAGAGCGTGCAGTGAAACAGGACGCTATTAAAGAGTTAAGGGGTGATGTCTTGGGCCGCTATGGGAGAGAATGCGAAACTGACTGACAATTCTCGCTGGCTGTCCATTCTCTCTTTGATGCTATTTTGCTCTGCTCTTGCGAGATATCCTAAACGGGTCCATAACTATTTAGTGCTAGAACTTTGATTCCTGATTGCCGTATCCTGGAGACTGTACTTCCCTACTGTAAGGTGTTTTGTCTTTTGATGACAGCTGTAATGATTTTTGTTGAAAATGTTTTGGTGTTTTAATTGGGGGAGACGGAAATGACAACGATAAATGTGCTGCAACTTCGTGCTTGCACTTGGAAGTGTTCTCGGGAAATGTTATGTGACCATCTTGGTGTAAGGCCAGCGTGTTGCTAAAAAGATGCTTCGAGGTAATGCCTTATGTTTTGCAGATAATTCTTTAGTTAGGTAAGCGTGGCTGGACTGACTGAAATTTTTTTAGAAAGTAACGTAGATGTGTATTAAAATTTACCAACCTAGGAATGTTCTGGCATCTGTAGGGCACTGTTGAGCAGGGTCGTGTGCAATCATTGTGATCAGAAATTGCATAGCAGTTATGGCCAAGCCGCTGAGAGGGTGGGGGGGGGACATCGATATCTGTGAACTGAACGTGTAGTGAAAGAAGTTGTTTTGATGCCGCAGTGAGGGGTGGAAAGTGCGAGCAACTCTTTGCCGTGTTTGTTGCCCGGTCTGCAGATCTGCCCCCTCCGCTGGAGCCCGCGCCAGCTGTGGGGACCATCCGTGTGGACACCAAGATGCGCAAGGTTCAGTTTGTGGAGGACATCGCTGTGGTCCTCATGGACGGCAGCGAGACGAGGCAGATCATGTTCAAGGGCCCACCCAAGCAGGTCTTCATCGACGAGATGGTGAGTGCCGCCGGCCGCCATGGGTCATTGCTGTGGTCAAGGCTCGGTTTTGTGGGGAAGAAAAGGGGGGGGCTGAAGCGCCGGCAGGCTGGTTGGTACATCCTGATCAACCCCTGCAAGGATGTGAAGGACAAGGGCTAGCACCTGTTTTGGTACTTCACGTTCTCCGCCTGAATTGTGTTCGCACTTACAGGGGTTGAGTGCTATGCTTCTTGTCAGCAGACCTGTTTCTGTGTGAGAGTATTGCTGAAATGGAGGTGGGGCCAGGGACGTGCATGCGGGCAGTTTGAATGCTGAAGTTGTGTTTGGAATGACCGGTCACTGCTTGTGTGTTGTGGCACCTTTCTTGTTTAGTTGGAGCATTTGCCCTTGGCTAGTTGTTTCCTTTTGCACAGTTCTGTCCTGCTTGATTGCTTACGTTTGCCAATTATATACTTGCTTGTTTCCCCTCATGGGCATTCTCTGTTATTTCCAGCTGCCATCATGCTTGTTTCTCCTTTTGAGTGATTACAAACACACTGCTTTGAAAGCAATGCACTGCATTTGTAATCATAAGTGTGCAGCTGTAGACTGAAATGTGATCACTGAGTGGAACCCTGATTATGTGACTTTCTTGGGGTCGTGCAAACTTTTCGTCCAATAGGAGTGCGAGCAGGTACCACCTTATTACATGGCATGGCACCACGTGTTTGCTAGGAATTTATTAAATACCACATTTACCATTCTAACTTGCATCATGAAGACAAAATACAAGTTTGTTTTATTCGAAAGATTTCGTGTTCTATTGTGCCCCAGCACTTGTCCGGAAGGAAACGATGCTTTATTCACTGCGAAATTAATCAATTTAAGCTAAAAATTTCATTCGCGCGCCAAAACGTGTGTTTGAACGACGTCTGCAATGTCATCATAAGAACAGGTCTTTCAGCTAAACTTGGTGGGGAGCAGAGACTTGTTTACTGTTACTCAATCTAGATAATGCCATCACACCGCAGCAAGCCGTTTTCTGCCTTTGGTTTGTTTGTGACCGTATTTAAACCTGGCTTGTGTTTGTTCATGGAGAAAATAATCGTTTCGTGAAACATGGTGCTCGCTCTACAAATATGGTCACGTAAGACACGGTTGCTTGCGTCAATCGGCCAGTGTCGTCTGAGACAACCCCAAAGCCCCGCAGTGCACTGCATCTAAACCAAGCATAGCGCGTGCAGTACCAACAGCAGTATGCATGGGTACTTCTGTGTGGTTACGTGTTCTTTCGTAACTTCCACGGTTTGTCCCACCATTCTTACTGATATAAAAAGTATGTGCGGTTAATTTCAGCGCAAATAGCTCATTCGGCAAGCTTATAAGCTCTGCCTAAATTGCGTTTGCTTTTGTTGGCGTCAGCCAATCGCACAGCTGGGCTCATATGAGATCATGGGTTCTGTTGCGGGAAATGAGCTAGTGGGTTGCATGGCCATTCCCTTTTTCCCAAATTATATAGCTTATTTGAGCGAAGAGTACGTTAAAAGTGGTGTCAGCATGATTCTAACGAGGCAATCTTTTGAATGAACCAAACTTGCATTTTGTCTTCATTGCCCCTTTAAAGGAGCCATGAAGACAAAATACAAGTTTGTTTTATATGAAAGATTTCGTCTTTTATAGCGTCCCCAGCGCTTGCGCGGCAGCAAATGATGCCGTATTCACTGAGAAATTAATCAATTTAGGTTAAAATTTTGATTCTCCCGCCAAATTGTGTGTTTTGGTAACGTATACAATGAAGTCATAATGGCGCGTATACAAACAAGGTTCCACTGCGCCATTTGGCTCTGCAGCCTTGCTCGCTGTCAAACCTCCCAGATTGCGCTAGCATACCCAGCACTCCACCGTTGCTTTGGTTTTGACTGTATTTACACCTGGCTTGTTTTTGTTACGGTAGAAAGTAATCGCATCTTGAAACATGGGGTGTGCTTGACAGGTCACGTAAGGCTATATTGCTTACGCCAATCGGCCAGTGCCGTGTAAGGTAACTCCAAAGCGTCCGACTGCTATGCAGCTAAAACAAGCATGGTGCGCCCAGTGCTAACAGCAGTGCGCATCGGTACTTCTATGTTTACATGTATTTTCGTAACTTTTGCTGTTCACCGCACCATTCTTACTGCTGTAAAATGGATGTGCATTACATTTAGGCGCAAATAGCTCATTCGGCAAGCTTATAAGCTCTGCCTAAATTGCGTTTGCTTTTGCTGGCTTCAGCCAATCGCACAGCTGGGCTCATACGAGGTCATGGGTTCTGTTGCTGGAAATAAGCTAGTGGGTCGCATGGCCATTATCTTTTTCCCAAATTATATACAGTCTGCGCCCGTTACAACGGACCGTCTGAATCCGGAAAAAAATGTCCGCTGTTGCCGAAGTATGCAGTATCCAACGGGGGAGGCGGGGGGGGGGGGGGGGGAGTATGAGTCCTAAAGTGGGTACTTTGAACGATATTGCATATGCATAGTACAACTTTGTTCTTTCTAGACACCTGCAGCACCTCTGCAGTGTTCGTGCAAGGGCAAAAAGAATCGCGTAAACACCGTTTCCAAAGCTTAGAACCGGCGCTTGGAAAAGGCCTAGCAATTGCGGTCAAGCGTGTAAACACGCATGATGAGCTGAGCAAATAAAGCAAGAATATAACTAGGCGCAATTATTAACCAGCTATAAAACATCAGTCGCAGCCATCAGCATTAGCTAGGCTCTTTTAAATCCCCTCACGACGAGGCAAGTTTTCGCGAAACCATTCGTCAAACAAATTGGATCGCTGCCTGACATTCCCTAAGCAGCTTCCAGATTTTTAGCGATTTTAGTCCGCTGCCTGACATTCCCTCAAGGCAGCTTCCAGATTTTTAGCGGTTTTAGTCTGGTCATTGAAACAGCTGTAATGAAATAATTTGATGACGGACAGCTGTAAAATCGAAAGTTAGACCAGTTGGACTGCGCACAATTACCAGCAGATTGCTCACAATGGATGGGGAACAACCCCCCACTTGAGGCATTTCTTACCTTTTTCACCGAACAGAATGGGAATGATGCATGCGTGGGAATAATAAAAGCCGAACTTCACTTAACCCGAGTTTTTTATTACATAAAAAAACTGACGAGGGCAGACTTGCCTCCGAGTGCACCACTTTTTTCAATCTCACCGGAGTCACGTTTATCGGCACCGGCCTTGTTCTTGACGGTAGAGCGGACCGTCTGCTTAGACAGGCCTGTACTTTTGGTGATGTCAGCCTGTTTTTCCCCATGTTCGACAGGGTTAATTACGCTTAATTTATCGGACAGTGAAATCAGCTACCCTGCCGCTCATGCCGCTGGTCGCACACACACAAAAAAAAGCCACTAGCACCTAGCACTGGCTTGGCTTGGCTGCGCCAACGACCCGGCTGCCAGCAATGTTGCCAGACATAATGGTTTTCTTGCCAAAATAAACAAAGAAAAAGCACTTCGGATGCCGGCCTCGCAGAAGTCCGCTATAAACATTCAGTTGAAACAATTTTCGCCCAAAATTTAGTCTGTTGTAGCCGATAGTCTGCTCTAGCCGGGTCCGTTATGAGCGGAGTGGACTCCATTTAAAATTCATGGGGACCAGACAAACCAACAGAAATGGTCTGTTGTAACCGAAAGTCCGTTGTTGCCGGATCCGCTGTAACGAGCGTAGACTGTAGCTTATTTGAGCGAAGAGTACGTTACAAGTGGCGTCATTATGATTCTAACGAAGCAATCTTTTGAATGGACCAAACTTGTGTTTTGTCTTCATGGCTCCTTTAAGGGGGCAGTTGGGTCTTTTGGACCGAAAAACGGTCAAACAGAGCATTTTTTCAAAAATGGCATTTATGGCCTCCACGGCCATTTTTCTGTCAGTCTGTAAATTTCCTCATCAAAAGGCACCATATTTTGTTGTTATTCTATTATAATAGCATTTTAAAGTGCACTCTACAGCTCAGTTAGCGCAGAATTCGATGGTGAAACGGCACTTTTCTTGCAATGCAAAGCTAGCATTTCATCCTCAGATATCTTGTCACCCAGAGCAGGTACAACTTTAATTCTTTTTGCTTCTGATACCAAAATGTGTGGAGAATACAATGTTGGAAACAGATTTCTCAAATGGAGGCTTTGGAAAATTATTATTGTGTTCAATTGGCACCACCTGCAAGCGATTTCTGGCAGAGCATGGGAGAAGTGAAGTTCCCTGTGTTGTAAAACGACCAAAAATAGCTGAATCAAAAAAGTTCTTCCTATGTTGTATTCTTTAGTCATTTGTCTGCCTAGCCACGTGGTAATTGCCATTCTGTATGGAGTGGTTATTTTGTAACTGCGACCCAAAATAATGGCAATTGATCAATAATTAACTCAAAATATAATCAACTTACAAAAATCTAATGGCAGATTTGAAATCAGCACAAAAAACTCAATAACGCAGTGCAGTTTCATTAAAATTGGTTGGTAAATAAAAAAAATAGCTCTAAGACCAGTCTGCCCCCTTAACATTGCATCGCATAATTTGTTGGAGCCTAACCTAAATCCCAAATTAAAGACAAACACACGCACACATATGCGCACACACAGTGTTGCCAGTCTACAAACTGTGCACCACGTACGCAATACAAGATTGAAAAGGCTCACAGGGCGGAACATGGCCAGAGTGTGAGAAGGATGGGAATACCATGGCTGAAGAAAGTCATACCAGAGCAGGGAAATGCATGTGTGTTCATACCTTCACATTTTCTCGTTGTCACCAAGTGTCAGTGGATTTTTTGTTCCCCCACCCCAAGTATCGTGTGCTGTGACGGGGGAAAAAAAAAAGAGCAAACCTTGTGCGCTCTTTGCCGATTGCAAGCTAACAAAGAGAGAACAAGTGCAGGCGGGTGCCATCAGGGGATTCCCTGAGAGAAGCACTGGGAAAAAAAGTAGGGGGAGCTAGCAACGACGTCAACAGGCTGGCGGCAGAATTGAAGGGAAAGGCATCGAGGCGGTGAAAGAAAGACGAGGGGAAAAAAAGACAATGGGGTGATGCCGCAGCAGTGTAAAAGTGTGCAAGAAATGAGGGGGGAGGTGGTGTTGGGGGGTAGAGCAGTGAAAAAAATGGTGTGCCATTCAAGGAAAAGAAACGTGGAGTGAGAAAGCAAGGCAAGCTATGGGAAAGGTGGGAAGAGCACCGCTTTCACAACCGCCACGGGCATTTCCAGGTGCGCGACCGTGTGTACTCTTGAATTGTGTGACCTGGGTATTTAAAGGCCAACTGCACTCAAATTTCACGTGGACCAAATTTATTTTCAATGCGTAGTAAGTACCCTCAAATCAGCTGGGACACAAGTGGTAGCCCCGTAACACGCCTCGTTAATCAGTCAGAAGCGTTTAAAAAAGCTCCGCCGCAGACCACGCTGCACCTACCGGCGGATCGCGTAAACAGCCATGACGCGCCTGTGACGTTCCAGCCGACGGGGGCTTCTTCCTCTGGCCAGCCACGCAGCTGGAGAACCGGTCGAGCTCTGCTGCGCGCGCTTCACCCATGCGCTGCCCGTGCGCACGTAGAGTTGCGCGCAGACATTCCCCCGAGCTGGTGACCGTCCGGCTGCTCGCTGGACGGCTGCAACGTCACTACAATGGCCGCGCTCTCCTCGGTTTCGGTTTCAAAGTCGCTGTTTTTTGCTGGCTGCTTGCGGCGTCCACGCGCTTATTTCAGCTGTTGTATTTTGCGTGTTGCCTTCTTTTCAAGCAAACTATACGAAAATAGGGTTTTCAAGAGGTCGAAATTTTGAGTGCAGTCGGTAAGGGGGCAGACTGGTCTTAGAGCTATTTTTTTTTATTTACCAACCAATTTTGATGAAACTGCACTGTGTTATAGAGTTTTTTGAGCTGATTTCAAATCTGCCATTAGATTTTTTGTAAGTTTAATATATTTTGAGTTAATTAATGATTAATTGCCATTATTTTGGGTCACAGTTACAAAATAACCACTCCATACAGAATGGCAATTACCACGTGGCAGACAAATGACTAAAGAATACAACATAGGAAGAACTTTTTTGATTCAGCTATTTTTGGTCGTTTTACAACACAGGGAACTTCGCTTCTCCCGCGCTCTGCCAGAAATGGCTCGCAGGTGGTGCCAATTGAACACAATAATAATTTTCCAAAGCCTCCATTTCAAAAATTTGTTTCCAACATTGTATTCTCCACACATTTCGGTATCAGAAGCAAAAAGAATTAAATTTGTACCTGCTCTGGGTGCCAAGATATCCGAGGATGAAATGCTAGCTTTGCATTGCAGAAAGGTGCCGTTTCACCATCGCATTCTGCGCTGAGCTGTAGAGTGCACTTTAAAATGCTATTATAATATAATAACAACAAAATATGGTGTCTTTTGATGAGGAAATTTACAGACTGATAGAAAAAAGGCCGTGGAGGCCAAAAATGCCATTTTTGAGAAAATGCTTTCTTTGACCGTTTTTCGGCCCCAAAGACCCAACTGCCCCCTTAACGCAATGTTTCTATGGGCAATTTGTCGTGACCGTGGAGGTCCAGTGTAAGAGGTGGGTTGTTGCAATACCGGGGGACGTATATAAATCGGGGTTTCACTGTAGGTAGGTCCATTTCAGAAGCCGGATTTATGCTACACCATGTGCACCGTAGTTGTTCTCAAACTGCACTCTGCGTGTTCTTTGGGGTGGGCACCCTTCATTGGCTTTTCTGGGCAGTGCCGTGGCTGCACAAAAAAAGCAACACGGGCATAAGAACGTGCAGGTATAATCTTACCAGAGATATATCGTGCTGGTGTGGAAATGGCTCCCACAGGGGGGCCCAAAGCACAGCCAGTTGTGTTTCCATCCGTAATGCTCTCTTTCAAGTGAATTTGCGTTCAAGTGTGCCCAAGAAGAGGCGCACGTTTTTGGACTGCAGCAGAGCGCAACAGCCAGCGGGCCTTGTTTGTCCTGCTTCTTTCTCCCGCCTGTCGGTGTGCATGGCACCGCCTGCCAGGGCACGGCTTGGCCGCTTTTCTCATGCACCCCTGTTCGTTTCTGTTGTGTGCACCTTGGTAAGTGTTTAGCACCTCTCCTCCCTCTCCCGCTGCTCTCCTGCAGAGCCATGTGCCCAATGAGGAGCTGCGCAGCTGGGTCTGAAATGAGGGCGCCGAGTTCATGGCAAAAAATGAAGGGGGATCTTTCTTGGTCTGAATTCCACGGCAGCCCCCCTGCTGGGCACATGTTTTTGCAGCAGATCACTGGTAGCACTTTACTTTGCATGCGAGTTTGCTGGCATGCATTCATCTGTAACGCCTTGTAGGAAGAAAGCTTTTGCTGCTGCTTGGCAGTAGTAGGCATTGCGTTTTGCTGTACATTGGCACTTCCCTCCTGTCAGGCAGTTGCTGGTGAAGTAGTTGGCCTCTTGGGGCCTGCTTAGGCAGAGATGAGAAGGCATTGGGCGAGAGTGCTAAATGCTTCCAGGATGTGTGCCTGTTTTTGCGCCTTTGGGTGGCTTTCTGAATGCATGCGGGTGTTGATTGCTTGTGATGCTCGCTTGTACAGTGGGAGCGGAAGCATGACCAACGGTGCCCTGTGAGCGGTGGAACATGTTTGGAAATGATCCTGAAACTATTGGACGCCCTCCTGGTCTCCGTTTTATTTAAGCCACTTCGGTTCACTGTCGGTCTCAGCGGGAGCACGGTGGGGGGAAATGCATGGCCACAGAAACAGCTACGCAGCCGGCCATTCGAGTTGGTCAGCAAACACGTGGTCAGCACAAAAATTTGAGAATGTGCAACTCGCTCGAGTGTGTCCAGCCATTGTGTGTGCGACCCCCAGGCTTGTTTGGCCCTCCACTGCTGGTGTAGCTCGTGAGGTGGATGACCACGGCCACTGACACGTTTCGCACCACGTGTTGATAATGGAAGTGTTGGCACCCTAGCACTGATAGGACTTTCATGTGGTGCTCCTAACGGCTTCTTCCTTGCGCATGTCTTGGAGCAGTGCTGGGCTTCTAAGGTTTCTTCTCACAATTGTTGCGAATTACCCGCACTTCCTCTCTCTTTTTTCTCCCTCCCTTCATTCTCATGCTTTTCCTGCATGTGGGAAGTACTGGTAAATACAAGGTTGGAAAGGTCCACTAACGAGTTCTGTGTGCTGTTATAGAGAAAATGTCGACTGTTCAATGCGCTTCTGCTAACGTTATTATCATCAAAGCATTCCTTTAAAGTGAGCTTTGCAGCACCTACACCTGTTCCCATTGCCGAAGCTGTGCCAGACGTGGCGGTTGGTCTTGACCCATTTTAGTGCTTTTGCATCGGAACAGTGAGGCTAAAGTAGCAAGGTTTTGAGATGTCACATCCTGCCAGGGTACTTGGACGTCTTCCATCGGAACAATGCTCTGTATGCTTGGGGGACTCGAGCTCAATTGACTTTGCCATCCAATGCCATCCCCTGTTGGGGAATAAATGAATAAGCATGGTGAAAAATTGTACACTCCTGTTTAGCACAGGGCACTTGCGGTATAATCGCACAAACAATAAAGGCCAACAGTTGTGTGTTTGTGAGGCCTTCTTTCAATGCCACTTTTGCACAATTGTAGGCAGGGACTACTGACTGGCACGAGACAGAAACGGAGGGAAGCGCCTGGTGGGGCATCTCACTGACAGCTGTGGTGTGGCATACTTCCTTGGGGAGAAGCAAAGCTCCACCTTGTTGAAATTCCCATGGCGGAAGTGCAGTCTAGTTGTAATCGAATGTGTCGACCAGAAAAGCAAAACATGGTGCGTGCAAGTGTGAGCTCCTTGGTGGCGGTCACTCTGATTGCATCACAAATTCAAATTTCGAAGGTTTATGCACCGAAGCTACATCTGTGCTATGAGGCACGCCGTTGTGAAGGGCTCTGCACTAACTTCACCTAGATGCATCAAAATCTGGGCACGTGGAAGTTTTTGCTTTCCGCGTCTATCTGAGAAGCGGCCACCACGACCGGGATGGAACGTGTCATTTGCAGCGCCAAGTGGGGACGGGCCTTTGCGCTGTGGCGGAGGTAGTAAAAGAGAGCTGCCATCGAGGAAAACCTGTCAGCCGGCGGTTACCATCACATAATCCAGGCTTGCCTTTGAAAGGTGCTTCACAGAAAGTGCATGTCACTGATTCAAAGACACACCTGCCTGCTGGTTGTCGAAACAACTTGAGAACACCAGCCACGGAGTGTAGCACTTAATGTTTTGACTCCAGCATGGGCGTCTTGATTGTGGCACCCGTAATGGGATGCATGCGCATTGAAGAGAATAAACAGGATCCACTTGGGCCCATGTTAATGAACCTAATAAGGTGTACTGGCTCACCTAGAAAGAATCTGCACCAGATCGTCACATATATTCTGTTTTTCATGGTCGGCGTCCTTCAATAGGTACACTAGGCTGCAGTGAAGGTAATGACACTTACCTGACAAGGAAGCTGTCGTAGCTTGGCAGTAATGGCGTATTTACTCGAATCTGGGCCAACCCCCGAAATTCAGAAGGTTAGAAAATAAAAGAAACTTACTTCGAATGTAAGCCGAATGAAAAAAAAGCCACTGGACTAAGACTAGAACATGCAGCACTTTATTTTTTGCGGTGCTTGACGTAGCATGTTCAGTGCTCACTCGCAGGCTGAACGGGAACCGCTTCATAAAACGAGTGACCCAGCCTAGCGTCACTAAATAAGCTACGCTCAACCCGGCCTCCAACTGAGCCTGCCTTCGCCTGTATCATCTCCGTCGTCACAGGCATTCCACCCTTCCTGGGTAAATTCAGCGGCTTCCTTCTCCACCCCGTGGTGTCGAGCTGTCTCGCGTCCTGTGAAGGCCATTCATTCGCTTGGTGGTGCAGTTGAAAAGTTTCTTCTACTGCTTACACCATTCGCACACGTTCCTCTCATTGACTCTGAAGTTGTACTGTGCTTGGAGGTTTGAAGTTCTTTCAGCCTCTAAAACTATCTTCCGCTTGAAAGCTTCAGTGTAGTGGCACCGCTTGGTGGGCGCCATTGTGCCGTGAACACAAGCGCTTCTCGAGGTCACCCGACGACGTATGCAAGCAAGCACGGAACGCTGAGAGCTGGGTTCAAAACATATGGTTCACAACGTTCAAACAGGCAAAATGGAGCCTGAAAACCCATTGAGTTCTGAAAACCCATTGAGAACCTGCCAGCTGCAAGTCTGTGGTCGTGAGATGGCGTTGAGTGTCTAGCGGTGGCAGGAAAGCCGCATCCTTAAATCTAAGCCGACCCATAACTTTCATAAACGACTTTTAAAAAAAAGTGTATCAGCCTAGATTTGAGTAAATACGGTAGTATTAGCGTTCGCTGCAAGCCAAAGCTGAATTACTTGACATTTGCATAATCCTCTGCCCATTTTTAAAAGTGAAGAAACTGGACAGCACTTTTTTTTGTAGCCACTGTCACAAGCCAGCTCTCCTGCCTTTAAAACAGTTGGCAGACTTCTTTGCTCAATAACCTGCTCACCATAGCATGGGGCTCGCTTCTGTATTAAGGATTTCAATGTTCCAAGCATTGCTGAGGCTCTTGTCGAAGAATTTGAGGGTACATGTGCATTTGTGTCCTAAGTGAGTAGCCAAATCAGGCTCTTCCTCCTCATGTGCGTGTCGCAGTAGGAGTGAGTGATAACATGGCAGAGTTGTTCATGACAAGCGGCACGCTGGTCTTTCTGGCTTCTTGCTACTCTTCTTATGTCAATGAGAACCAGGGTCTGCGTTATGCTTCGCGCATAGTGAAGGGTGTGGGGAAGAAGACC
This sequence comes from Haemaphysalis longicornis, assembly GCF_048455015.1. NCBI lineage: Eukaryota > Metazoa > Arthropoda > Arachnida > Ixodida > Ixodidae > Haemaphysalis > Haemaphysalis longicornis. Next base: position 5,800,708 of record NW_027526335.1, read on the forward strand.
TCTGGATAAAAAAGGACTTGGGAGCTGGGGCAGCCATCCCAATCCCTGGTGGGGCAAACTCTGTAGAACATTAAAACAGTGGTCGTTGTTTTGTGTAATTCGACCCCAGTTTCACTCTTCACACGTACTCTGAAAGCCATCGCTCCTTTTCCCCAAAAACCTTGTGTGGGGCTTGCAACAATGTGTGGCATATTTACTTGGGAAGATGTTCTCATTTCTGCCAAAACCAATCTGTCTCCTCACGGAACTTTAGCTCTTGTATATTGCCTCGGCACTAAAAACACAGAAAGAAGGCCTGATATCACTCTTGGGATTATTCTGGTGATAAGTATGTTTAAATTTTTAGGGGGAAACATCAGGCAATTCACAGCTGTCCGTGTCCCCTTCTTCATTGCATAAGTTTCCAAGTATTGAAGTTTTGGACACACTTCCCACTGCCTTCTTCATTAGCGAGAGCATTGGTGATCTCTCCTGGAAGACAGTGACCGTCTGTGCTTACTGTGTCATGTGTGCGTTTTTCACTATGCCCCCCCCGCACTCCAAAAAAATGGCAGCAGCACAAGGGGTTCATGCTGAGTAGAAAAGCTGCTTCCATCTGTTTTGATGTAATCAAGTGCACAGGAATATCAAAAATTGCTGTGTGACAGCAATAAAAGCTTTGTAAATGTCTTCACTGGCTAAAATGTTCTCGTTTACCTGCCGCGGTGGCTCAGTGGCTAAGGCGTTGCGCTGCTGAGCACGAGGTCGCGGGTTCGATTCCTGGCCGCGGCGGCCGCTTTTCTGATGGAGGCGAAAAGCAAAAACGCCCGTGTGTACGAGATTTTGGAGCACGTTAAAGATCCCCAGGTGGTCAAAATTAATCCGGAGCCCTCCACTACGGCGCACCTCATCGCCTGCGTTGCGTCGGCGCGTTAAACCCCACAATCAATCATTCAATAAAATGTTCTCGTTAGTGAATCAACAAGCATTGACAAGGAGCCGACACACACAGCCACCACTTCCTGTCTTCGTGTGGGAAAGCCTTGCTCGACAGTCGTGCGCACATCAACGGAAAGCACATTCTCAAATCCTCTGTGCTGATCACGTGTGCAGATATGCTTGCCAACTTGACTGGCTGGCCGTGCAGCGGGTATCAGTGGCCATGCGCTTGACAATTTGTGTCTCTTCTGCTAACGATAGTGTAGTGGAAGTTCAGACGTTCTGGGGGACTAAAGGCGAATAGGGGTCTGCTTTGGTCCCTGTGGCTTATATTTTAGGATGTCTGCAATGTATCGGGCCAGACTGTTCTGACCAACTATTTAGTACAACTATTTAGTACTGAAGCTTGAACACTGAAGCTTGAACAGGCATCGATCTGTCTTTGGGTGCTGCATGGGCATGTTTATCATAGTGTCGAGTTTCCTGAGAACCGTAAGGTCATGGATGCTCACTTGCTTTATGAGATGCGTTCAAGTTCGAACAGACCCCTTTAATTGTGGAAACGGTACATGGGATTTCAGATGTCTTTATGCTTGATTATTTGTTTCGTCAAAATTTGGGTCACGTTTAATTCATGTCAATAATTCATGTCACATCTATTTGCACAACATTAGGTGACTCTGGTAGCAAGCTTTGATAAGCTGCACCTTTGGTTGAGTTGCAAGGGAACATCTTCCCATCTGCGAGAGCACTTCCCCTGTGGATACCTCCTTGCGTTTTAGACTGAAATTTTGGGAGCCCTGGAAACTTGAATGCCACGCTTGTTGTTGTCAGACACTGACTGTGCAGTTTTTAAGATGTCCAGTTCAGAGCTACTGCGCTTCATTGTCTTACATTTGACGGGAATAAGCAGGGGCATGAGCATGCTTTTGAGTCGTTTTTTGCCACGAGGCTGGCCTTGGCTAACAACAGTGCCTTCTCTGCTGTGTCTCTTGCCAGGAACCGGTTTCCGTCCCCTTTGACGGCACGATCCACGAGTTCGTCTCCAAGCGGACGGGCAAGAAACGCACGTTCAAGTTTGGCGCTCCACTGCGAGAAATCTTTCTGGACGGCATACCGTACTGCGCCCAGTTCGACAACAGCCCCAACGTCATCAAGACGGCCGACGGTGAAGTGCACGTCATTCGGCTCGAACCTCCGCCTCCGACCGTGGACATTGAGAAGCGACCGCCCGACCACATCCTTCGCGCACTCAACCTCCACCCCGAGAAACTGGCCGACACAGATCAAGATTTGCGCACGCTTCCGCCGCCACTGCCCGTGGTCGAAGGCAGCGGCACGGACAACGCCATGGACGTTGACATGCGCTTGCCGCCGCACGCTGAAGGGGCCAAAGATGTGGACCTGAGGAAACGCGGGGGGGGCGTGGATGAAGGGGGGGGCGACGCGTCCTGGAACAGCCCCAAGCAGCAAGCGGGCAAGGCGGGCTGGACGCCGCAGCCACGGACGCAGCAGCAGCAGCAGCCCGAGGACGGCTTTCAGCCGAGGGAGAACAAAGAGAGCGGCGTAAGTCAGCACGCCCCTTGGCCTGCCCTTGTCTTGTCCTGTCTTGGCGGCTGGGGGCAACCGGAATGCTGGGCCGCTTTGTCTCAGAATGTTTGTACCGAGATTAAACTCTGCTGCTTCTTTCTGTGGGCTCTAACCTGGTGGTGGTTTTTCTGGTCTGCCTTCTTGGGAGCCATCTGCCGTTGCCATGCCCAGCTGGGGAGAGGGGTAATGGGCTAGTGGATGGGTTCCTACCAGTGTAGCAGAGTGTGTGTGGTCTTGTGCTTGCCTCTGAGTGCGCATGAAGAATGCCTTCATTTTTGCTCACACCTAGTCAAATGATGGAGTGGGGAACCATTCACTGGTTGTGGTCACTTTTTTTGACTGACTTATGTATCATCAAAGTGCAGTTAAACCTGGATACACCGAAGTTGAGAGAAATCCAGAATTTTTCGTCACATGCAGGTTTTCGTCGCATGCAGGCTTCGAGTTAAGGCTTGCGTGAAGGAAGCAGAAACAGAACCAAAATGCTAGACATCAGTGATGTCAAACTCGCCCTCAAAGGATTTATTTCCCAGTTAAAAATGTTGGCATTTGCGGCTGCTGCTTTCCGATGAACTTAGTCACTACACGGCACTCCAACGAAGCAAGTTCACTTACTCCCATATTAACAAATGTAATTAAGTATAACTTTTGCCTTAACCCATTTCAAGGGCCAAACTTACGCTGAAAGGGCACCTTTTCGCAAACTTGGTGCTCTTTGCTGCACTCAAAATTGTTGAGCGGGTGCTAGCTGGATACTGCACCAGGTGGCGACATTCTTTTTTCTCGCCAGTGGAGACGGCATTGAAAATTTTGAGCTTTTCTTAAAACGACGAAACTTTTCGTTTTCTGGCAGCAGAACTCATCACCGACAAACGGACACCACAGATAGCAGCGGAGACTGGCAAGTACATGCCAACAGGCAGGCTCAACACCTAACCAACACCGCATTAACACTGGAAACGCACGGTAGTTTGCGTTACAGGCAGCGTTCGCTAAATTTGCGCATTTCTCGAGCCGAATTTTCAGATAAAGTGCAAAAAACAATGGAAAACCAGTGCAGCAAATTCGTTGCATCAAGTTTAACTGTCGCGATGCCTTTATTACATAGAGGTCACAAACCACATGGGTTTCAATGGGGTTGGCAATGTGGAGTGGAAAAACTTTGTTAAATTCAGGAATTCGTTCCATAGAAATTCGTTACATCCAGGTTTAACTGTATTTGTCATGTCATTAAAGACCCACTGCCCCCCTCACACAGTTACACCTTACACAAAAGATGGCCACATGCCACCAGTGAACAACTGGAACATCTTTTTTCTAGCTTGTGTCAACTGCCTAGTTGGTCCACCAAGTACAAGTGCATAAAAAGTTGCTGACTGGGCTAATTTGAACAGTTTTGGACTTCTCGTGGTTATTGAGAGTAACTGTCTTGCCTATTCATCGTAAGTGCAATGGGGAGGAAATGTTACTGGCTAAGAATCCCATGAGGTATGTCACAGGGATCTACATGTGAAAATTGTGATGTTTTTTCTTTCTTTCTTTTTGTAAAGGATGATTTGAGTTGACTTGTAAACCTTGCAGCAGGATTGGTCTAGGGAGAAGAATGCATGCTTAGCAGAGTGGCGAAGAGCGCATTTGTGTTTCTGATCTCTGCCCATATCTGCATACGTGTACTGCTGGCATTAAATGAAACGTAAACATATAGGCAGGTTCCTGGACCAGGACGAATTTTTTTTTCTTCAACTGCTAAGTTTTTGAGAAAGTTGTAAGCTTTCCTTTGTAGCCGTATGGCTGCATTTAGGTGGATGTCAATCTTTCCTTCACATATACGCAGGTTGTATGATTATGGTTTTGAAAGTACATCAAGTGCTTTACGGACGGTGCAACGCATATTGTAGCTAAACTTGAGCTGAAGTCGCAATTTACCACAACAAACGTTTTCAGCCCTGATGGCAGTGGTACAAGCAAGCAGTCATTAAAAGCACCAATGTGTTACTAGACATTTCCGTTGAGACCGTCCAAATTATGGGGCAGTTATAAAAGTTTGTCAGTGAGTACTGCACTTGTGAGGATCAGACTGCAAAACTCGTAAGATGTGTCTTAGTAGTTGCGACTTTGTCTTAGAAAGTTGTGACTTTTGCCCCATGTTACCCGACCGAATAAAAAAACATGAATCGTAATTTCATTTATACATTCCCGGCTTCAGTGAGAATTTGATATCCCAAATGACGTTCTCATTGTTTGTTAAGCTTACTACTGTGTTTTTGTATTTTTGGTAGGTATAAGGTTCCTTTGCATATTTCGTGCATTCCTGCACTGAACAACCAAAGGTGTCTCGTGGTTGTGTTCTATTTCAAACGCACTTTGTTACCCTGTTTTGAGCATGAGGTTTGGTGCTTTGTCTGCATTTGCTTCCTGGCCTGTCGGCGGGCTGCACCCATCTTGCGGCAGCATCCGGGCTGTTTCCTTCTTTGGTTATGTCGTGGTGCTTAGGATTGCCTGTGGATGCCGGAATTACAGGGCTGGGTGAGGTACGGCAGTCCCGCTGAAGACCGGGCTGCTGGCAACAGCAACTGGTCACAGCAGCATCAGCAACAGCAGCAGCCGCAGCAGCAGCCGCAGCAGCAGCCACAACCGCCCAGAGGACCTCCCCAGCAGGAGGTCTCCACTCACCAGCCCTGGCCCCCAGGGCCGGGTGGAGAGTGGAACAACTTTGGGTGAGCCTCCTGCATGTCCTTATTGGGAGAGATGATGTTGAATTGAATTGAATTGAATTTATTTACATGAAATGTGAATGGGTACAGACCCAGTGTACGAGCCACTGGCGGGAGGTCTGCGTCGGGAAAAAAAGGTTCCTTCCCCTCACTTCCATCATTCCCGAGAGGGCTGGATCAGCAATCCATAGCGCAGAATGCCGCCTCAGGGAGCAGTACTACCGGGATCTTCTTCCTTGGGAGTTGTTACCCAGCAGAGGGAGCAGCAAAATCGTCACCCCTGCCTGCAAGGGATACAAGTGTGTCGACAGGCTTGAGAAGAATGTGTGTGCTTTCGTGTGTGTAGGAATAAATGTGAGCTCACAGTGACAGTATGTCTGCCATGCAACCACTGTAGTGCAGGCAGTACGCTGCCAATTCGTTCGAAAAAAGAATTCGCCCTGAGCTTATTATTTTTTGCTCTGATGGCGCCAAGTCAGAATGCTTGATGCTACCCTGCAGACTGTCATGCATAAATGTCTACTACGTATTAGCAAATTTCTGTCCTTTAGGAGAGTGTTTGGTCAGTTACTACAGTTGGACAATTTTTGAAATCATGAGCTTTTTCTGGGGATGTCAAGATTGAGCAGTTCTAATTGTTACATTTACTTGGTGCCTCTGTGTTCATATATGTCAACCTTAAGGGCCAACTGCACTCAAATTTTCGACAACGTAAAAATAATGTCACCTAACAGTACATATAAAAAGGGTGCGAAATGCAAAATATTGCGCTTCAAACATTGATGCGCACGACACAATCGGCTCGCGACATTGGCGTTTTCGGGACCGAAACTGAATAGAAGAGGCAGCCATAGCGGTGGGCGCACATGACGTACGTGATGGAACAGAAGCGGCCGTGCCAGGACCGGCGTCCGCTCAGAGCCACCTTCAAATGCACGTGGTAGCGCCGCGTTTCGTTCTGTTATTTCCACAGAAGAACTTCCACTAACGTTTGCCTATGATAATGGAGTTAGGCGCAATTCTGGCATCCCGTTGCTATCAATCGAGATGAAGTAGACCGCCCAACAGCAATTTTTTTCTATCATAATATCTGCCGGAGTAGCAGTTTTCGGCATTGCAAGTAATTAAAAAGCGAACCCTGATTTACAAACCTACTTGCTCGTACGATATTGAAAAGCAGCTTTCGTTATAGCCGACGCCTCGGCTATCACATCGCTCTCTTTTAAGGGAACAAACCGCACGCGCGTGGAGATCAATCACTATTTCTTTATTACATTATGTACAAACAGCTTCGCGATTATCGGCCCAGTATTTTTCGCCTTGCTGCACATCAAGAATCGAATTATACAAGTGGTTTGAAACTATAAGCCAGCTTACACAGCTAAATGGTGGTGCACTAAAACACAAAAACATTTCCTATCTACTGCTGTTTTCTACTTTAACCAGAGACAGGTGCTGCTGAAAACATTTTGCTTTCAAATAAACTAAATCTAACGCTCAAAGTAAATACTTCACTTGGGATTTGAACAAAAATCTAGTCTATTATTTAGTAGAGGAGCAGTTTCATTAGTTTTCGCACTTTGCGAAGACGAGGGCCTATATTTGTGTGGATGTATTTGTTACTACGAGAAAAGCTGATTTTGATTCACTTAGCGAGTAAGCAAAAGTCGCGCAATTGTTTATAGCCGCGTGTACAACTGTATTTAGGTCGTCAAACTTTTGGAAAGGTTTAAGGTATGGAGGTGGCATTGGGCCAGTTCAAATATGGCCAATATTGGACGCGGAAGCGCAAGTGGTCAAGAATTTATAAAAAAATCTTTTTTTCTCTGTGGTAACTGCAATAGGAAGGACAAATGTAAGCAAGTGCTCGTTTCGCGCTATTTTTTTCATTGAGTAAAAATATTATTTTCAAGTAAAAAGAGTTTTGCTAACTCCAAGATGCTCGCAAGTGCGTGATTAGTTTGTAGGCTTCTAATCATTTTTTTTTTTTTTTTTGCATTGAAAAAAAATGGCGGATATTACTGCCTATGCGTTTAGTTTAAACATGTGATGGCGACCGCGGTACATCGCGCTGGTGTAGCGGAGAAACCCCGGGCAAACACATCCCTGCGCCCGGCGGAGCGCCCTGCAATTCACCGTAGAAGCGCAAGCTTTACGGGACAGGTTCCCCAACCTTCGTCACAGGCCACTCGGAACTTGTTTCGGCTACTCTCTTCCAGGTGCAAACGTCGCCTGCTCGGAGGTACTTTGAACGGCGGTACCTAGCGCTCTATGTGATTACGAAGCTAAGGATGTTGCCATGGTGATTTTAAGAGCATAGACTATATTCGGTGACAATTTAAGAACGGCACCAGAAGTTGCCGCTGTGCCTTATCACCGTAGCCGGATGTTTCTCCACTCAGCGCAAGTAGGGCGTTACTGGGAATATTTTGAACATGGCGTGAGCTGTTCCTGTGATTTTTTGGACTTAATATGCTTATAAACGACTCCAGTGACGACAAACAAACTGCATGAGACAAGGCAGACAATATCACGCATTCATAGCAAACCCCTTTCAAAACGCGCGCGCACTGACGTCACGGGTCCGGCGCTTTGGCGGAGTGATACACACTACATGAGGTGGTGCCGTTCTTGAGTTGTAACCGAGTATAGTTATTTGGACAAAGAAAAATTTGAGTGCAGTTGGCCTTTAAGGGGGCAGACTGGTCTTAGAGCTATTTGATGAAACTGCACAGCATTTTAATGAAACTGCACAGCATTATGAAGTTTTTGTGTTTATTTCATATCTGAAATTAGATGTTATGCAAGTTGCATATTTTTTAGATAATTAACGATTGTCATTATTTTGGGTCACAATTACAAAATAGCCACTCCATACAGAATGGTAGTTACCCCATGCCTGGGCAGACCAAGACAAAAGAATACAACTTTGGAAGAATTTTTTTTTTATATTTTTCAACACGCTGAACTTCACTCCTCCCGTGCTCTCCCAAAAATGGCTCAAAGGTGGTGTCAGTTAAACACTAATAATTTTCAAAATTCTTTATTTGAAAAAAATTGTTTTCAATGCTGTATCTCCACATATTTAGGTATCAAAAGCAAAAATAATTACAGCTGTACCTGCTCTAGGTGCCGAGATATCCAAGGGCGAAATGCTAGCTTAGCATTGCAAGAAAATGCCGCATGCCATTTTCCAGAAAACGATTTTTTGACTGTTTTTCGGCCCCAAAGACCCATCTGCCTCCTTAATGAGAAAATAATTCACTGTCAGGTGAAGCGATTGGTTTCCTTGATATTGATAGCTTTATTTCCATGGACTGAAGTGAATGATTAGCTGTTCCATCACGCCTTGGCCAATCCCCCTCTGGGGTATGTGCTGCTCTGTGCATGCATTGGTCTACAATAGGGCATGCCCAACTGAGGCACACGTCAGATTGGTGTATTGGAATGCAGTGATCCCAGGCTTGTCAGCTGACCCAGTAAATATTGGAGAATTCCTTTTTTACGGATTGTTCGGAGGTTGCCGCCTTGGAATTTTTCGCGGGGTCTTCAAACCCGATGGACGTATGAATGCGGGTCTCGTGTTAGGCAGGGAGCCACGAACGTCACATTGTCATACCTGCAAACTCTTCCGAATTTTCCGTAAAATGTATGAATTTTGATGCGTCTTACGATTTTACGAATCTTGCCTGAAATTTTACGAATTTTCGAAAAAAGTGGGACCATCTATTTAAACGACACTGTGGAACCTGCGCCGCCACAAGAAAGCAATACGTAGTCTTGTTATCACCATCTGCGAAGCTGCGATTTCTGTCGTCTTCTCGGGGTGGGCTACGCAGCGGGGTGAACTCGCTGCTACCTCGGCTAGCCTGCTTATAGCATCTTGTTCACGGGCTGGTTACGACTTCCGTGTTCGTGGCGTTCTTTGTATGACTGCCGCGTCCTGTGCGTGGTATGACGGTGGTAGTTGCTTCGCAGTACAAAGGCAGGCTCGAAGCCGCGAAAGCACTACCAAGTGTTTTCGAAATCGTAGATATCCGAATTTGCTGCCTTTCCCAATGAAGTTGCTGCTCATTACTCTTCAACACTGACGGTCTTCATGTATGGTTGTGAAAACATGAGAACGCGTGAAGAAAACGTGAACCATTTTAGACTTAAAAATAAATTGTGCTGCCCACCACTTCTCCCAGTCCACAGATATTACGAATTTCTATGTCACCAGGTTGGCAGGTATGCACTGTTGTCCTTTGGCACAGCAGCTCATGTGATGGTGCCGATGCCTTTTTCCCAGGAGCGACTTCATGCCGGGCCGTGGCATGCCAGCAGTGGGTCCACCCGGTAGGAGGGGCAATCAGCAGCAGCAGCAGCAGCCAGGCTTTGGTGGCAAGGAGTACCCCTCGTACTTCCGCGAGGAGTTCCCCCAGCCACAGATGCCCCATCCCCCTCCTCCACGCATGGGGTGAGTGCTGCGGCAAGGGTTGCTCAGTGCGTATCGCTGCGCGCGTGGAGTAGAAGCTGAACATGACTACTACGGAGGCGTCCACAGTCGAGCCCATTCATAACGGCCGCAGTTACAACGAACGCTTGGTTACAACAAACGAACGTAGTGTGACTGGCGCGAGGGTGCAACTCGGGTACAGGAAACGTTAAACAATCGCCCTTCGCGCGGACTTGATCAGCTTTCCGCGAATGCGACGTATCAAATTAACTGTGCAGGGATCACCCTTTTCCTACAGAAGTGATTGCAGCCTGCAAAAGAAAACCAGAACGGAAAAAAATGTAAACAAAAAAGGACGTCGTCGTCGGGGGTTCCATGTTGCCCCCCTTCCCCCATCCCCCCCGACCAACTTCATCTGCAGCCGGACGGAGGGAGCATATGATGGAAGAGGGGTGAAGCGAGATAGGGAAGACAATGGCAAAGGCGTAGAAAGTTGGTGCTGTGCCAACACCTGATGATGCTGATGCTGATGTGGCCGCTACCCTTTGTATCGGGTGATGCCAGAGAAATCTGGCTCGGGCCAAAAAACTCCTTAACAGTGTCACTGCACTGTCCTATTTACGTACGATCTCGCCACGAGTGTTCTAGTCGCTGTTTGGTAACTTCGACCGCTTCTTTTTGGCCGCTAGGTGTGTTCCCCCTATGCATCCCAAGTGCCGTCGCAAGTGCCTCGGACGACCCCATTGCCGCAGTAGGGAGGGCCAGTGGGTGTAGGTGTGGGCATTCCACCACTACGTGAAGGAGAGTTTCCTCCGTGTCCTTGCACCTTGTGCACCGAGTGTCCAGGTCCAGGGAAAACTTCGCCCTCATCACTCTAGTCCTCAACACCCCGCTCCTCGCTTCGCCCAGCAGCCCACTCCCTCTTGAATTGTTGTAGATCTCCTCCCTGGAGATGCAGTCCTTCCCTTCGCAGTACACTCGCAGAGATGGCCGGGCCCGAGCGTCGCCGCGCCACTTCGCATTCTCTGTTTCCCGTACCCTGTCGCGCACCTTCAGTCTCCAGTTCGGCTTGAGTGCCTCTGTCAGGCGCACCTGCGGGACGTCGTAGCGCTGTGCCAGTTTTCCTGTTCGGGTCATCCATTTGGTGTTTGTGCAGCGAAGGTGTCCATATTTGTACACCTCCCTGGCCCACCTGCCATCAGGCATCGCACTGAGGCGCCGTTCAAATGCTAGTTTGGCTGTGGCCTCTCTCGCCTCAAACGACGACCAGCCCATGTTGCCCTGCACGGCTTCGTTGGTGGTGTAAGCATGAACGCCCAGTGCCACCCTGCCCGCTTCTCTCTGCCTGACCTCCAGTGCCCTCCTGGTCGCCGCCGACATGCACAGTACGGCATTGCCAAATGCCAACCCGGGCACTGCTACCAGCTTCCAGAGCGCCCGGACAACCTCGTACCTGCTGAAAGCCCATAGTGACCTTGATGTTAGGTATGCTCGCTTAGTCACTGCTTTCTTCCGCAGTCGTGCCTCGTATTCCTCGAGATAGTTCCTTTGGTCGGCGATTTCTATCCCCAGATATTTGTAAACGTGGCACCATTCCACGTCACTGCCCTGCAGCCGCAGTGGTTGCCGCGTTTCCCCTTCATTCACTCCTTCCGTCGTTGCCCCTCCTGACATAACTGCCGACTTCTTCGTATTAAACCTCAGGCCCAGTCTGGTCGCCTCTTCCGCACACACATCGAGGAGGGCCTGAAGCTCTGCTGTCGAATTTGCCATCAACACGATGTTGTCAGCGTAGAGCAGACCAGGTAGGCGCCTCGACTTCGTATGCCCCTCCTCCATGTGTGTCAGGTCGAAACCGAGTCCACTGTTTGTCAGTCGTTCTGTAAATTCCGAGATGTACAGCATGAAGAGTAGGGGCGACATAGGGCAGCCTTGTCCGAGTCCCCTTGAGACCTCCACTGGTTCCGACGTGTCACTGTCCCACTGAATGGCTGCCAGGTTGTCCGCATATATTTGCTCCAATAGGCTCAGCCACTCCTCCGGAAGTTCAATGTTCCTCAGTGTTCTCCACAGCATACCGTGGTCAATGAAGTCATAGGCCTGGGCTATGTCTAGGAAACTCAGGAGCAACGGCCTGCTCTCCAGCTGACATATTTCCAGTGCCTGCGTGATCACAAAAAGGTTGTCCTCCAAGCGTCGACCAGGCCGAAAACCGTTTTGAAGCTCACCCAACACGCCCTGTCCTTCGGCCCATCTGCATAGCCTCGCTCGCACTATGTGTGCGAATAGCCTATATATGACCGAAGTCACGGCAATGGGTCGGTAGTTGTCCACCGAACCCTTGTCCCCGCTGCGCTTGTACACTAGCCTTATTCTTGTGCACTTCCAGTCCCTCGGTATTTTTCCCGTCACCAACACAGCGTTCAGTGCGTCATGGAGTAGCTCCCTAGTCTTGGGCCCCATTTTCTTGACCAATTGGATTGGAATTTTGTCCAACCCAGCTGCTGTCCTGCCATTCAAGTGGTTCAGAGCCATTTTGTGCTCTCGTTCGGTGATTGTTTCTCTTGGGTTCTTCCCTTCTGAGGTCCCCACTTCCTGCTGCTGTGGCACTGTACTTTTTGCCAGTTTCTGTGCCATGTAGGCCCTCACGTACTCGAGGCAGTCCTGTCCCTCATAGTTCTCCCCTGTTGTTGGGTCTCTCGAACAAGTTCTGGTGCGGGAAGGCTCTGCCTGCTCATTTCGGACATGTTGCCAGAATTTTCTTGCAGCGTCTCTGCCTGCCCCTTTGAGTTCCCCCAGAAAGTTAGCATTCACTGCTTTTATCTTTCTTTGCACGACGTTTACCGCCTCCCGTTTTGCATCTTTGTATTCTTCCCAAAGGCTGTTCACCTGTGTGTCCGTTCCTGAGCAAACTGCCTGTCGGTGTTCACGGCACAGTTTCTTCCTTTGGCTGATCGCTGCAGCCACTTCTTTGTCCCACCACTTCTTCTGCCTTTTCCTTCCTCGAGCGATTTTCCTGCGCTGGCCCAGGGCCCTTATGTGCTTGTTGATCCACTGCACAAAGTCTTCGTAGTCCTTTATGTTCGCTTTCACTGCGTCTTCTTTCATTCGCTCTACCAGTGTTTCGATTTCCCTGGCCGATATGTGCTGCTGGCCCGTAGGACGTTTCGTCGCTTTTTCCCTACGCTGCGCCTTCCCAAACACTAGTTTAATCCTATTATGGTCGCTGCCAAGACTTTTTTTTCCGTTCTCGTCTATTTCCATTCAGTCCAGCTCGTCAAACAGCTCAGGGGAGAGAATGCAGTAATCGATGCAAGATGACTTGTTTCCCACTGCCCATGTGGTTCGTCCCTTACACTTTTCTGTAGTGTTGGCTATCACCAGTCCTGTCGCATTTACCCAGTCCAGAAGCCTCTGTCCCGCTCTATCTGTTGCGTCATCAAGAGTGTCGATATGGGCGTTAAAGTCTCCCACCACTACACAGGGCAAATTTATCACTTCGACGTCCTGTGCAATGCACTTGAAGAGCTCCTTGTTTTTTTCCTCTGCTCCCTTACCGGTCCACCTGTGGGACACATGTCATGGTTGCCAGCAAAAACTTGTCCCCAGCTAAAAAAGTTTGAATTGCAGGCTTTCCTGTTCCTTTATGTTTTTTTTTTTAATGCAACGGTCTATTTTGCACGAACGCGCCATCTGTGGGGAAAGACGATAGGTAGAATCTGGCTTCACGTTGTGGAGGTGGAGGTGGAAAGCTCGATTCTCCCTGGGCGCAACGTTTTTTTTTTTTTTTTTTTTTTAAAGCTGCCGTTGGCATATTTAGAAACTGAAATCAAATATTTTGGCAGAACAAACGCGCCTGACTCAGGCAGAGAGTCGTCAAAGGTCCTTCGCTGGGTCTGTTCACTGAACGCTGCCGTTGATTCTGGGCATGGAGGCTCAGTTAGCCACACTGAGAGCCACCCAGCGACGGCGGGCAGCGTGTCTAAAAATTTTCAAAATAATGTTTAGAAATACATATACAATTTAACCTTGTTTAAATACTTGTGCTAAAAGGTTTTCAATACGTAAATAAACGTTTCAGCAGTTGCAGTAGCTGCCAGGTTTGCTGGTCACGTGACAGGCACACATATTATAGTGTCAAGTTTCGACACTACGAACCGCCACCCTTCTGATTTCAGGAAGTTTGCTGCCAAATTAAAATTATTTCTGACAATTTGTTTAGAAATCGCTTGTGGTTACTGGGCTGTATAAATTGCTCGCTTTCATATAAGCTAGAGAACATGTACGTGACGAAAATCAGTTGGTTGTCTGTCCCTTTAAATAGGGCAGAGTGCTCGTCGCTGATTTTTACCGTGGTTTTGGTTATGGGCGTGGCTGGGTTTACATTGAGTCGTTTGATCTGTTGCGGGAAGTTGCGTGACTCGAACGGCGGGAGTTCTTAAAAAATAGCGCGGTGCCTTGAGTGTGAGGCGCGGTTCGGACACATTGCGGTGTTACAAAACGCTAATTTATTGCTGCCTTTCACAGCGAGCTTGCGAATGGTGGGAATGGGACGATCGACGCTGCAGAAGCAGCGGCGCAGGCTACATCGCCGCGAAATGTTCAAGCAGTGTCCGATAGTGGTACGGGCTATTATTATTGCCTGCTAGTGGTAATGGTTCATCTATCTTAAGTGGAACTTAATGCCAAGAGGGATCTGGCTAAGCATACCAACGTTACTCAAATAGCGATCGCAGTGAGCCGGCACCCTGGGGATTGAAATGGGAGGGTAAATTTTGCAGTGGCTCTACACTTGTGCGTAAAGCCGAGTCTGGGATTACAAAAGTAATAATTTAGGCATTCGCATGATAATACAAACGCTTTGCGATTGCTTAGTTTTTTAATTCGATATTTTCAACGATGCTCCACGCTATCAATGCGTAGAGGCTAATAATTCAAAAATGGTTTGTAAAAAGGTAGTGCAGTTCGTACGTTGTGATACTCTGGTAGAAAAAACTTTATTGAAAGGCAGTTTCAGTGTTTTGTACGTTCAAAACCGATTAAAAGTGTGCACCCCTTCGCCCGAGTTGCCGAAATTTGATTTTTTTTAGGCTCCTAAGGTGAATTAATAAATGTCTTTCTGCTCCAAATCAAGGCTCTTCTGCTCCAAAATTGAGATTTCGCTGCTCCAAAATCTGCTCCCAAATCTGATTCAGTTGTCTCACCCCTGCAAGTGGGAAACTTTGCTTAACGGCTGCAGCCAGTGCCCTGTTACCACCATCATTGTGTGCCGTCCAGGCGATGTCCGCAGCCGCGTCAGTGTGCCTGCCTTATGCATGCTGCGGTTTCACACACAAAAAACGCTTAGTACAGTTGTAACAGACTTTGGATATAACGAACAAATTCAGCGTGACGGTTGAGTTCGTTATAAGTGGGCTCGACTGTACGTAGACCCTGCTTGTTTGGCGGGGGGTGGTGCGACTAGATTGTTGAGGATTGTTGTAATTTTTACTATTTAAGGAGCAAGTATGGATTTGCGGCCGCTGGTAAAGATGGCTTCATTTTGGGCTCCTTGCTCGGTTTCCTCGCAGAATTCTTGGCGTGGAGGAAAAAATGTGGTTGATCCCTCTTCCAGGAGAACCAGTAAAACACGAAAGGGAAATGTGCCCTCACAGGAGCAGTTGAATGTTTATTGTGCATCGATATGAACTTGTGCACCGCTATTTATATTTCTTCGGTATGTACACATCAATGTTAGACACTACAAGGTTCGCACAGGTCCTTGAAAACCCTTGAATTTAGAAGCGTAAATTTCAAGGCCTGTAGAGTCCTGGAATTTTTAAAGGGTCCTTGAAAACCCTTGATTTTTCTGGAGAGAACCAATGGCCCTATCTTTTTCGCAAGAATTTAAAGTGTTTGTCGTGAATTTTAGGTGTTAAAAATGTAGAGAAACATTGTAACAATCAAGTTTCAGTGTATTGCGTGAAATTACGAGTTGTGGATTCTTTTTATTACGAGGCAACATTGGGAGCAGCACTGCTCAATAGATTTCATATCACGATACAATCCCGTGAAAGCCGGCTTCTGTTCTCTGTCTTGCATGTTCTATCTAGTCTGTGACGGCGTTTCATTGCATGTTTGCTGTACCTCATACGCTGCATCTGCGTTTGCTTTTACGTGCAAATGGTGGACGTGTACATAGTTCATCCTGCCTTGCAGCAACACTTGCTGAGTTAATTTCAGCTGATACTCTTGCTAACAAAGCAGGAGATGCTGGCAACATTAACGAAGTTTTGAAATCAAACAGCCTCAGCAAAACACCAAAAAAAAAGAAAAAAAACCTCTAAATATAAACTATGAAATAAAAAATAAAGCTGGGGGAGCATTCATGAACCCATAGCGTCTATCTAAATGTGCATTAATGTTCTTAGGTATTAGGCAATATCAAAATTTTGCATTGTGTTGAAAATGTTATAAATAATGCCAGATAAAACATAAGATGGGGACCTTGAAAATGTGTTTTCTGGTCCTTGAAAGTCCTTGAAAACACTTGAATTTTTGCTTGTGAAGCCTGTACGAACACTGTACTGGATTTCACGTGCCGGAGCATTGCATAAATCTTGAAATCGCAGACGCTCGTAAACCATCGTTGCGAACGAAACCAAATGGGTTGTCAGCAAATCGTTTGGTGAATACACAATCCGCTGCAGCAAAAGGAGCGGTGGACCGGGTCACGAGCGCGACATTCGCAAGTCGGCATCCTTGCCTTACAGGCTCCACCGCAGCTTACGCTGCACGTCCCCTTACGTGTAGGCACTTAGGGTGCCTCGATTCACGCATGTCCGCTGTACAGGGTGGAGACATGTATGCGTTGACGCCGCCATTTTGGGTCACTCGCTCACCACCGCAGCAAGTAATTGTGTCAAAACCGTGCTATAATTATCGCCGCAACGCAGCTTACTGGTGAAGTTTGAATCATCTTATCTGTTTCATGTTGCTCGGTCTTGTGGGAAACGAAAAAAATAGCGCGTTGAGCACCTTGACCCAATAGCGGCGGCATGGGACTGTTCAAAGGGTGTCTCCACCCTGTACGGCTGCGCGGGCATCGAGGTGCCAACTGTCGGAGCTTAAAGGGACACTGAAGTGAATTTGTCAAGCTCCCGTTTTTGCTTGCACTGCGTAGACTGGCTCAAATTAGCACACTTTTCATCGTTTATCCGGTTGAGAAATCGGTAATTATTTTACAAAGCGCGAAAGAAGAAAAACTGCCATGCGCGGTTTGCGGCAGCCGCACCAACTAAGGCTGTGACGTTGGGAGGAGGGGGCACCGTGATTGGATGATGCCCAAGGTTAGCAATCAAACAAGTTTCGGTTTTGGTTTCGGTTCTGTAAAACACAACCAATGGCGTTGTTGGATGGGCATTCTCAATATCTCAGTAATCATCGTACCGCGCTTCTGCCATGTTGTCGGCTGTAAAATGCATAAGATAAGCCTCCCAGGACGGCTTGGAATCATAGCATTTAGTAGCCGAGGCCTACGCAGTGCATGAACGCCCTCCGCGTGCCCGCAGACGCTCAAATGCCATGCACTTTTCCCCTATATTTGGAGCTTGCCTCACTCATGCCTGTATCGTAAAAAGCGTGTTCGCACCAGGCCAAGGGTCTGTTGATTCTGGCCTGTGTCCACTGCCCGCAAGGAGTCGGTGCTTATGGCAACAGCACGCCAACAAGAACTCGCTAGCGCGCCAGTGCCAGCTTGCGCGCGTTCTGTGAACTAGTTCGTGGAGCAATGAATGTTGCCGCCCAAAAAAAGGTGAACTCAGTATAGAAAACATCGGCAGAAAACGAAAAAGTTAACTTATATATAAAAAAAAAAAGCAGGTACCAGCGGGGATTCGATCTTGTGACTTGGAAAACACTTGCGTTGACATACCTAGCGCTCCAAACCACTCGACCACGGGGAGCGCCGCCGACCTTGAAAATATAAGGTATATAATGTATAACCAATTTACACTTTTATTTAGTTTTACCATTCCAAGCAGCTTAGGTGACTATTTGTTGTTTTGCACTCGTGCAGTAAGCATACCCCAAGTTTCCACAATATCTCACGTCTAGCAATTGCATTTCTTAGACGGAAAAGCGTTCGCAGATGCGTAGTCGTACTGCTGGCCGCTGTGCTTGTTCGCCCAGCGCAAAAAAGTGCTCCCCGCACCCTAGTTTTACGCTGTACGGTAAAAATATCAGTTTATTTTATTTCCTTAGTACCTATATTGACTTCGCTGACTCTTCTCCCGCCTTCAAGAGGCCTTATATCTTCCTACTGGCCTACCAGTCAGCGAAGCGTCGCATGTGCGCTTGTGCAGCGCTTGTGTGAAGCGACCTTGACTTGGAGCTAGATACAGTGTACAAACTAACGTGTACAAACTAACCAAGTAAAGAAAGGCACATTCTTCCTTTCACAAACGTGTCCTGGCTTCGTTTCAACTGAGCGAACGAATTGCGACGACCCGTCGGCGGCCGGCGGACGAAACGCTGGGCTGAGTGACTGTCTGAAGGTCGGGGAGCCGTGCAGTAGCGCAGCCAATTGCGAACTCGGCTCCTCCCGACATCACACGAAAACGCCACAGAAAATGGGCGAGCGTAAAGAGAGGAGGACAGCATTTTAGAATTAATTTTTCTACTAAATAAAATCGCGTAAACGCGCCCAGAGTGGTCGAAACAAGGCCTGGGGACTCCGGACTACAATTTGCGCTAGTAATCCCGCAATGTTAACATATCACTTCAGTGCCCCCTTTAATAGCGTCATGATGCACTACTTCGCTTTGCCTCTCCTAGACGGCAGCACCATTCAAAGGGAAGGATATAAGGTGCGTTTGTCGTCCTATTTACGCATCTGTTCATAGTGCAGTTGGGTGCGCGTTTCGTACCTCCCGTTGCGGCGAAAGAGTTCGTGGCTCGAATCCCAGCACAGCCACATCAGTCGGAAGTTTTTCTGGCTATGTCCATTTCGTGACGGGTATGGTGTCAGCGAGATCTTGGTGGACCTCGGCATAAAACACTTTCGTGTTAAAATTTGTTCTATGTGTAGATATGGCATGGCTCATGGTCAGCATTGAGAAGGAATACTATTGAAGCGGATGGTGTTAAGGGTTTGAACCTTGAGCATCAATTTTTTTTTTTTTTTTTTGTTTAGCTGTTGGTAGGTAACTCAGAAGAGAGTTTGCGTCAGGCATCTTGTGCTTGTTTTGTCCGACACGAGAAGGGCCTTGTTTGGTGGTGAGGAGAGCAGTGGAAGCTCTAAACTGTGCCCCTGTGGTGTTCCTTCCCACCAACTCCCTCTTTCCACACGCAGGGTGGGGGAGGTGCGGCCCGGCTTCATGCCCCCGCAGTACCCGTGCCGGCCACCCTTTGGCGGGCCCAGTGACCCCACAGCGGGCATGGCCATGGGCGCGCCGCCGCCGCGGCTGGGCGGGCCCCCCCCGCCTCCGCAGGCGCTGCTGGCCTCGGGCCTGGGGCCCCCCGCCATGCCCTCGGCCATGGCCCCTCCCCCGAGGCCCCACCTGGTGGGGCCCCCCGAGGGGGCCCGACCGCCCGTGTTCCTGGTCGCCCAGGGGCAGCCCCCGCCCCCCATGCAGCCCCCCGCCATGCCGCCCCTGCAGCCCCCCAGCATGCAGCAGCCGCCTCCGTTCCAGCCGCCCAGGACGCAGGCCATCCCGCTGCCGTACCTGCCACCGACGCAGATGGTCGACGTGGCCCCCGCTGCACTGCCTCCTCCTCCACAGGGTGAGGGGGGCGCCCACACAGGCACCTAGATGAGTCGAGATTTTTCACTAGAGCTTCTGCCGAAAAGTCAACCCTTCAACCGATATACCGGTGATTGGCCTAATTTTTTTCCCCCATTTCTCGGCCGCAAGGTAAGGGGTTTGACATATATTCCGGCTTGACTTCTATTCCGACTTACATGGTAAGCTCCTTCCCTGACAGGATTCGCACTAATTGTGATAGGTAGCCACAGCTGTCAGTGTACCGAGACACCGACCTGCTTTTGGTGCCTGTTGACGCTTTTCCCCTTTTGTGCTTGCCACAGACTTGTTTTTATTTTGATGCCCGTATTGCACTGCATCTGTATCATTTGATGGCATGTGCATACAGTGGACATCGGCACACTGTCAGTGTGGCTAGCTCCTGTTAAACAACGTAAAGAACCTTTCTGGAGGCTCAGTGCTTCTTTCTACGTGAGAGCACTCTTTCCAGTTGACAAATACACCTCCTGACATAGCACCAGCTACGCCAGATGCAAGAACTGATGTGCTCCCACAATCAGTCCATGCACTCACGTTTTAGCACCTTGCTGCAGGGGGCTAGAGGACTTAGTCAAGTGAGTAATGCCCTCGTTTGGTTTGGACAATAAACAGCACATAAATTAGGTGGGATGTCATAGCCATGTCATGCGTACTGGGCCACTGGCATTTGCAGTACTGCAAGCGAGCTTTCTGTCAGAGAAGCCTTTGGCTGTGGCAATGTGAGCACTGTGCGCATTATTTAATGCACAAATGTGGGCCCGAGGCCCTCTGTGCCATGGCAGCTGGTCTCGTTTCAGTGTCACATGTGAAAGGCCTGGAAGCAAACAGGGCGCTCTGGGTTTCTTTGCGTTCGGCACTGCCTGTAGAGGGTCCGTTGGGTGCGTAGCTGGTGGCTGGTTTGTGGCAGCTGCCACACTTTGGGCCAGCTGCTTGCTGGTGCTCCGTGTCCGAAGGCTGTGCGTGCCGTGCCCCTTGCAGCCGCTGCCCAGCCAGCAGCAGCCCTGGACGTGAACGTGGGCGAGCTCTTCTCGAAGCTGGTGGCCGCCGGCATCCTCAAGCAAGGAGGCAACGGCAGTGGCGGTGCCGCCAGCGGAGAGGGCAGCGCGGCCTCCACGGAGCAGTTCGCCCCCGGGGCGGGCCACAAGAAGAAGAGGCGGAGGGCCCGGCAAGACCACGGCAGCAGGCAGGAACCCAAGAAGCCCACGGAGGGCATCCCCCAGCTCAGTTTCTCCAGGACGGACCAGCTCAAGATGTAAGGGATGGCCTTGCAAGGGGCCTGGCACAGCAGGGACGGAAAGGAAGGGTGGAAGAATGTCTTTCAACAACTTGTTGGTGTTGTTGAAAGACAGTGCTCGTTTTGTACTGTTTTTCCTTTCTGCCCTTGTTGTTCAGCGGTGCAAGCTTTTGTCGAGTTATAACCAACAAACCCAACTGGTTTTTAGTGCAGCCTGAAGTATGAGTGTGCTGTGGCAGTTTCACCTGCATTGGCACGTGATCCGTAAAGCCTCGCTGCGTGAACTGCCGCGTCTGTTGCTAAAGGGAACAGACTCGGAGGGGTTGTAAAAGGGGAAGAGTAATGAGTGGAAACAAGCCGTATTGCATTAAGGGGGGTGGGGGTCTTAGAATGGTAACAAATGGACAAAATGTCAATTTTGAGAAAATGCAATTTTTGGAATAATGGTACGTTCAAAAGCAATACCGCAAGTTGGGCTAGTTGGTGCATGATATCGAAAAAACTTCAAAGCGCACAAATAGACGGGGACAAAGAGGAGGGACACACACGTGCTTAAAGTGCGTGTGTGTGTCCCTCCTCTTTGTCCCCGCCTATTTGTGCGCTTTGAACTTTTTTCAGTACGTTCAAGTAGCTGCCTTCAAAATATCAACGCTGAATTCCATCAAGAAATACTCTAAAACCATGTTTTGAAATGCCTCGGGGGGCCACGAAATGCCCCGAATCGGGCAAAAGTTGTTTGAAATTCCCGCGCACGCCGCGGGCGATGCAGCCGACCAGTCGCCGCCATCTTGGCCTTGTTCTGAAGCTTGTTTCTTTGTGCTTATTTTGCGACATCTCAAAATGGCGTCGCTTTAGTAGAACGACCGCCCTTGCCAGTTTTCCAAAGGCGCCTTCTGGGCTGCCGATTGGCTGGAGTGCGCACGCGCGGTTTGAGTTCGTAGTCTGACGCCTCCCATTGGTCGGCGCGACTGCTACGTCAGTTTTCTTTTTTACACCATCATGGCGTCTGCTTTGTGCGTCTGACGGAGTCCGCTCTTCTGGCACAGCGCTTGCTTATAGTAGTTTTGCTAGACATTTTCGCGGTTTCTTCGGATTCTTTCATCGCACACTTTCGTGACTGATGCCAGGAGACATACGTTTGAAGAGGATGACCCGTCATGCGTACGGGAAGTGAATGCGTCGTCCGCTGACGTAGTGCGCTTTCGGGCCGCTCGACTCAGCCGGATCAAAATTGTTGGCCGCTTCGTATTGCTTCGCCTGTCCCATCGCCTGACCAACTACTTCAGGAATTCAGACCTGGTCCAAGCACATCTTGTCGACTTGACCATTACACGGCAGAGGAGATCGCCGCGCGTACGGAACATGCAGACGAGATCAATCGCGGCATGGAGACCAAATCACCAACGCAGCGGAAATTCGACCTCGTTGAAGTGGATCTGGCGCACTCGGAGGCAGAATCCGGCACAGATTTTGTCTAAGTGGATATAGTCTAAGTAGTGCTGCCACACTTCGGAAATACGTCAAATTTTTTCTTGCGCCGATGGCTCTTCTTTTTATTTTTTTATGATTTACTTCAGCGGGGCGCCGGCTATCGTTTGCGCATCCGCTAACGAGGGGCGCGCTGGGTATCGCCCACCTGGCAACCGGGCGCCTCTCGCTTCTTGCGCCTGCCACAGACCAAGGTCGCCTGCAAAACTGATGAGGCTCTTTTCTCCCCTTTTTTTGGTATTTTATGAGCGGTGCGCCGTCTATCGCTCCCGCATCCGGTTGCGCGTGCAGCGGCTGGTTTCGGTATCATCCTCCAGGTGCTTCCCGCTTTTTGCGCCCGCGAAACTGATGTATCTCTGATTTTGATTCACTCAAAAGGCGCCGGCTTGTTACTCTGTCGTTTTTATTTAGAATTTCTCTCATGTCACACATGAATAAACCACACATATGTAACAACATAAACAATTTTTTTTGTCACTTTATGGTCACCCTAAAAAAATTATAATTTTTTTTTCCGAAATATATTCATCCGAACAATTTAAATCGGCAATGAAAAAAATTGAC
This sequence comes from Haemaphysalis longicornis, assembly GCF_048455015.1. Classification (NCBI taxonomy): domain Eukaryota; kingdom Metazoa; phylum Arthropoda; class Arachnida; order Ixodida; family Ixodidae; genus Haemaphysalis; species Haemaphysalis longicornis. Next base: position 5,823,436 of record NW_027526335.1, read on the forward strand.
CCTGAGGGGTCGCATTTGGTGAAAAAATTCGACCCTCAAAGGGTTAACCGGAAGTACGTCACGATGAAAGGGACGCAAAAGGGACATTTTCAAAAGGGACAGTTACGAGAATACCGCCCCAGGCCTTCGCATTTAAAGGAGCCATGAAGAGAAAACACAAGTTCGGTTCATTCAAAAGATTGTCTCGTTAGAATCATACTGACACCACTTTTAACGTAAACTTCGCTCAAATAAGCTACATAATTAGGAAAAACGGGAATGGTCATGCGACCCACCAGCTCATTTCCCGCAACAGAACCTATGTCGTCACATGGGCTAAGCTCTGCGATTGGCGGAGGCTGGCAGAAGCAGACGCAAATTAGGTAGAACTTACAAACTAGACGAACGAGCGATTTGCGCTTAAATTTAGGGCACATTCTTTACAAAGCAATAAGAATGATGGGACAAACAGTGGAAGTTACGAAAGCACATGTAAACATAGAAGTACTGATGCGTTCTGCTGTTCGTATTGCGCACAGCATGCTTTAGTTTCGCTGCACAGCACTACGGGGCTTGGGGTTGTCTCAGACGACACTGGCCGATTGACGCAATAAGCAACGGTGATCTTACGTGACCCCATTTGTCGAGCGAGCACTGTTTCAGGGAACGAATATTTTCTCCCAGAACAAAAACAAGCCAGGTTTAAATGCGGGCAAAAACAAACCAAACGCTTGCCACGGTATGGTGACGCCATCTAGGTTACGGAACGTAAAAAAACGCGGGAACAAACCAACACCGCTGAACAGGGTGGAGACAACCTTTGAACGGTCCCGTGCTGCCGCAATTGGGCCAACGGGCTCAATGCGTTATTCTTTTCGTTTCCCACGAGACCTAGCAACGCGAAACAGACAATATGATTCAAAATTTTTCAGTAAACCACGTTGCGGCGATAATTTTAGCGCGGTTTTGACACAATGACTTGCTTCGGCGGCGAGCGAGCAACTGAAAATGGTGGCGCCAACGTATACGTGTCCGTACCCTGTACGGCGGGTGCGTGAATGAAGGTACTCTAGGCTGCAGAGCGGTCGGTTTCAGTGATGTCACTTGGGACCACAAAAAGGCACGATTTAGTGGGAAAATCAAAATTTTAACCTAAATTGTTTAATTTCTCAGTGAATAAAGCACCGTTTGTATCCGTACAAGCGCTGGGGGCACTATACAACACGAAATCTTTCGAATAAAACCAACTTGCATTTTCTCTTCATGGCTCCTTTAAGTGCCGTGTGTTTGAGTTATGATAAATAAAGGATGACTTGCGAGGTAGGTTGCGATGTGGCTGGATTCGCGCATGTTTTGGTTATAGTGCGGATTTTTGCGGTTCCCGCGGCATAGTTCTAAGTGGTCTACACTGTAGCATGCCTGAAGCAACGTCAACACGCCCGACTTCGGGCAGTTCAGTGTCGCCGGAAAGAGTTCACTCTACTGGCGCAAGCTAAAGGGGCAGCTCTCGGTATGCAACACTTGGAAGACCTTGCTTCGTAGGTGCTGCGCTGTGCAGCTGGAACTGAAGGACAAGGTGACAACTTTTCTTTGCAAGCATTGGGCTCTGTGAAATGGATGGGTGGCGATGACCCCAGGATGCCTGGCCGCCTGCACAGACCGGCCCTCGTGGCATTCAACACATGACTGTCCCATGCTTGGCGCTTGCTTCGGGATGACATGACCTCGTGGAGTGCATGAGAAGTGCTCCATAAGCAATTCCCCGGACTGCACTGAGGACGAATTGCTGTGTGGGCAACAGCCATACAGAAGCGATTGTCCGACAAGACACTAGACGGCTTGAATGAACAACCTTAGACAAAACAAATGCTGACGGTTTCAATAAAACGATGTTGTGTACCTAACTTTTTTTCTCTCTCTCTCTCTCTCTCTCTCTCTTTTTTTTTTTTTTTCTGCAAGGTAAGGGGGTCCACCCTACATCTGGCTTGACCTATATTTCGACTTACACGGTAGCCTCCTGCTTGGCTTTCCTTTATAGGTTCCGTACTGCATGGTTGAGAGATGTTAATCACTGACTGCACTGATTGGTTGCAAACAATGAAGTTGGTGACCAGTGAGCGCTGTCAAACGTGAGCCGGTGCCAGCTTGCCGATCCGGCCCTGTCCCTTCTCCTGCCCCCCTTGCAGCAAGCACCCGAGCGTGATCAACGCCCTGCACGTGGGCACCCAGTGTGCCTCGTGCGGCCTGCGCTTCACGGACGAGAAGTGCGAGAAGTACCGGCAGCACCTGGACTGGCACTTCCGGGCCAACCGGCGGGACAAGGACGGTGCCCGCAAGGCCTTCTCCCGCAAGTGGTTCTACGAGGTCGAGGTGCGTCACGACGGGCTGGGGTCTTGGTGTGGTCTAGAAGGCGGGCAGTTTCGGAAGCTTAACTGCACCTTGTCTCTGCAGGATTGGATTCAGTTCGAGGAGATTGAAGATCTGGAAGAGAGGGGTACGCCTTTTTGCTTTTGCTTTGTTGTCAGAGCGGTGTCGAAGGTTGCTGATGTTTAAACTTGGACATTGCTGCCTCTGCATGCTTTTCTCGTGTGTGGCACATGCTGGGCCAGCGGCCTTGTCTGTAACGCACCCTCTGCCGCTTCCTTGGCAGCACGGAGCTTCTTTGAGCAGCAAGCGACTGTGGAACAGGACCAGAACAGCAACTCGCCCATGACCGTCAAGAGCGTCCCAGCTTCGGGCGATGAGACGGGCAACGTAAGTCGGGCCTTCCTTTTTCAAAGTACTCCCTTCCTCCCGCTCTGTGGAGTGAGAACATGGAAAATAAAAGCTGAGCAAGGTTGTTTCCTTGTGGGGCCACCCTTTCCTTACCAGGCTGCTCAGTTTAGCAGGAGAGTTACCGTCAAACGCGGTGATATCGAACTTAAAAAAAAACCGTCTATCACTTCGATATAGCTGATGATTTGATATAAGCAAGTTAATTAAACGTCATAAAAGCGGATGCCATTTGACGATTTATTAATGAAACTGCCTTACGTTCGCACGAAATAGTGCTGTGTCTTCTGTTTATGACGTGAGCCACTCAGCTATAATCAGTTCTGCAGAGACTCCACCTTCCACCAGCAGTATGCCATTTTGTCAAGTCCTTCCTTCACAACCGCTCGTTCTCTATCCGCATAGGCAAGGAACGCGTGGGACACTTTGTTTCGGAGCGAGGCGTGCCTCAGGGCTCCGTATTGTCTCCTGTGCTGTTCAACGTGGCCCTATTACCCTTGGCGTGGCAGCTGGATAGCATACCGGACACGTTTTTTCTCGTCTATGCGGACGATATCACTGTGTGGTCGGTGCACGACATGTTGTCTCGTCAAGAAGCAGGTCTACAGGCTGCCGTGGACATTACGTCACAGTGGTGTTCGCTTATTGGCCTGAAGCTGTCTCCGCAAAAAACCACTTACATGTCTGTCACAAATCGTAGTGGTCGAGAACGGCTGTTGCAGACACCGATATCCCTGTTCTTGAATGGTGAACCCCTTGCCGCCACTGATCATATGTGTATACTGGGACTGGAAATCAGTGCAACTGGGTCGGCATCCTCATAGGTCCGCTGCACCCGACAAAAGGCCACCAGAATGTTACACTTGTTCCGCCGAATCGGCCAGAAGTCAGGGGGTGCCTGCTCTCAAGTCATACGTACGCTAGTGCGTGCTATCTTCCAGCCTCGACTAGTTTACCAAGCCCAGTTCCAACACCTCACCTTGCGCGACTGGGATCGCTTAGAAACTGCAAATAGAGAAGCAATGCGAGTTATCACCGGACTCCCTCGCATGACCTCTATACCGACACTTCAAGCCGAAGCGCAACTGAACACGCTGGATGAAATCGTACATCAGCGTCGATCGGCTCGTCGTTTAAAAATTCAATCGATTCCCGCCGCGGCAGCACTTGCACACTACTACGATCGTGCTTCGCCTCTGCTACCTCGCTTAGCGGAGCCCCCTCCATGGCAGCGACCTCAAGCTACGGACAACCGGCCTCTAGGGTGCATAAAAAGCATTCGCCCCCAAGAGAAGCAGGCCAACCCACCGCTCCTTTTTGACTCGCCAGAGGGCCTTCAAGCGCATGTGGACGCAGGGGTAGCCGACGGCATCCTCTACACAAGCCTTGTCTGCCCCACTATGCCATCCATCAACCAGACATGCTCGTATTTCACAGAGGCGCCACTTCCTTCTCTGTTGGCGGAGCTGGTTGCCATTCGAGATGGCCTGTGTGCTTTAGCTTCTGAGCTCGGCGCTGCCCCACCACTGCGCTTGGTGTTATACACCGATTCCACTCAGGCTGTTCGAGAGCTCCGGCGCGTCAACAGTACACTGGGCATTACATGCGAGGTGCACCAGATACTCCAATCATTCCCGTGCCGTGTTCGCGTCCTCTGGACCCGCCGGAGCACGACCACGCACGCCCTCGCCGACTCAGCCGCTCACCCGCAGCAAGTGGTGTACCCACTCCCGTTTCTACTGCTCTCACTGGAAGACACCCTACTCATCAAGAAAGATATTCTTCGGCGCTCCACGCGTGCCCTTCTCCCTCCGCGTGGGTCTGACCTTCCTGGCGGCTTAACCCGTCGTGAAGAGGTCGTGCTTCGAAGAATCCGCCTGGGCGTCGCACTGACGCCTGCTGTGCGAGCAACGTGGACTTCTAGTCTTGCAGATCCCTCCCCGACCTGCCCCTACTGCCCTGCCCCTGTTGCTGAAGCGACATTGGAACATTTGCTAGGGACGTGTCCAGGGCTTCAATCAACCCAAGCTCGACACATGGGGCCCACAGGACATCGCCCAGGGCGACCTCCAGATATCCATCGGTGGGCGCACGGCTCACTTTACAAGAAACTGTTGGAATTTATTTCCGAAACTGGACTCTATAGTTTCCTGTAGTGCGCCCGCCTCACACTGTGTGTCTTTCTTTCTTTCCTTTTTTTTTTTTTGCTTTCCTTTGTCGTTCCCCTGTCCTGTTTGGTCTATTGTTTTCCTGTCATCTATGCCCTGTGGCAAAATGGCGCAATAAAAAAAAAAAAAAAAACCTTCACTGCCCGAGACAGTGTTTAGGGGGGCAGATGGATCTTTGGGGCCAAAGACGGTCAAAAAATTGTTTTCTGAAAAATGGCATTTTTGGCAACCATGGCCATTTTTTATCACTGCAAGTTTTCTCATCAAAAGGCACCATATTTTATTGCAAATAGCATTTTAGAGTGCACTCTACACCTGTTTGCGCAGAATTCCGTGGTAAAACGGCACTTTTCTTGCAACGTGAAGCTAGCGCTTTGCCAGCAGTTATCTCTGCACCAAGAGCAAGACCGCCTAATTTTTTTTTTGCTTCTGATGCTGAAATGTGTGGCGAAAACAATGTTTGAAACAAAATTTTAACTGGGGGCTTTGGAAAATTATTGTGTTCAATTGACACCACCTGTGAGCCATTTCTGGCAGAGCACAGCAGTAGTGAAGTTCAGTGTGTTGTAAAATGTTCAAAAATAGCTAAACCGAAGAAGTTCTTCCAAAGTTGTATTATTTAGTCATTTGTGTGCCTAGCCACATGGCAATGGCCATTCTGTATGGAGTGGTTATTTTGTAATTGTGACCCACAACAATGGCAATTAACAATTATTTTAAAAAGTAATCATCTTGCAAAAAGGTCTAATTGCAGATTTCAAATCGGCACAAAAAAACTCCATAATGCTGTGAAGTTTCATAAAAATTGCACAGTAAACTAAAAAAATACCTCTAAGACTAGTCCTGTCGTCTTAAAGAGTTGGGCAGCTGAGGCTGTGAAGAAGTGCCGGACTAGTGCGAATTCACCAATCACCTCAGAGGCTCCTATCAAAGTATCGTAATTGCTTTCCTTGTTGCACCTGCTTTCACTTGCACTCGGTACGATGTTGGCAATGTAGTCTTACAAACTCTCCTATGGTCGCAACACCATCATCCATAAACTCGCTGACCGATCTAGAAACGTCATCTAGGATTTCACACAGCTCGCTCCACACTTAGGCAACACTAGCGATGGCTTCATTGCACTCCTCAGGATTTTCGAAGTCATCACTGGCAAGTGAAATACAGCATGGATTACCAACTTGCCCGCACCTACAGTCTGCATCACTGGCACGCACAAGCAGCAGGTTTGAAGCAGTTTCGAGCGGCTCCTTCAGTAACATCTGCCCAGAGCCTACTGTGAGAAGTTTAATCAAAGCTCCCTGCCGAGTGTGGTGAGCGTGCTCCGAGGAATCTCGTGCACCCCGAGGACATCTAGCTTCTCACCGTGTTCGACTCGGTTTATGATTGCCAGGTTCATGGCGAAATGCAAATTCGGCCGCTTCGCGCTAGCTAGAGCCGTCAAACATTTCTAGCGCTAGCCACCATAGCTACACTTTAGGAAAAAAAGTCCCCAAAATGCGAACAGCACAAACACAACACAATGAAAAAAAGAAAGGCAGATGGTCCAGGATCATTTTTTTCATGGGGGTACAACAAGGGTGAGCAAGAAGGAGGGGAAAGAGCCGCCCGCTGCTTATGAGTGGCTGGGCTAAACCACTTTTAGGGGTGTTGGAACGCCAACTTGCGGGGGCACTCTTGTGGCATTTGCATTTCGATATAATGGGTGTAGCTGGTATTTTTGTTTGACGTGGCATAATTTTTGCTATATATTCTCACTGCAAATATATCGTGACCACAAATAGTTCACTATACAGTCGAACCCCACGGTAACGAAATCCCACAAGTATGAAATTCTTGCCACAACGAAATATTTTCACATCCCCGGCGGTCGTCTCTAGACGCCCGTGTATTTCATATCTTGCGGCAACAAAATGTTTTTGGGAGTGATCCTGCATTAGCGAAATTCGCTCCAAGTCCGGTCGGCATTTTAAAAGCGAATTTGTTGGCTTTCCCCGGTGGTTTCGTTATTGCAGGGTTCTACTGTAGTCGGGTTCGTCTGTCATCCTACCTCATCGATAGACGTAGGATTATAGAAAGTTGTAGGGGGAATGCATTGGTTTTTTTTTTTTCCTTGCATTTTTCTCTCACTGAACTCAAATCCTAGTGCTGGTTAGAAAGTTAGGCCTGGACTAGAGCGTAGCCTTAATACTGTTTGTTCATTTGTATAAAAAAGGGATCCAGGCGGTTTATCATGTTAGTGTGCATTAAAGTTGGCACCACACTTGCTTCTGCCCCCTTCCGTGGCCCCCTCCGAGAGCCATGCTCAGCTGCCACTGTGCCCTCCTCTTTTCTTTCCCCAGACGTGCGCAGTGTGCGAAGAGGCCTTCCAGCTCTTCTGGGCCGAAGAGGAGGAGCAGTGGCACTTCAAGGACGCCATTCGTATCGAGAATAAAGCAAGTGTCTCTTTCCCTCTGCACTGCTGCTGCCCACCCCACCCCTCTCGGTCAAGCGTTGTGCGTGTGTGTGTGCATGGCTTACGTGGTGTACTTTGTGGTCACTTTACCTCAGTCCCTGTCGTGGGATTCCTCTGAGCGACCTTAACGCTGGAAAAGATTTTGCTTGGGATATTTACTCGAGTCTAGGCCAGCCACAATACTAAGCAGACCACAGAAATTTCTAAACTAAACGGCATAGATTAGCCACGAACCTGCTTTGGTTCACTCAACATCGTCATCATTGCTGGATTCGTTGTTACTGTCCTTGTTGCTGCCACCCTCGTAGAGTGCGCGTATATTCGGGGCTGTCAGGTGTATTTGCAGTGATGCACTCTTTAAACAAGCCTACAGTTAATCTTCCCAGAAGGTCATCCTAGGCTTGTCTGCAGACCCCCTACAATGCAGATGTTTCTTTTATCATTGCCGAGTTGCCACCGTGCCTCGAGGTTTGACGCTCTCTCAGCTGCCGGAACAGCTTTATTTAAAAGGATGCCGCTGTACCAATTATTTATCTACTGATGTAATGACTTGAAGCAGGCAAAATTGTGCTGCCCATCATCAGTGTGGGCAGTTCTGCCGTTTGTGGACCGGTAGGCCTGGCCCCACCCGGCCCAATGCGTTGCACTGAGCATGCATGGTCAGAACGCTGGCCTCTCACTTGCGCCTTGGTTGGCTACAGCTATGGATGCCGGTGGCTGAAATACTCTTTTTAGCAGAATTTCCAGGCCCCGCTAACTGCGTGCCACTTTTCAGACTTTTAAATGAGTACTCGGCACCTCTGATATAAATCCTCGAGCCTAAGCTGACCGATGACACTTGTATCCTGTTTTTTAAAAGAAGTATCAGCTTAGAATCTAGTAAATATGGTACTTTCTTGGTATTCTGTGCTCACTTTTCTGACAGACTATTTCATGTGTTGCGGTAGCAATAAATTGTACGTTTAGCTCTCATTGCTGTGTTCATGGCTAGTGATAGTCACCATTTATGCAGCTATCCAAATTGGTTGTTTTCCATCCACTTTGAAGGCGGAAATTGCTATTCACATGGGTCTTTTTCTCATACATCGGACATGTCTGGATTGGCATATGCAGGGCATCCCAATGCATGGAGGATTAAACAAAGGTGAAAGCAAGGCCATGCAAATGTTGGCAAGAATTATGTGTAGGAGGACTAACCAGTGCTTTTTCCTCTTTCCTAAATCAATTGGTTTTCTTCAACTAGCAGCTATGTTTTAGATGCAATTTTAACCTCCCGTAGCTCTGTGAACGTTCATTCAGCGGCATAGGGTGAATCAACTGCCGAGGAATCTCAAACCATACAAAACCTTTTCTCTTCTCATTTCCCTCATAGCAATTCAATAATTCAAACATTTGGTTACTGTTTGCGTTTTAGTAAACTGGAGCTAGAGGGATGCGGTACTGCAGTGTGGCAGGAATTAAATTCAGTACTACTGTGTGCTGAATGGATTGGTCAGTTTCGGCCAAATCAAGCGTGCTTTTCCAAATAGCTTTTGCCCCGCCGGACCACAAAGCAAAAACATTCTCTGTGCGGTTGGTAATAAGGTTTCCTGATTTTTTGATTAACTTGATATTTTTATAGCCAGTGGGGTGGTCGCTGCATATGACAAACTCACCACTGGGCATGTGCATGTTTCACCATGGGCTGCTTGCTAGCACACGTGATGTTGCACACTATACGCCATGTGAAAAAGAAAGCTTATGAGAGGCCCCAGTAGCCATCGGAACATTGGAATAAGTGTGGCGGAAGTCACGTTTAGGTGATCGCACATGTCACGTTTCATATTTTGTTCTTTATCAAGTTGTGGTTTGCAAAAAAGGATCAAAATGCATCAACCGCCATTCCACTTATTTGCAGCGTGCTTTGCTTTTTGTTAATGCGGCTATTTGAAATGCTTTGTTGGCAGGTGTACCACCCGGCCTGCTACGAAGACTTCAAACGGGTAAATTTTCGCTTTATACTTTTTGAGTTGGCATTGCGTTTTGTCCAGTGTTTATCGCGAGAGCGTAACGTACTTGCCGTTGGCTTCAGTAAATGGTTATTTTCTAGCGTATTGACTCGTGTGTCCATTCTTGCTGCTGTGGAAAGCAAAAGAATGACATCCCAATCCTTCCTTTCCCTCTTCACTGCCTTCGTCCCTTTGCCTCCTGTTCTTTTTTCTCGTCTTAATTGGCCTTTCCTCTCTCCCCCCACATTTGAACGCACTGTTGCCCTGATTGAGGCCAATAAACGTTGCCCTGGCTCATGTCTATTGCTGAGTCTTTGCTGTCCAAGCTTGCAAATGAGAAGAGAACCACTGGCCTTGGGTATTGTCCTGCGATGCACTCTAAGCAAGCTGGGTATGCTTGGAGTCCGCAAAATGCGTTTGTAGCACCGGGCTGCCTTTTTTTTTTTAGCTTCCTACATGCTTATCTTTACTTTGGCAAGTGCTTAAAGAAGACACTGGTATCTTTCGGCCAAACATTTGAGGCGACAGCACTGGGTGAGGTGAACTATCCCTAAATCCATAGTGGGGAATTGCAGGCTGCTGGGAATGGGGGGAGACATCCCAAATGGGGGGCTGCCAACTCCGTGTGGTGGGTGGGGGATGGGTTGCTCTTAAGTGTGTCCGCATTTCTGATGCCCTGGCGCTTCCAGGCGGCAGAAGCTCCTAGTCCCGTCAAAATGGAGCCAGAAGAAGAAGCTCAACCGGAAGCCGCCTCGGAAGACAAGCCGATGGAAGTCGATGTCAAGGAAGAAGCCGTCGAAGCAGCGGGCGAGGGTGAGACGCCTGCAGTCGACACGGACAAGCGCGACGTGGAGATGGCCGACGTGGCGGCCGACGCGGAGGCGGTCGAGGGGAACGGTGATGGCGCTTGTGTGGAGGGGGGATTGCGAATAAAGGATGAGAAAGCTGACAGCAGCGAGATGCAGGACGATCCCGTAGTGGTGGTCGATAATCTCGGGGAGTTTGGGGTGTCTCTGAGTGACGTTGAACAGAGCGGTGGCGAAGAGGAGCGGGCGCCTGAGACGACCGAGCCGCCAAAGGTCGTTGTCAAGGGCACAGGGGGCATTGTGATGAAGGTCAAGGCGGAGAGCATTCAGGCCCCGGCCTCACCCGTGCCCGCCCCGGCTACCGACGCGCCCGACGCCGCTGCTGGCACCACCGAGCCAGCGCCTGCCGCCGACGAGCCGACGAGTGAAGACGAAGAGTTCCGACCACCCACTCCTGACCCGCGCTTTCAGTCACTGCCTCCGGTTCAGAGGGGCAACGAGCTCTCTGGCCTTTGCTGCATAATGTGATGGGGTTGCGTTCTGTGGGTTTGCATCATCAGCGGGGAGAACTGCAGTTAAATCTCGGGGGGTGGGGGGGATTACGCTAGTCTTTTTCTGGGTGCTTTCTTAATGGCATTGCCGCGGTGAATTGCATGGAAAGCACTCTGTTCATTCTTTTTCACTCCCCGGTAGGTAAGTCATTCAGGAGGGAGAGCATTGAGTACTGCGCATTTGTGAAACAAGGAAAACGTTTTGTTCTACCACTTATGAAGTAGCAGCTGCTAGCCCCTTTTTCTATCGGGATACGTAAACTAAGAAGACGTTGTACACCGATATTTTTCAACGTGTAGCTAGCCCATTGGTAAAAACTGGCCTTTTGAGCATAGGACAAGTGAACTTTGTACAGACCGAGACTGCCTCTGTATATAGAATTTTTGTAAATAATTGAAACATTTATTTTCGTGTACAAAAGTGTACAATAAAAAAACGATCACCTTTCTTCAGCGTTTGCTTTTGGTGTTAACTTTTCTACTTTTTTTTGCCTATTCATACTTGGTTTTGCAACAAGCTCTTCATGTACTCAGTGACACTAATAAATCGGCATTGTTTTGAATTTTTGTGTGTGGTTTTGCAAGCCACGTTGAAGCTTCTCTGCTCCGTGGCTGGTGACTGCTGCATGATGTTTGTCCCCTGCTGTCAATTGCTTGTGAGGTGTAGCTTGGAAGCAGAGCTTTGTTGCTAATGCATGTGTGTATCGCGTGGTTAGATTGTAGTTAGATTGTATTCTGTAGTGCTGGATCTGGTGTACTGCTTTAGTGAGCAGCGGGTAGGGAAAGTAAATTACAGTCTGCATACATTCAGGGTGCCTGTGCCAAGGCTGCCACAAGTGTAACAGGTGTATTAGTAAAACATAGCAATTAGGCTATCCCAAGCATAACGAAAATATAAAGCGTACTGCGAAACCGACATTACGACATTACCCATATGTTAGTTTCAGTAATATTAGCAACTCCTGCCATGATAGAGTTGCTGTTTATGCTCCCTCCTGTTGGGAGCATGTACAGTATACTGTTTGTTTACTGTAATGTCGTAAGCCAAAACGACATTAGGCGCCATCGTGTGCCGTGTAGATGACGACCTGGGCATACTTCTGGGTGGTGCTGAATTACGCAGTCAAAGGTAAGTCTCGATGACGAGTGGCCCCCGTGGAGCGATCCGCCAAGCAGCTGATCGCAGCGTGCAACCAGCCGACGGTGGCGCCGCGGCACAGCCAGGCAGGGAACTGCAGCGTGCATCGGGACGGTTTCGGGGTCACGACGTCACGAAGTCGCTTGACGCACTGAGATGCGCGCGCATCGCACACTAGTGCATTTGTGTTTGTTTATGCTTTGCGTAGCCGCAAGGAGCTGATGTACTGCTACAAGAACGCGCTGATGGACCCGACGAGCGATGAGATGAAATCCTGAAACCCGCCGTGGCTTTCTCGGGAACATGAACGGTTCCCTTGGAGGGCCGAAGAAAACCGCAATATGTCGATACTTCGCCACCGGAGGAACTTGTTTCTACGGTTCCGAGTGTCAGTTCCTTCACGGACCGTCTACCTGCTTGAACACTGACCTGGGATTACGTGAAGCACAACTGTCACTGATGGTGCGGACACCCGAAGGTGAGTAGACGCGTAGGCGCGCCGCCGCACTGCCTGGTGCGTCATATCGACTACTGGCAGACTGCGTGACCGAGTCAAAGCTGCGTTGCGCAACGCGCAAGCTTCCCCACACTGCACCACCACGGCTGGCTGCTGTGAACAGCTGCACGCTACGACAGCAGGCCGCTCGAAATCGCCCTGCTCGAGATGGCCATCGTGAATTTGTAGGGAAAAAGTAACCGTCCGTCGCTCGTAGGTTCCAATGTAAAGATTTAACGCTGTCATCCGGGACTAGCCATGACAAGTAAGTTGAACTGGCATGCTTTTGGAAGCTTCACGGCCTGTCTAGGCTAAACAACCATTGTTTGTTTTTGTGGCAGCCGTAAGCTTCACTTGCCTTTGTTTACTACGGGCGGCGGTTTTGGGTGCCGGGGAGCCACTTAGGTGCGCCGACTCGATGTCAGTAGCGTGTACGACGTATTTGAAGGCACGTGAAATGTCAGCTGCCCACAAGCTCGGCGTATGGTTCGTTTGGCACGAGATTGCGGGCAAGCTGAGCGCGTGGGGGTGGACGGCTTACATCGCATATGATCAAACCGCTTCCCCCCCAACCGCCCCCGTCTGCAGATGTATCACGTAGTTGTAAATTAGCCTCATTTTGCTGCTGGTCTGCTTTTTTTTTTCAAGGAAGCTAGGAGTTGCAGTTAGCGTTCGAGGGGCTTCGCTCAGAGCGGTTAGCTTTCCTCCTCTCTCATGTGAAGTTCCCGTACCATACGACATGATCGCGGCGGTTCTTTTTGCACGCTTATAACTTTTTTTACCATTGATGCCGAAGGCGAGTACGCTGACTCTTCAACGCCGCGTAGAAACCAGTGTGCTGAAAAGTACAAATTTCAGGTACAACAAGTCCTGCCTTGGACCCAGTTTTTCAAGCTTTTTCACCACCATCGAACCTTCCGGCCGAGTCGAAGCTGAAAACGTACATGAATGTGAGTGTGTATGTTGCTTGTGCGAGCGCGGTGGGATAATCGTTTGCGGCACTCTTCCAAACACAAGTGGGCACGTTCGCGTTGGCAGGTTGACGGCACCTCGCCGTGACCTTGAGCTACTGCGTCCGCTTTTTTCGCTTAACCTGGTTGCGTAGTTTTTGTTCAGGCTGTGTTGTCGAATTCGTTTGCAACCAGTACATTACTTTCTCTCTTGATTATGAAATTGTCTTAAAAATTGATGAAATTGTTGCTGACAATGATTACAACTATAACAGTATCACATGAGAGTTTTAGTCCTTATGTGATCTCGTAATGGACATTTTGTAAATGACACGATTGTGAAACAACTACGTGTGCACCTAACCTTATTGCGTAGTTTTTGCTCAGGCTTTGCACTGGAATGTTTACAACCAGTACATTACTTCCTCTCTTGCTTATAAAATAAGGTTAAAATGTTGACATTATCACTGATAATGATTACAGCTATAAGAGCATCCTAATAAAGTTGTAGGTTTTATATATTCTCGTAATGGACATGTCTTGGATGCATGCATTTTTTGTAATACCACGACTGTGATGCAACTGTATCAAAGGGGATTCCTGGGCCTCCTACTGAAAAAATCTTTAAATGTTTCAGGTATCTGCACGCACAATTTCGCCTTCTTCCTTGGACAAATCTAAAATGTTCTCGTCATCACACAGCATCTCACCAAATGAAATTACAAATGCCATTTCATCATTGGCACTGGACTCCGCAAGGAAGGTAAAACCTTTTAATGGACTACTTATTTCGGGCTAGCTATTAATGGCATGGTACAAGTTACTTGGGCTTCAGTTTGTGTGCTGGCGCTTACAAAGCAGCTGCAATCAATGCTTTCGTTTTGTTTGTACACACAGCTGTTCTCTAGAACGGCCTAACTTACGACTGTACTTTTCCCTCGACAGACCCCCAATCCAACTGCTGCCGAATTTGTACCGATGAACAGCATTATGGGCCCATTAACGCACAGCACAAGCACACCGTCTTTCTCGCAGTTTTGCGGCAGTCTAAACCCTGCTAGCGGCCCTTACAGCCGTGCCGGTAAGTTTTATTGCCTTTACCTGTCTTGGCCGTTAACCATTCAGTCAACACACATCGAGGAACAAGCAGAGCAACATTTCTCTTGACTGAAGGTGTGAAACGGGTGCTTATTATCAAGTTTTTGCACAGATTAGACCAAAATTAGTTCGTAAATCTACGCAACAGCCCTCTTTACAGCCAAAGTTTAGTATCGGCACACACATACAGTTTGACCTGAATAGGTGAAGGGCACAATTGTCTCAGGGGGTATAGTAGATGCTGTTTCTAGGTGGTTCTGAGAAATCTTGTTAGGTTGCCTACTTCGCTGACCAGGGCCGAAATTTTGACACAATTTCTTCTGCACTGAATCATCGTCCTCATGCAATGCATGACTGTAATAGGAAAACTGGCCTGTGTAGTTTGCGCTACTGCATTTTGAAGTGAGTTAAACGTAGGTAAACAGGTGTATTGTCCTGTGACAGTATAATTATTTGTTGACTAAAACTTACCTGAGAAGCCGATGGAGACAAGTTTCTGTGTTTCCACCAAGTTTTTGTTCCCATTTGTGACATTTGAGCTGTTAATTTTCTTACTTTTTGATGATTTTAGTGCGAGACAGCTAGAAAAGAACGATTTTTTTTTTCACAAACATTTTTTTCAAGAGGGATATTGGTTTTAAAGATGCCTGTAGGCATTGTTGGTGTGGTGTGCCAGCTCTGCAAATGGCACTTCCATAATCCCACATTGAGACCTTGCCTGTGCATCATCGAATACGCCAAGCCGTGCCTTGCCTCAGTGTCCAGTCTGCACCTGTTTGTCAACTTCTCCCTTTCGTGGTTGTTAGCATCTACTCATTACTAGTCACAATGCGTCGTGTTTTATCAAACTGTACCTCTTCCTAATAATGTTTGGGGCGTTTCCTAAGGAACACCACCCTAGGGGCCGCTTGGTCTAGTTGGTTCACCTTTGAGACAAATGAGGAGAATGCGACGGCAGAGCTGTGCACAGGCTACAAATTTGGCCGAGGCCCGAGACCATAACCCCACTGCCCGGCCACGCATTCGCGATCCATATAATATAGGGCCCCGCATCTGCTTGGAGCATGTTTGGCAGTAGAAACCTACATAAAGAAGATAAAAAACACCCTAGTTGAAATAATGACAGGCAAAAACAACCTAAAACGGGCAACGCAACCGCTGAAAAGTAAAAACCAAGAGCTGTAACTGACCTATCGTACTTTCCGGTCTATAAGTGTACTTTTGTTTAAGTCGCATTCCCTTAAAATGAGGGTTTTTCCGAAGAAAAACGTATATAAGACGCACCCGTGTACAAAACGCACTTGTTAATCAGGTAAACTCATAGAGGATCAGCTCACTAGAAAGTCCGCCGAAAGTACATGGTTGCAGCGGCCGCCGCCTCTGAACGCATCCCCCGGTAAGCAGTGCTACACACATGCGTCTACCGTCCAAAGTCGACAGAACTAACTTCTCAAAACTGGTTTATCGATACACACAGATGGAATGTACTTACAGATAGCGTTTAGGCAAAACCATCGAAGCAATCTTCCTCTGACTCGCTAACAAATAATTCATTCATTTAAACCATAGATCTGCGTCTCTTAATGAGCGCTGACAGCACACAGGCACCTTTCTGAGCGCGAACCACACGCGGCCACCAGGTACCGGATTTATTCCATACATAAGTCGCACCGGTAGATGAGACGCACCAACGAAAATTTCAGAAAGAAAAAAAAAAGCAACTTATACATTGGAAAATACGGTAACAAGAACATAACAACCCGAAGCTTTTCTCATGCACAAATGTGCGATACATAGATATAACCCGCGATAAAAGAAGTAGGTTTCACGTAAAACAAACAAATAAAAAGAAGAAATACCAGCGCCTGTGCGATTTGAAACTCATTCATGCGACTGCTACCCAGAAACGGAATCTCTATACCATAAGAACAGCCAGCCCGTGTATGTTTAACACTCTTGGGCGTAGTGGTAAGCCCCGTGGAATGTAAAGGAAACCTGGTCCCTGTTTAGGCCGTGCAGCCAATGTGTAGGTTTTGTGCCATTATAGAAAACTAAGTATTGCTTCACTGTACTGGGCTGAACCTGGGCCGTCAGTATGGTCTGGCCCGAACATAGCATCAGTATTTCGGCCCGGGTCTAATCCATGCCCGAGCGAAAAGTTAGTCTGGCAGCCCGGGCTTTCCGGTAGGCCTGAGTCCGTGCACACCTCAATGCGACAGCAGAGCATCCAGTGTTGTTGCCTGTGTGCTCCTTGTCCAGCTTTGATTCTCTTTGTTGTCTCGTTTGTGTCTTGTTTCAGTGTGAGGTCCATGATGTGATATCAGAGTAAGAAGAGGTGTATGATGTCCACTAGCTTGCTGTTGCACAAGGATTAAGACCAGTGTGGGCTGTAACGTCATATGCCAAAGTTTAAAATGCACTTCGATGAGCAGGGACACATTGCCATGCATTTCAGCCACACATGGCCAGGTGTTCACCACATGAGAGTGTAAATAAATAAACGAGGCGCACTGTGCAAAGTGAGTGGGCTTACCTTTTTTAATTTGCAATTTTTCACATTTGTTCTGTGATGTATTGTTTAGGTTAAACTTACCTGGTACACATCTGTGCAGTCCGCTACTGTTCTTGCTGCTTGCTGGTGCTTGAAGGAATCGGTAAACCAACGTTCATACATTAGGTTATGCACAATTGACTGTTTTTGGTGGAGTGATGACTACACTAGCACTGTGCCAATAGCGTTATAGGGGAAAAGAAAGCAGTGACAACTAGACAATCAGGAAAGAGGCATTGCATTATTGATGTCCTAAACAGGATTGCACTTTGGTCCTGTGACTAGTAGGAGAATGAAGCTTGTGGGGGAATTCGCCAACTCTCCTTCGTGGCTTTGATTTCCCTGATGCTAACCTGTTGCATCGTTGGCTTCTCCAGGGGTTTCCCCAGGCCCTAATTCCGTCCCCTTTGCCCTAGACACCACGTCGGGGCTGTCGCTGGGGAAGTTGGAGAGCCCCGGCCTATCCCCCGATGGCTCGCCCCTGATCAGCCGTCGCAGCCAATCCCCCATGTCGGCCAGTGGAGGAGGCTACCTGAACCCCCAGCGGGAGGCTTTCCCTCCAGCTACTGTCTACCAGGTTGGTGGCACTGTCCTAGCTTGCACTGTCACAGTGCACTGTGTTGCTGTTTATGAATGCTTGAAAGTTTGAGTCTGAGACGGTTTGGCTAACCAAGACTTCAGACGTAAAGACCTTTGCGTTTTTTTTTTTTTTTCCCTTGTTTCCCACTTCTAGAAGTTCCCGGGAAGGCTAAAACTGCACCCCCCATAGACATTCTATGTGCAGATGAAATACAGAGGTGCTTTGGAGCTGCTCATAACTGCTCTGAGCAGGAGAATGAAAGAGGCCTCTTGTTTAACTGTTTGAGAGGAAAGTGGAGCACTGGCCCAGCTTTTCGCCGATAACTTCCTGTCTTAGCCGGCACCAGTGCAGCTCTGTTGGAAGCGTGCATTCCTCTTTCTTGGTCCGCATGGTGCTAATTAGTAGGATCTTTCATTGTTCAATTCCAGTGGAGCCTTCCCTCTGGGTGGAAAGTGGTTTTCGCAGATGCTCAGGTTCTTGAAAAGCTCCGCAGTCTTGTAAGCACGCAGTTGAAGCTTGTACTGGACCTTGAAGAATCAAATTACAGTGCACTCGTGTTCAACGCTCTGGGGACATGTATACAAAGTTTAAAGAAAACGGACACGTTTTGATTTTTGCTGCAGTGCCTCTTCGTCTGTATTGACAATTGCAGTAGTACTGTCCTAAATTTATTTCTTTGCTTTTTCCCTAGGAGGGGTTAGCGTAGATTCATTCCTCAATTTTGTCTCTTTCTCCATCACGCTCTCCTATGTTTGACACATTTGCAGCAGCAGCTCTGCCAAAAAATGTTCTGGGAATTGTTCCGGGTACATCGCGGGCTTTTCTTGAAAATAATCTGATGGTTATGAAACGGATAACCTGAAAAGCAAAGACATGGACACCAGTGGTCACTGAGATGCTTGTGCCATCATGATGTCTTGTGCATATTTGTGACTACGTTGGAGTACAGACAAACTGTGTGTAGGGCTTTGGTGTGTTTACTGCCTAATTGATTCTCCAGGTATCTTCTTTTAAACCTAGGAGTCTCTTTGATGCTTGTTAAAACGAAAATTAGGGGCCAGTTTTTTTTCCTGAAGAAATGTTTAAGAATTTGAAATTGTAACAGGCTGTGGGACTACTCGTACACTCACACAAACACGGGCCTCCTCAATGTGCTCGTCATTACCATCACAAGTGAGGACAATGTTTTTTTTTTTTTTATTCTCCTTTTTTTCTTTACAGCAAAGCTGTATATGGCTAGGTTCTGACCAGTCTTAGGCAGTAACTAGTTACTAGTAACACAGTTCCGGTAACTAGTTACATTTTGCACTAACTTGTAACTGTAACTGGTTACTTTTTGGTTAGAGGAACTTGTAACTGTAACGCTGTTACATTTTTACGCAGTTCCTGTAACAGGGAATACCGCTAGTTACTTTTTTTACTATAAAAAAAAATATTCAACAGCAACACCAGTTAAAGGCCCTTTCCATTATTTCGAACTTCTTTCCTATATGGCTTCCGCCTTCCACCGTTCCATAACACGGCTCCCCTCGCAGATTAGGAAAGGAGGTCGTTAAGAAAAATATCTTCCCCTCAGAAGACCGAGGTCAAAGGTAGGGGATTTCTTGAAACTTTTTTTTAATCTTGAGCCGAGTGGAAACAAGAAAAATAAAGAAAAGAAGCTGGCAATTCGACCTCCGCCGATGAGGAAGCTGGCCTACCCGTGTAAAGAAAGACCACTGCAGAGGGGTCCACCTATAACAGGGCACCCATAATGGCTCCGAGAATATATTAACAAAAAAATGATGCAACAAAAGAAGATGTACACAGCGGTTGTTGGTGGTGGGCTTGAGTGTGCCCCTCTTCTGGGTTCCCTTTGTGTAGGTTTTCACCACATACAATGTTGACTACCAGCATGCTTTTGTACGTTTCTATAAATAAACTATCATTTGGTTTGTAATATATCAGTTTTATACAGTCATGGAAAAGTAATGACGTTACTTTTTCGTTGCAACTGTAGCAGAATTACTTTCTGGGTTTCAGTAACTGTAGCTGTAACACTGGTACTTTTTACTGGTAACGTGCCCATGGCTGCTTTTGACCAAATTTGTATCCTTCGACAGAGCAACGTTGAATAAGAATTTTCGTCTCCAGAGCTCTGCAGCTGTCAATCTAATGTAGGCATCTTGGAAAAAGATGTACTTAAATAGGCAACTAGGACGACTCTATCATTACGCCAGGCTTCATTTGCTTATCATAATGTTACAGAATGTCCGTCTACTGTTGATACATGGCCGTTTATGGGGGGAGTATGGTTGCAGGAAATGGCTGCAACTTGCTTTATGGAAACTGTTCCAGAAAAAATTGTATGTCAATTGGCCGCTGGGACGGCTCTTATGTTACTTTAAATTTTATCTACCTTTTATAATTACGTACCTCACAGTGAAGTCGTCAATGTTGTGAAATTCCCATCTGTTGTCAGCACATGGACTTCTTTGGTATCATTCAGCTAATTATCTCGGAAGTATGCCCAGTCGCAAGTTGCAGATAAACATGTTTTGTTTTGTGCTCTCTTTGGACCGCACTTAGCTTCGCTGGTCATCCCCTCCACAGAGGGGAAGGGCGCTGAATTTCTTTCCTTTGCGCTTTTGCACGAAAAAGTGGGGCAGGGGTGCGGTGTGGGCGGAAGTCCCAGCAGGCGCTGCCAACCTTGGTGCAGGAGTCCCTGGGCGGCACCACCTACTTCTACCAGCACGACGAAGCGGGCAACCCCACGGAGGAGGGCCAGCCGGCCGTCCTGGTTCCAGAGTACCAGGTCTACCCAGGGAACCCAGCGCACCTTGAGCACATGAAGCCCAAAGCCAACGCACCCTCCTTCTTTCTCCCAGACGAGCTCAGAATGGTACGCTCAGTCTTCTCCCCGTCATTTCTGTTCCAACTATCATTGCACCTATATGGTACATTTCCGTGTGATGCCCATAAGAAATGCTACCTTTTTCGCGCTGCGTGCCATGTATGGGAGTACGTCGCGTAAATTCGTGAATACAAATTCGGTTCTGTTCTACATTTATCGCAAAAGCCAACAGAAGCTAGCTAGTTCTGACAAACAGCGATTTTAAAAGTGCCCTCTACTACTTCACCATTTGTAAACTGTGCTTACTGGCTCAAACTCGGTACAAATGCTAACCAGTCAGCTGACATGCCAAATTGCTTCAGTATCTGTGCTCGTTTCGGGCGGGGGTGTAGCCCTGAGCTTCTTTTATTCTCTTCTGAAACTTCATACGACAGCAGTCATTGCATTATGCGTCCTGCATACCACACTACAATAGTGCTCTGCACTCCTGAGAACTACATGCGAATTGTCAAAAGCAGCTTGCTTCTTGGTGTAGAACGCACGTAAAACAGTTGAAAAATGATGATGTGGGCTAGGGGCTTCAGAAGGCAACACTAAGTTTTAAGTCACCTTAACTGTTTGAATTGCATGAACAGCTGCTCCTTTCATAAGTTCAAACTGGTTGAGAGTATTTCCGTATCATGGCTTCACTTCACTTGCGCCCTCCCTCTCCAACATCTTAACACTTGATACCCCTCAACTGGTTGTCCAGGTGTTAAGACATGCAGATACAACACGCAGGGGTCAGGCTTCCGTTGATGCCACCATTAATAAGATAGCTACAGGTGTGGATTTAGGCACATGTTACCGATATAATTTGAATTAAATTTATTTCAAGTAAATTGAATTTTAAAAATGAGTGAGAACTTCTTATGACAGAATATAGGCCATTATCCGGCTTGGCTCTTTGTTCCAGAACTTTATTTTCACAAACCAGGTCATCAGAACTCGTTGCTCAGCAATGCATATGGCGTTATCCGCTGACTGCATCAACAAGGTTACACAACCGCACAGTGACAGTGAACATCGGGCCCTAAGTTACAACAGGAGTTAAAACAAAGATAGCGTTCGGAATTCTTTGAGCGCCTAACCACGCTGACAGCGCCTTTCCTTATTTATTGCAAGGCGACAGCCGTAAATTTCTTGTGTGGAAATGTATGCATCATTGCCGCACGCCTGTAGATTGCAGACAACCTTCGTTAACGTTGTGTGCAGATGAAGCTTAAGCACGCGCTAAGATAGTGGGAGTGCAAAAAAAGGGCGATTTTCGCGCTTCATCGCTTACTGTAAGCCAAATCAGGCTCGAGTGCATGTTGTAGTGTGTGATATTACTCTGGTTCATTTCTTGTTGTTCTTCTTCTTCTTCTTCTTTTTTTTTTTTTTTTTTTTTAGAAATTGTGGTCATACGATTGCATCTTAGATCTGCAGGGTTAGATCGATATTTTTCAGCTTGCCGTGATTATTTTTGGCTTAACGTTCCCTGATAAAGTGAGCGTCGCATATGTGGTGGTGTGAAATTACCCCACAGCTCATTGCAGCAGCGCCCGTTATTTAGATTCGACGCACGTCTCGATAGTGCGCACAATTTGACATGTTAGAAGGCAGATGTCGCGGCGAAAGAAAACATGCCTCTTTGGAGGGCGAGCTAGGGGAGAGCAATGTACAAAGGCACAACGACGAGAGGGATGCGGAAAAGGAAGAGAGCAAAGTGAGAGCTGTGTGGCCGGCGGTGCGGGGACAATATTGGCCCGTGCAAATGATTTTTTCTGGGCCACAGTTGGCGCTCCTTTTTATCTTACTCCGTGGTTTATTGGTCAAATAAACAGAAAATAAACGCAAGCAAAAAGTATGCACCTAATGTATAGCCTGTATTCAATAGCGAGGCAGGCATGCAGGCAACCATGTGAGTGCGCCGTCGCTGGTTACGTCGGGCTCTGCGGGATGGTGGTACTTGTCCGAGCTAAGCGCATGATATGGGTTGGACATTCCAAGCTCTAGCCCGCCAAACGCAAAGTAATGCCTCGACTCCAATGTGAGTGCGATTCATAACAACTCTGTTGACACCACCGTTGAGAATCTGGTTGAAACGGAGCAGACGACGCACGCCGGTGTTATATTTTTCTTCGGCGTGCGGCTGCAGTGGCTGCGCCATGTCCGTGTCCATTTCAGTGTTGCCAAACGAATAAATTGACAGTTAAACTTTTTAATTAATACCACCTATATAGGCGATTGTTCTGAGCCTGGAAATCATTTTAGTATTCCAAGATATACAAGTTGTTCCTACGTTCCTCAGCTATGATTCAATCTAGACATCAATGCCGCACACCAAGTTTTGGATTTTTGCGGGCCGGTCAACTTAGCGGCCCTGATAGTTGTGCCACTCCACAAAGCCACTTCGAGAGTAAGTCAGTCTTTTTAAAATATGCATTAAGCATACTTGTTTGAATTCTCACACAAAATCCTTATCACTTCAGCGGTAAAAAACAAAAAATCCAGTGCTCTTGAGAAGCTGCTTGCGTCGTTCCGTAGTGCTTATCTGACACGAGCGCCAAGCTATCTTGAAGGTGATAACACGATACGGCATGGTGCATTTGGCAAACTATCCCCACCAGACGCTGTCCACACCCTGCACATGAAAGTAAAACCGTAGTCGGCAGATATTAGGCACGCTTTGTTTATAAATACGGCGCGAATCCAAAAACAAACCTTACCTGGCAGCACCTGTTGAAGTCTGAGGCTGTTGAATGGGAGCATCTTCATCGGAACTAAAATCGAACGAATCCAAATTGTTGCTGGAGTCATCACTGCTGCTGGGGTAAGAAAAAGCAGCAGCAGCAGCTGCCAAAGTCCCTGACATATCTGTCCGCTTATGCGAAGCATGCCGTGAAGTGGGCACCATTTTCGCGCAACTCGCCGCTATCGCAGGTTTAAATTTCCCTCTACACAGTCTCCGCACTGGAAATGTAAACAAAACGTAACAAAATCGAAAAAGGAGTTCTCAGTAAATACGCCAGATGGCGTTAGTTGTCCACAAGGCACGGTTTTTAGCTTTCACAGGATGTTTGAAATTATAGGAACTCCATGTCCGATAGCCTATGAAGCGGTAAGGAAAGAGAGTTGGACAAGAAGGTTGGGCTCAGGAGCTGATTTATTCATACACTTGCTATACTCCAGTGAGCGTTCAGCCAAGCAAGCTTATACATTGTATTCACTGGCGAGGCAGGCATGCAGGCAACCATGTGAGTGCGCCGTCACTGACTATGTTGGGCTCCGCGAGACGGCGGTACTTGCCCATGCTAAGCACATGTATGTTGGACGTTCCAAACTCTACACCACTGAATGCAAAGTAATGCCTTGACTTCAGTGTGAGTGCAGTTAATAACATCTCTGTTGACCCCACCGTTGAGAAATGAGTTGAAACGAAGCAGACGACGCTTTTTCTCCCCTCCTGCGGCGTGCGGACTCGGTGGCACAAGCCGCGCCATGTCCATGGTTGTTTCCAGTGTTGCCAAGTGAAGAAATTGACAGCTAAACTTTTCCGTAAATGCCATCTATAAAGCAAGGCTTACACTCTCTTAATGACTGGCAAGCCTTCTCAAGCTCCCCACATCCCACCTTCCTGAGAAGATTTCCACTTAGTCAAGTTGCAACAATGAATCGATTGCTGACTCCGTTGCTTATCCTCTGGTTCCCGTCGCCTTTGTGTTGACCGCACCCTGGTGGATCCGCACAGGAATGTTGCCACCCACTTTAACATCCTACGCGTCCTTAATTGCCAGGGCTGCTGGTTGGGTGGTCAACTAGAATCATGGAAATTCTGGTTTCCCTTATTGGTAGAACATTTGGGGAACATTTTGAAAAAACTGGGAAGTCTGGTCACTCAGGAAAAGTTTAGGCGAAGTGCCCTTCCACCTTTGCTCTAAGCTTCATTCCCGCCCCCTTTTTGCTTGAGTGCAACTGGTTTTGACAACAGTCAATGCTCTTCACTACCTTGGCCCAGGCTGGACTTGACTCCCAGTGGCTAGTATGCTGTGCACCAGCCTGGTGCACCCAAACCCAAATGTTCTTCCTCCCCATCTTGGGAGTACTGAGTAACCTTCTTATAAGCTCTGCTTAAAAAAAACTAGCTTTGCATGACTCAGTGTTTACTGAAACTAAGGATCATTAATGAGCATGAGGCGGTCATGAACATCGGAACACGTGGTTCTTTAACTACAGTGTAAAGCTACAAGTTCTTAGTTTGTAGAGGCGGCAGTATATGTTGTAAGATATTAGGGTATCACTAAGGTAATGTGTAAATATCGATGAAAGTGGTCTAGTTTGATTTACGATGATGTAATGAGACCAAGTTAGGTGCTGTTTATGTTGGTCTCTAAAATGGTTGGCAGCAGTGTGTTGCTCGCAAGGTCGCCGTTCCGAGCATGTGCACGTTACCTGTTGCCCTTCACGTTGAATGTTATTGAGGGTGCGGTGTTTGACTGTGTTTGCAGGACATCTTGCACCGTCAGAGTTTAACCCTTGCTCAAAGAAACCCTGAAGTGAATCCTGGTACGTGCTTGTTTTGACTAGTTCGTATTGATTTACACTTACGTTGGTCAGCTTCTGTAGTATGTAACTCCGAATCGCTGCAGTACTCGAATAAGCTCGGCTCTTTTGGCTAGCTGTTGTTTGTACTGTAGGGCACGAGGTTGGAGGCGAAAAGCAAAAATGCCTGTGTGTACCACACTGGGCAAGTGTATTGGGCTAATTGGTTGGTGAAGAGACGAGGCAAAGAATACTAGTAAACGCGTATTGTCCTTCCTGGACAATGCTTAAGCCATTCTTGAACAAAAATGTTTTTTTTTTCTTCTTTCTCTGTTCAAGTGAAATTTCAATTGTCGTCCAGCACTGGTCCCATGTGGTTTACTCCTCTGTCATGTTTTTTTTTTCTGGTGCTGCTCAAGCAGTGAACCGCATGTACTAAATTTGTCTGGTGTTGAGGTGAGCCACAGGTTGCATGAATTAATCTGTTGTGTTCTACAACATGCCTCAGAGTCAAAGGGTCGTTTAAGTTTACAAAATCTGTATTATTTTTTTATTTCCTGATGTCAGTTGTTACTCTAGTAGCATTCAGTTTCTTCAATTTTTATACGTTTTGCCAAGTTTTCTTTCATTTCGTACTGAAAGCATACAACTTCAAGTTGCATCTGTATTTGGACCTATTTCCTGGTACTTTTGCATGTGAAATGTGAGTTCACTCTGCAGTTGTCCTCTCAGAACCCTACCTTTAGTGTGGAACGTCCAGAGTTTGTACAGTCATGTGCGTGTTGTCGGTTCTAGACCTGCCATCTGAAGTGGACAACTACCACAACCTCTGCCCACTGGAACCGAATTCGTCAAGTGGGCCGCTGAAGTCAAACACCTTTGGGTACGTCACGTCTGTGTACAAGGCAACCAACATCAAGAATGGCGTCTGCTACTGTCTCAGAAGGGTGCATGGTAAGTGAAGAAGTCTGCTTCACGTGTGCTTTGCGAGTGCCTGTCAGGCTGCCTCCAAATGAGTCATTGCAAGGGGCCTTTGGCTGCAGTGTCACAAATTCAGGGGTTGAACGGAGCAGTCAGTGTTTCATTGTCGACATTGTTTATTATATGTGCAAGGGCCCTAAGGGCATCATGCAAGAGACGAGGGTCACCACATAATTCTGTAAAAAATAATAAAACTGTTGTGAATGATGGAGTCTCGTGACAGTGGGCCTTGATTTGGCAAAACAGTACGGAAGAGACACATGCAAACGTTGAAGCTTTTCACCATGTACATGTACATGTTGTCTTGCTTCTGTCAATTTTGTGTCCTGCACGCTATTGTTGTGTATGACACAAGACCAGCAAGTTCGCATTTGAAAGTAGGCCCGTGTGACTGCAATGAAAGCTAGTTTCATTGAGGTAAGTTGTGTGAAATGGCATTGGCTTTGTGATTGAGGGATCGGAAAAGCCCCGCTAGGTCAAGATCGCATTGATGTCTGGGGCTCAAAGCTGACTGCCGCGCCTCTCTCTCTCTCTCTCTCTCTCTCTCTCTCTCTCTCTCTCTCTCTCTCTCTCTCTCTCTCTCTCTCTCTCTCTCTCTCTCTCTCTCTCTCTCTCTCTCTCTCTCTCTCTCTCTCTCTCTCTCTCTCTCTCTCTCTCTCCCTCTCCCTCTCCCTCCCTCTCTCTCTCTCTCTCTCTCTCCTCTCTCTCTCTCTCTCTCTCTCTCTCTCTCCCTCTCCCTCCCTCCCTCCCTCCCCCCTCACAGGCTTCCGCCTGAGTAGCACCAAGTGCATGTCGGTCGTCGATCTTTGGAAGAAGCTGCAGCACTCCAACATGGTCCACTTGCGGGAGGTGTTTACCACCAAGGCCTTTGGAGACCACTGTGAGTGCCTGCCAAGCAGTGCGGAGCTGCGCTGTTTCTTTTTAAGTGCAGAGCACTTTAGGGGCTCGCCTTGTCATCGTAGCTCACACGTCAAGTAGTGCCACACGGCTTTCTGTCGTTGCGGCGTCACACAGAGGCTTCGAAAGCCAAGCGGTTTATAGAGTCATAAGCGTTTGAAACTCGTGAACTGCTAGCCCATGTCATACATCTTCCCGTTGTTTAGCGCAAAGAAAACTGTAGGTCCATTTGAGGCAAAATATGCGTAATTAACCAGGGGCGGTATTCTCGTAACTGTCCCTTTTGAAAACGTCCCTTTTGCGTCCCTTTCATCGTGACGTACTTCCGGTTAAGAAGTGGACGTTGGCAGCATGGAGAAAGGTTGTCTGTAGGTTTGCCGCGCTTGCGTTACGTCACTTCCGGTTGTTTGCTTTTAGCCAATCAGGGCTCGCCAAAAGGGACACTTTTGAAAGGAATGCAAAAGGGACGAAACTCGAAAATACCGCCCCAGCAGCACCTGCGTTCATTTAGTTAGGAACGCTCATTGGGTTGGTTTTTGCCATAATAAGTGAAAAAAAGTGGCAGTGCAAAGCTGGCACGTGCAGGAGGAAAAGAAATCACAAAAAGAAAAGAACTCCTGCTGGCGCAGTTTCAGGCAGGGGGCACGCGGGCACCGCCAAAGGCGGGAAATTTGAATCGAGTCGGGTGGTAGCAGTGATCGGACAGCGATGCTACAGCCCATTATGGCGAATCGCTGTTCTGCATTTCTGACAGCTTTCGTGTTGAGTGGCACGGGGCCCTGACGGAGAGTGCGCGTGTATATGCCGCAGCCATCGTGTTTGTCTACGACTACCACGCCGGTGCGGACACGCTCATGAGCCAGTATTTCCAGCAGCCGACCGTGCCACCCCTGAACGGCTTCTGCCCGCCCGTGTACTCCCCGTCGGCCAACGGGCTGACCAGGCCCTTCTCCCACTCCAAGTCGGGTGAGTGTCGCTCGGGGGGCGCCTTTGACGCCCCTCGTTCCGCACATGGCTCACCCCTTGGGAACGGTTGTCGCAGCAGCGGCGGCGAGCGGCGGAGGAAGCGGGGGCAGCAGCACCAGCCTGCGGCAGCACGCGGGCCTGCTCCCTGAGAGCCTCATCTGGGCCTTTGTGGTGCAGCTGAGCTCGGTGCTGCGCACGATCCACGCGGCGGGGCTGGCGTGCCGCTCCTTCGAGCCCTCCAAGATCCTCCTGATGGGCAAGTCCCGGCTGCGGCTCAACTGCTGCGGCATCATGGACGTGCTCACCTTCGACTCGGCCGGCGGCGGAGCGGGATCCAAGGCCCTGGTTCCCCACTACCAGGTACGGAGAGAGGAAGGGGGCTCGGAGCGTTTGAGGGAGCCACCTCACCCCACCAGGGAGGTTTAGAGTTACCGCCACAGCAGATATTTGATGGCCACTTCGTGCAGATGGTTCATACCGCAGTTTTCACCCACATTATTGCCACTTCTCCTGCACAGGTAACTTTGCCTAAATTGCGAGTTCTACTCGGACAAGCAGTAACAGGCTCTCAGGCCCTCTTTTCCACCAAGTGTACGATTGCAGGACCGGAGCACATGAGTGCAACTCCCATCTCGTCGGGGTGGCGTGGCTGGCAAGCAGCTTGCAGGAGAGTTGCCTCCGTTCCAATGACGAAAAGCCAAATGCCAAGCTTAAACTGTTTAATTTATGGCAAGTTGAGAAAAACAACACTACAGTAGCACACTGGCATGCTAAAACATGACTACTCGAACGGGCATAGTAATGACCTCCGACAACCCAAACAATGCAATGCTGGCTTGTCAAGAAGCAAGCCAGCATTCACTTGTTGTAGCTTTCACTGTGGCGGTCAAAATATGCCTCAACAAGTTGTAAAGCAGAGTCGAACACACAAGAAAAAGCCCTCTCACTGAGTCAATTGCAGAGAAAATAACAGTCTCGTTATGGCACAGCCCCAGAACGAAAAAAATAATGCTTCATAGCGGTTCATAATGGTTTGTGTTTGTGTGCAAGAAAAATTGACATTTGTGAAATTATGTTACCCGCTGCGGCGGCTCAGTGGCTATGGCGTTGCGCTGCTGAGCACGAGGACGCGGGTTCGATTCCCGGCCGCGGCGACAGCTTTTTGGTGGAGGCGAAAAGCAAAAACGCCCGTGTGTACGAGATTTTAGCGCACGTTAAAGATCCCCGGGTGTTCAAAATTAATCCGGAGTCCTCCACTACGGCGCGCATCATCGCCTGCGTTGCGTCAGCGCGTTAAACCCTATAATGAATGTTAACAAACACTGAAAATTATGAAATGATGTTAAAGAAGATTAAGTGATGCTTATAAATTTTTTGTACAAATGTTGGTTAAAAAGCTCAAATGCAGACAAAAAAGTTCGAGGACGCTTAAGGACTCCTGGTTGTGCATCTTTTGATGGCGCAGCTGCAAATAATGCTCCAAGTTGGCCCCCAGAAACGACATGCTGGCAGTCTGGCACCCGGGTTTGATTGAGACACTGTCGTAGATGGGAAATCCTCAAGCGCCATTTGTTCAGGGGGGCCCATTGGGGTGAAGCATACAGGTGCAAACACTCTTAAGCTTCCAGAAAACAAGCGCGCTATGCACATACACTGCATTCTTGAGTATGCCGCCTTGGTCTGGGACCCAAACACTAAAATGCTGATAAATAAATTTGAAGCAATTCAAAGTGTGGGGGTGTGCTTTGTTACTAAACCGTAAAGTTGAGCTGCGATATTATTGCTGCGAGTTTAAAACTCTCTTTCTCTTGGAACACTCTAAAACTCCTGTGTTTAATCCTTAGAAAGATTGTAGGAGAGGTGGTGGCAAAGAACCAGGTTCAGTCCTACAGTGCCCCCCCCCCCCTACACTCGCACACACACGCATTGAGACAAAGGGATAACAGCAACAAAATATATTCATGGTGCACCTCTGCATTTTACGTGTCTCTCTCTAAATCTATTAATGATGGGAATGCCTTGCCCGACATTATTCTTTTCACCCCGTATAAAATGTTTTCCACTGCGATCAGGCACCGCTTGTAGCTGTTTCAGTTGAGTGTGCTGCTGCAATCTGCTGTTTTTGCTGCTTATTGAGTACACCGGTGTTCACGCCAAGCATTGTTTTTCTTCGTTACTGTTATGACGTGTTTCAGAATATTCATTCTTATTCATGTGTAACACCCCCCCACAATAATGCCGTAGGACTAATGTGGGTATTTTAATGATAAAATAAAGAAGGCCGCGACTTCCGCATCGCACCTGATGCATGCGGTGATCACACCAGGAGCTCAGCACAGTGCCTGTTTACACAGATGGGGAGAGTATGGAAGCAGGCAGCCAGCCTGTTGAAGGAGAGAATGCACCAGCGAGACGGAAGACAATTTTATGCCAGCACATCGACAGCAATCTCCCACCCCGCTGCATGGAAATTAAAGTGGATCCCAAGCTACCTGAACTTGCCACTCAAACTGAAAACCGAAATTTCAGTTTCACATGACGTTACATTTTCGGTCTAGCCCCCCAAAATTTTTTTTTTTTTTTCCCATTGTTTTTTGGTTGCGGTTTTCGTTTCATTCCGACACCCTGACAAGAAGTGTCATGTTGAGGTTCCCGTGCTTGTCGCCTTGAATCTGCTGAGCTTTTGGGCTGAATATTGTGGCATTTTCTCCTATCTCCGCCCGCTTCAAGGCACTGCTGTTTAACTCTTTCGTTGTGGCAGAAAAATGGCCAATTTTGAGTGCTTCCACAAAACGTCTTTTTTTGAACTAATGGACGCATTTAGCATTGCTATGTATGAAACTGTAGCTTGTAGATTGCTCTTTCAAACACATAACAGCAGTTTTGTGAAAGGTGTAATTATTGACGGTTTATTGGCCAACGAAACAAATAAAAAACGCACAAAAAATTATACACAAAACTCAATTAGGCCGTTTTACTGAGCCCAAAAATTATTTTAGGAATTCTAAGATATACAAGTTGTTTTTACATTCCTGAGGTATGATTCAGTATATACATCAATGCTGTACACCAAGTTTTGGATTTGTGCGGGCCGGTCAACCTAACAGCCCTGATGGCTGTGTCACGCCGCGAAGGCACTCGAGAGTAAGTCGGTCTGTCTAAAATATGCATCCAAGCATACTTGTTTGGGTTGTTTCACAAAACCCTTATCACTTCAGTGCTAAAAACAAAACAAAAAAAGAATCCAGTGCTCTTGAGAAGCATCGCGCTTCGCTTTGCAGCGCTAATCTGACACGAGTGCGAGGCTATCTTGAAGGTGATAATGCAGTGCGGCGTGGTGCACTTGGCTAAATATTCCTGCCACACGTTGTCCAGACCCTATGCATGAAAGTAAAATTGTGGTCGCCAGATAGGAAGCAGGTTTTGTTTATAAATACGGCGCGAAATCAGAAACGAACGTTGCCTGGCAGCACCTGTCGAAGTCTGAGGCTGTTGAATAGGAGTGTCTTCATCAGAACTAAAATCTGACGAATCCACGTCATGCTGGAGTCATCACTGCTGCTGGGGTAACACAAATCAGGAGCAGCAGCAGCTGCCGAAGTCCCTGCCACAGCTATCTGCTTTTGCAAAGAACCCCGTGAAGTGGACGCCATTTTTGCACAACTCGCCGGTATCACAGGTTCATATTTCACTCTCTGCGCCCTCTCTGCCCGAGAAATGTCACCAAAAGATAATAAAATAAAAAAAGATGTCAATAAATACGCCAGGTGGCATTAGTTGTCCACAAGGCACCGTTTTTAGCTTCTGCAAGACGTTTGCAATGATCAAAACTTTGGGTCCATTGGCCTAAGCCGCCGTAAGGGAATAATAGTTAATGTTGAAGGCGATAGTCCGAGGTCTTCAGCAATGTCGACTCTCATTCTCAATGGCTGCCCGTCGACTTTTCTTCAAAGGAAAGTGCTTTCCACATTCGCGGCCCCATTAAGAAAGCACGACAGAGATCCCTCGATCTACACACTGGTCAAAATATCCCATGATCCCTCGATCCTACACACTGGTCAAAATATAAAACCGCAACTCGAGATATTCGTCCTCCCTTAAATTGACTAAGTTCATGTTTTTTAACGCCACTCTGCCTACATTACTAAAAAGTAACCCAAAGCAATTTTGGAATATTTTTAGAACACAGAATACGAGCACCATAGCATTAACTACCTCTAAAGGTGGCCCCGTGCCCAGCCGTCTGTGCACGTCGGTGTTAAACGACACGTTTGTTACGGCATTTTCATCTTCGCGCACCCTGCCTGGGTCTCCTGAACTTCGGTCAAAGGACTACTTTTCGATGGATCCTATTATTTTCAACGCAACTGGGATTTCAGCCATCGTAAAAAAATTGAAACCAAAATCCTCTTGCGGTGTGGACGAAATCAATTCAAAAATTCTAAAAAACGCTCATGAATATTGTTCGATAATACTAGAATGCATATTTTCGCAATCTTACCATCTCCACACATTGCCACAAGATTGGACAACAAAGTAACACCAGTATTTACATCAGGATATTCTCAAACACCCTCTAACTACAGGCAAATATCTCACTTCTGTGTGCTGCAAAATTATGGAGCATATTATTTTCACACACCTCACAAAATTTCCAGAAGATAATAGTTTTTTCACTCCTGCGCAGCACGGTTTCAAATCTCCTGGGAAACTCAACTTTTTTCAATTACAGTTAAACCTCGTTATAACGAAATTGAAGGGGCGCCGCGATTTGCTCGTTATAGCCAATATTTCGTTATAGCCGTAGCCGACATTTACTGCAAATAATACGCATTGTAGTTGCCTAAAACAAAAAGCGGGCGAAATAGCATCTTGCCGCACGGCGGTAGTCAGTAAAATAAACATTCCGGAGGTAAAAAGGAAAAGTCACAAACTTACTTTATTGTAGTTCGAAACTCGTATTTCAAACAGACTTGGCTCGAAGAAGTCCGTAATTGGACGTTGATGCACCTTCCTGATGCGAGCGATGACTCGCTCAGCTGCGGCCGCTATGTTCACGCCATCTTCGCCGCCCTCCTGCGCGCCGAAGTAGCGGCGCAGCACGTCCACCGCATCTAGTGCCTCCGACGCCGTCCTTAGCGCTTCCTTTCACGCCACGTGCAACAGCACTGACGATGGACCCAGTTGCTCACGATGGTGGACAGCGTACTCGTCCACATGTCGAAGTCTCTTGCCTCCTTACCACGGAGTGCACCTTACCTTCCTTCGCGCCCGATGCGACGGCTTTTATCATAGCCATCTTCTGTTCAAGCGTGATAGTCTTTCGCTTTCGCTTCCCGCCTGTCGCACTCGCGTTGTTGGAATCACGCGAGCAGTACGATAAAAGATAAGGCTGAAGACTGCCAAAACCCACGCGCACACAACTACGCAGTGACGTTGGCGATACGAACAGGGCTCAGGGGGAGGGGGGGGGGAGAGAAAGGCGACGCATTGGGGCTCCTCTCGGACTCACCGCGGATAGTCCGCGGGTAGTCCGAGGATTCCCCGAAGCCATAGGGATGCATGTGAAAATCGAACGTCGGACTGCTTCTCGGGAAGCCCGCGGTGAGTCCGAGACTGTATATCGAAGGGCCCCATTGTCTGCATGCCGTGCGCAGTGAGAGGAGGGTGGGAATGGCTTCGCGGGCGCAGCGTCCACATGGCGTGCCATCCAGCTTCGCGCGCGTGGCGGGAGTTTTGAACTGATAATACAGTTGCCGCGTCGCGCGCTGTCTCAAATCCGCATTGCGCAGTTTAAAAATTAGCTCAAAATTTCATTTCTCAACGAAATTTGTTCGTTATATCCCGTAACGGGCAAATTTTACCTCGTTAAAACGAGGTTTTAAATACCTTGGTTTCTATGGGGACTTTCAAGGGGAATTACGATTTGCTCGTTATATCCATTATTTCGTTATAGCCCGTCTCGTTATAACGAGGTTTAACTGTACTAGCAATCTGCACAACAATCTAGATACTGGCTTTGTAACTGATTGCGTATTCCTTTATTTTGCTAAAGCGTTTGACATAGTTGACCATTCTTTACTTTTACATAAAATGAGTGTTCTTAACATAGATCCGTTAATACTGGACTGGATACACGTTTTTTTTAACCGCACGTGTTCAATTTGTCTGCGCTAGTGACTCAAACTCTCCTACATCTCCCGTTTCGGTGTTCCGCAAGTGTCAGTTTTAGGACCTCTCTTATTCCTAATATATATAAATGATTTACCAACTAATATCACATCTGAAATATGTTTATTTGCAGATGACTGTGTAATTTATCGGAAAATAACGAACGACACTGACGTTATGCAGCTTCAAACTGACTTGGATAATCTCAGCTTGGTGTCAAACATGGAAGATGCAGTTAAACGTCTCAAAGTGCAGGTCAATGTGAATTTCCCGTAATAATCAGACACCACCCGCATACACTCTTAACGATTTCCCTCTACAGACCACGCTCTCTTACAAGTATCTTGGCATTATTATTACTAACAACCTTTTCTGGAACCTACATATAGAGAACATAACATCCAAGGCTAACCAAACTCTAGGCTGCGTAGAAATTTTTCTCCTGCACCTTTGTCGTTAAAGTTACTTTTATACACTAGCTACGTTCGCCCTAAATTAGAGTATGCTTCTTCTATTTGGGATCCCGCTCACACGACATTAATACATTCAGTCGAGATGGTACAAAACCACGCAGCCCGTTTTGTTATAATGATCACAGAACAGCTGGCGTCACTCAAATGAAAAAAACTTTAGTCCTTCCGAACCTCTCGACTCGCTGAAAACACTCACGAATTTGCCTCTTTCATAAAATTTATCACCATAACTTCACGTTGCACAATTCATGGATTCGTCCTGCGCCTTGCGGGTCAGCTCACCGAGATCACTCGCATAAAGTCGATGTACCTCATTCGAATACGGTCACACATTCCGCATCATTCTTTCCGAAAACGGGCAAGGATTGGAACAATCTACCGAGCTCATTAACAAGTATTAAAAACCCTGATTTATTTAAGGATGCTTCGAATAACTCGTAATAAATTCCCACTTAGTGTCCAAATTGTATAGAGTGCTTTGCATGATGGTTATGTTATTGATTAAAACCATATTTATTTTATATATGCTTGAAATATTGCCAACAGAATTCACCACTGGGCACCTGGATTGTATTTTCTTTAGTCCTTTACGAGACTGTTCTATTGTTGCTGTTTAATTACGAACAGCGCATCTGTCATCCATTTGTTATTGTTGTAACCCCTCCCCTCTATAATGTATCCGTACCCTGAGGGTAAAATAAATGAAATGAAATAATGATGAATATCAACCATCGTGGAGTCGGGCTAGGATGTGTCATAGCCCTTCACACAAAATGATGAATGGATGCTATGAGCATTCCCTTCATAACGGGGCATATCCTTGAGCCACCACAGGTGGCCATCTAGTGGCGGCAACTCCAACTCACCCACGGCTCCATGTAGCCAGTTCCCCAGGGGTGAGACAGCTGGAGCACATTGCACAGTTTTGATAAGATTCCGTTTTCGTGCGTCAGGCTGCTCCAAAGGCATGAAAACTGCTCCAAAACAGCCTGAAAGGCAAGGATTTCGACACTTGCAACAGTTTCAGTGGGGAAAAAGGCCGAGTTGACAACGTGGTTTTCCAAGCAGCCAAGTGGGGCTGTTTTTTGCAAGGATGGGGTGATTGATTGATTGATTTATTTATTTATATTTTTATTTACACATACTGCCAATCCCAATTAGGGATTATTGCAGGAAGGGCACATGCTTTGTGAAAGTGCAAGAAAGTACAAAGGGTACTCACTGAAATATAGCAATTCGAGTGGAACAAAACCGACTGCAATACATTTTATGACTACATCAGTACCATTATAACTACATCAATACCATAGGACATCAATACCAACAATACCAATAAGTAACATTCAAGCAGGGATGAAAAAGTTTCCAATGATTGACTGTTTGTTATACTGATTGGCAAATTATTCCACCTTGGTATCATCTTGGTATCGCTAGGTCAGCTAAACCCTTGTCTTCTGCCTTGCAGTCGCCGTTCTTATCATTGCGCACTAGCAAACGCATAAACGACAGGAAAGAAAGACTGTGAACTGAAGCAAACGATAGCTTCTAAAATGTGATTGGCTCTCTAGCTGCATTCGCTGAAATGGCCTTCCGAATTGGGAGTCGCTACGGCAACAAAACACACGGCCGCTGGTGAAGGGCCTGCTGCACATAGTTCAAGCACTCGGTGCGCTTTGCTGATCTTTTTCCTTGTTTAGTCTACGTGGTCAGTTGGATTCCTGTTTAGTTATTTTATCTTTTGTGGTACGGAACAGTAACGGAAACACAAGAATAAGGTTGAGAATGTGTTCCAGGTCACAGGAAGTTGCACAACTCGAAAGAGTGGGTCCATTGAAAACAATGTTGAGCCAAAGAATTCGCCGTGGCTCATACTTGAGTGCTAAATGCGGTGGTGCGTGCGTCTACAATTCGTGTTTGGGAAGTGAACTTTTGGGCTCATTGCAATGTTATAAAATGTACAGTTATTGCTGTGTTTGACAGCAAGCTCGTGAGCCTCGGGAATTGAACAATCAACACGCCAGAAGTTGTGGTGCGCGCTGCGTCGCCATGACGTGTTCGGGTGCATGCGCGCCTGATAGAAGGACTGGTTACGTGAGTAATAATAGTTGATGTATGTGAAGCGAAATTTAGTGCCAAAAGCGAGGTGGCTAAACATAGCAGCTTTATTCACATTACGATAGTTGTGGACGTGCCCCTCAGGGATTGAAATTGTGCGACGACCATCACCTCGCTTTGTGCACCTTCTGCAATTGCTCTACACTAGTTCATACAGTGCAGTCAGGGATTACAGACATAACAATTTCAGCATTGAAATGTTAAACAGAAGTTGTAGTGATTCTTAATTCAAAATTTTTACTGCATTTTACGTTGTCTATGCACACAGCCTCAATACTATTTCAAAAGTTTACAAGAAGGCAGTAAAATTTGTACCTGGGGCGGTATTCTCGTAACTGTCCTTTTTGAAAACGTCCCTTTGAGTCCCTTTCATCGTGACGTACTTCCGGTTAAGCAGTGGGCGTTGGCAGTAGGTTTGTTGCACTTGCGTTACATCACTTCCGGTTGTTTGCTTTTAGCCAATCAGGGCTCGCCATAAAGGACACTTTTGAAAGTGACGCAAAAGGGACAAAATTCGAGAATACCGCCCCTGGTGATATTCCGTTAGAACACTTTCTCTTAAGGTTATTTCCATATTGATTCAAAAGGGTGCTTGTCCCCTTCCCCCAAAATTGCTACAAAATTGACTTTTTATGCTCCTTAAATGATGCATGAAATGTCGGTAACTGCTCCAAATCAAGGTTCTCTTTCTCCAAAATCGAAATTTTGCTGCTCCCAAAACTGCTCCGAAATGTGTTTGGACTGCTTACCTATTCCCCAGCCAAGCTGGTCCAACTGGTTGTAAAAATCCAGAAAAGGCGGGTGGCGCTTCTTGGTTGTGCATATTTTATGACGTATTCTGTGGTTGTGGCGGAAACGTTTTGTGGTTGTGATGCAACAGCAGGGATCCCGTTGCATTAGTAGATCCTACTGGAGCTTTGCTGGGATAGGCTGAAGAAAACGTAGCAGGAAGGAAAAGGCAGCAGCGGGGTTTTACTCTATAGAGTAAGCAATCAACACTTTGGTACACCCTATAATTTGAGTATCTGGTAATACAGTAGTGCTTTTTCAGACCTCCTTGTTTCTGTGCCGAATTGTTTGACCTTGTGCAGTCCCCTTAAGATGAAAATGTCAGTAATTGGCTATGCTTTACTACTTAGAAGTAAATTTACAGCTTTTAAAATGATTACCACGCCTATTCAAGTCAATAAACGCTGGTCGATGCTTTAT
The DNA here is from genome assembly GCF_048455015.1 of Haemaphysalis longicornis. Lineage (NCBI taxonomy): Eukaryota > Metazoa > Arthropoda > Arachnida > Ixodida > Ixodidae > Haemaphysalis > Haemaphysalis longicornis. The sequence continues at coordinate 5,861,176 of NW_027526335.1, forward strand.
ATTGCCGATTTCGACATGTTGTAGTTGTTTCTTGTGGACCTAAAGCACCCCAGTGTTTACTCTAGGCACTGCACTTTTAGTATTGGTTTACATTTCCCAGCTCCGACATTTTTGATTGCATTTTTTTGCGAACTAAGATGCGCGTGTTTTTGCTAAAGGAGGCATGGCTGCTGTGCTTGACAAAAAGCATGCTGCTCGTGGTTATGCTGCATTACCATCAAATTTTCTTGATCAAAAGGCCCCCAACAAGTCAAATACCCAATTATGGTGTCAGCTTTGTAATCCCAAATCGTTGAGAGCTGATAATTACCTGAAAATGACCCCAGCTATTCACTAGCGAGCTTTTGTTCGGAGAAAGGGTAGTTTTATTTCACCAAAGCTTATTTCGAAAAGTCCCCCGAATGTCTAACAAGTGAACCTGGCATTTTCAGCTAGTTTTCTGCAGTTTCGGTTTCGTTTTTGCATTGCTAAATTTTCATTCGGCGCTGCTATGCAGTTACCCAACTTCCAGCCATTTGCCGTGGTGCCTCCGTCGTCCGCTACTGTTTTTCAAAACAAGCATGCCACTCGTGATTTCACTTAACCCACGCCTTACTTCTGCAACAGCTCCGGCTGAAAGTTGAAACATAACACCAAGTTTTCGGATATCAGCTCAAACAAGGAGAGCACTTCCAATCAGCCTTGATCACCGCCAGCTGTTCACCGGCCAGTTTCGTTTCTGTATGAGGGCATTTTCAGAGGTCTAGTGTAGTTTCTTGGTAGAGCTGTCTAGTGTGAAAAAGTCTTAAGAGGCTTCATATTGTTTCATTTATCAGGTGTCGCTGCAATGTAGGAGGCTTGTAGTGCTGAACGGCTTTCATTGCGCAACAACTGCACGATGAAAGCTTGCTGGGCATGATTCTAGCGCATCGCACCTTATTCCTGCAAACAGGGCTACCATAGCCAGTCAGAAGATGGTAATTAACTGCAAATGAAAGTTCTGATAGATAAATGAGGACCCATACATCAACGAGCATCCACCACAGAGTTTGGTTTTCCACCCCTTGCGAATTTCATCACATCGCTTGCTTGACCTGAATTTTGTGCTGGCTTTAGTCATTGACAAGGTGTTTTGACAGCACGTGGGGAGTAATTGGTACCCCTAATAATGTCAAACCACCAAATTTCTTCCAGAGAACTGTTAAATTTGCACATTTTGAAATAAAGGTTTGGCTTCACCACAAGGTGAGGGCAGCATATGCGTGCTAACATTTTTTTTACCTGAAAAATTGTTTTGTGCAATTCATTTTTTTTTCCTAGAACAGGTTTTTTTAATGTTTACCTACAAAATGTATCACTTATGTCACTGCAATATGTGCCTAATCATGTTTAGCCCCCCAGAAATGTTTTCTTAGACCCCTAAAAATCGGTCAATTTCCTGTGGTAATGAAAGAGCGGGGGATTTAAAATGACTTTTTTGACAAAAATAAACTTAGGGGAAGATGTTCTACTATTCTAAAAAATAGCTACAGCGCGAATAGAAACATGGACACAGAAAGACGACGGGACGAGCGCTCGTCCAGTCGTCCTTCTGTGCCCTTGTTTCTACTCGCGTTGCAAGTATTTTTTAGAATGAACTACCAACTCACCCAACAGTACTCTTTGTTATGTTCCACTGATCGCATAATGACATCATTTGTCTACATTCGTGTTGATTTATGCCTTGTGTCGGCAAACTTTTACCAGAAGGAATTTGTGCAGGTACGGCTACTTCCCTAGAACTGCAGTGGAATGAAACATTTTGCCTTCCTGTCTGTGTGGCAAAGAGTGTTTAAAGGGACGTAGGGGTGGAGACAAAGGTGGCCTGTATCAATATGCTAGGGTGCTGAAAAGTTAAATACACCATTCACACACTAGCAGTTGTTTAATAAGGCAGAAAATGTCAGAAACAAGCAAACAGGTGTCGACACCCCATACGGTTTTGTGTACTACGTTTTGTCACAGCGCAAAAGTTGTGAATGGCGAGAACTCGCTGGAGTAGCATCTGTAAATGTTTACCTGAAGTAAACACTTCCTAAGTAATTGAGCACGGGAAATAAATGCGGATAAAAACTTTCCGTGAGCTTATCTGATTAAAAAAACAGACTACAGCTTTTGTGCATTTCAAGGCGGGCTGCTTCCCTTGGGCTTGTCAGCCATCAGGCTGTCTGTTTCGTTTTGGAAAAGCATTGGTGCACAATTAGCTAAGTCAGTAACCTACCATGGTTAACGCCCAAGCTTCTGCAAGCAGTGAAAGCGGCAAAAGGAACAAGGCCTGAGCTTCTAATCTTCCGTTCTCTGTGCGTGGATGTGGCTATGGATAAGGCGTGCTCGCACCCGGTTCAACCTCCAGGTAGTTAGCCAACTGATCCGACCTTGTGCTCTTTCATTCACTGCGAGCCGCTGTTGATAGCGATTCAAAAACTGTGCATCGCTTAGCTCTACCCTGGTTACGTTTGGGCCTGGGGGAGCCTTGGCCACTACAAATGCAAATGGATATTGTGTACTGAGAAGGCACGGGTTAAAACAAAACACAAAAGTGAACAACAGAGTGCATTGTTTGGGGCGGAGACCCAAAGTGCCTGTTTACTCGTAAGGCACGCATGCTCGTTCGCGGCGGTGCGCCGTCTCTCGGGTGGCGGGCTGCGTACTGCACAGATACAATATATAACTGCAGACCAAAGAAAAAAGTTGGTCATCTTGCGTGGGACAGTGCTTCCGAGGCCTACGGATACATTTATTTTTCCACTCTAGACTGCACTGGTGCCTCTCTCCTAGTTTGCGATGCGATGGCTACATCATGAAAAAATGAAATGGAAATGGGGGAGAGAAATGTTACTTATTTTCCAGGAAATAACATATCGTTGCTTGTCGAACAAACGCTGAGAGAGCTACGAAATGTATGGTCTTTCAGTTAAAACAAAATTTCAGTGAGCCTTTAGTGTACCTTCTTTAAGGGGGCACACTGTTGTAGAAACTTTTTTTTTTTTCCCACCAATTTTTACAAGACTTCATGGACTTGTTCAGTTTTTTTAGCTGATTTCAAATATCTAATTAGTTTTGATGTGAGGTAAGTAGTTTTAGAGTAAATTTAAAATTTTTTTTATTGTTCTTGAGAGCAATCGGAAAAAAATGTTCAACAAAAGATTACCAGCAAGACATGAATAGATACCAGAAGTTGTGTAGACGGAAATATGGCAAGTAGTTTTTTTGTTTTGCAATCACATATACATTTACATCACTTCCAACTTCTAAGTTTGAACTACTCCTGCTAACCAATTAAAAATAATGCTAATTAAACAACTACTGATACACAAAACGCAAAATCTGCTTCCAATATCGCATGGTTTAAACATTCAGCTTCACAGTGCAGAAGAAATGATCTTCCTAGCTGCAATACATGCTGGGATGTACCTCTCGAAAATTTTGTATCACTGCCATACCACTCGTGGTGAAAAAGTGGGGAATCATGGAAGATAATTATTTATTTGTTGAAATCGGGCCTCTATGGTTTTTGTAAGTACCTGGTACTGTTCCACGTACGGAATTTTGGGAGGAAAAGCTGTGCAAATCAAAAGAAAAGTGATACCTAAAAAAAATGCCTTTTTGGACAATTTTTTGGTCCCAAAGACCCAGGTGCTCCCTTAAGTGCAACTCAAGCACTGCGGTATTCTTTTCTTGGTACGTTGTGATTTGTGTTAAGTTCTTCTTTACTTTTTTGTCATTGCGGCTGCTGTTACATTTCCACTACACTATACTCCGTTTCATACATCAAGTGCAACGCTGTCAAAGCTAGCGCTCTTGTTTGCGCTGTGTGCTTCTGCGACCAAAAGTAGTGGGCTGCTTGCGGTGAGCCAGAAACAATAAATGCTTCGCCAGCAACCTTAAAGCATAAATATTTATCGACTTGACAAAAAACGCCTGTGTTGCCGGACGAATGATTGAAATATGCGAGTTTGTATTTTATGTTTGTCACTTTCGTATCAGCTTTCCGCTCTCCGCGCAATCTTGAACGCCGTTTTTTTGTTTACTCTTTGAGGCACCGTTGAAAAAATGGCGTCCAGCTCTCGGGCTTCGACCGCGTATCCTGTACGCATTTTTTCGAGGGTTTGCTTATCACAGTTGTCAAAGAATGCCAAGCAAGTAATTGCAAATGTGTACGCCCGTACCAGGATGCGTTTCCTGGCGAAATCTGTGCAGGAAGTACTGAGTGTTGTGAGCGAGGACACTGGAGTATCTCCCCGTACCGTGGCAAAATTGAAGGCGGAGGAGTGTCTGCGGGGGAATTTGGTGTCTCCAAAGAGAAGACCTGGCGACGTGACAATATCAAGCACACGAACCGCCAAGCATGACAGCTTCACAGTCCATGCCATCCGTCTCAAAGTGCGGAGCATGTACGCCAAGAGGGAGATCCTGACACTGGACATTGTGCGAAAGGCTGTCAACGAAGGCGACGATTTGCCGAACTTCACGAAAACCACCTTGTGGAGGTTAATGAAGGACATGGGCTTCACCTATGGTAAGAGAATATGGAATCTTGGCATCATTGTCTGGCACCGCAGGTACCTGCGGGGGATCAAGGAATTCCCAAGAAAGGGCAGGGGGGAATAATCATTGATGACCTTCCCAGGAATGTGTGACCTGTCAGTGGCGGCTTTGTTCATGAGGGTCAACTGGCAGAGCTGGAGCATGGGCACCTTTCAATCCAGCCTGCTCGCACTGCTTCATGCTGAGCCGATTCCCCGAGAAGGCTTTGTTACCACGACAAAGCAAACTGTGTTTCCTCGTCATGTGGTTTTGTTTGTGGGGTTTAACGTCACCAAGTGACCCGTGCTATGAAAGACACTACATTGTAGTGCTGTCCTGTTTGGTCGTGAAGTGTATACAGCCGGAACAATCATATAACTTCTGCAAAAACTGGGTGGAAGAAAGGAACGAAAGGAAGAAGTCGGAACCCACGGAACCCACCAGGAAATCAACAAGAGGTGCTCTCCTATAAATAAAGTTTGTTTTTAAAGCAAAGCTTTTTACCTCTACCCCCCAAGGGTTCTTTCGCGACTGTTGGTGTCACCAGAAAACTTCAGCGAACAAGTAAAAGAATGCACTGGCACCGCCGGGAATCGAACCCGGAACTAATAGAGTAACAAAGCGAGAGCCCGTTGTCATGCCGATTTAGCTACGAGGCCACGCGAAGGCGGGGAAGACAGTTGGTGTACTCACCAAGCACATCTACGGGTTTACCCCCTGCGGTCTCGCTGAATGCCACGTGAAAGCGTCACGCGACCACTCACGCCCGTCTAGCGGCCCTGTGCACACCTTGCTCATGGGCTAAGAGTTACAAATATTAAAGGACGCTCACACCAATGCATGGCATCTCACTTCTAGTACACCAGTGTGCTAAAGCCTGGGGCCTCCAGTGTTCACGTAAAAAATCACACCTCCTTGTCGTCCGCCCTCACGCCAAATCAACGAATACATTCAAATACTCCTTGATGGCCAGGCCATCACTCCAAGCCCTAGCATCAAGACCCTCGGCCTACATCTCGAGGCTAACACCAAGAGTGTCGTCTCCTTGCAGCGCCTCAAAAACAGCATTAATCAAATCATACACATGATCAGGCGAGTTGCCACCAAGAAGCGAGGCCTAAAGGAATCCGGTACCTTTCGATTAATTGAAGCTTTTGTCCTCTCCAGAGTTACTTACGTCAACCCCGTGTCTTCTTCTCGACAACGAAGACATAGAGATGCTTTATATAATGATTAGAAAGGTGGTTGAGCAGGCCATTGGTCTTCTCAGGAGTGCGTCCTCACAGAGGCTGCTTAGCACGGGGCTCCACAACACGGTGGAAGAGCTGATAGAAGGCCATTTTTCTAACCAGAAGGTCCGACTCAGAACTGTGACGGGTAACCGCATGCTTCACCAAATTGGCTGGGCAGCCCAGAATGTCACTCCGCTTGACGTACTCCCAGACTCTTGGCGACTAAAACTAAAGAAGCTCCCTTTGCTTAGAAATATGAACCCCTCACATGGCGAGGGTCACCGAAAAGCACGGGCTCAAGCGCTCAACACCAACCTCTGTGGGGATTATGCAGTTATCCACTCTGACGCTTCCCAAAATCGAGGGCAGTGGTACGCCATCATCGTGGCTACCTCCAGAACCAACCTCCTTGCGTAGACCTCGCTCAGGACCCAAGAAATGACGGCAGCAGAAGAGGCAGCCATCACCTTGGCTCTCTCTCAACCAGGGGTTCGGAGGGTAGTCATCGATTCCCAGCAAGCCTACTGGAATTACCAGTAGGGTTGGGTGTCCTGACCTGCACTGCGCGTGCTAAAAAACACTCTCCAAACGGTTGCATTCAGCTCATCTGGACACCCCCTCACGCTTCAATGGAGGGAAACAAATACGCCCGCCCAACAAACAAGCACGAGGTCGCGGGTTCGATTCCCGGCCGCGGCGGCCGCTTTTCTGATGGAGGCGAAAAGCAAAAACGGTTGTGTGTACGAGATTTCGGCGCACGTTAAAGATCCCCAGGTGGTCTAAATTAATCCGCAGCCCTCCACTACGGCGCGCCTCATCGCCTGCGTTGCGTCGGTGCGTTAAACCCCTGCAATCATCAACCAACAAACAAGCCTGCGTCTTTACCTCCCGTGCTATGGAGCTGCACGAGGACAGTCACCCGCTTGTCACGTTCAGGGAGATAACCCAGCATTATCGCCTTACAGACCGTACCTTCGCCTTACCCTGACCTTTCCAGAGAACAACAAACTACCCTACGGCTCATACAATGCGGGCTCCTTCCTACAGCCTACGCGTCTTCAATTAATGCATCCGAATCCCTACGACGCTGAATGTAAATTTTGCTCAGAAGTAGGAACTCTCCGCCCCGTAATCGGGGTGTGCGACTTTAGCCCTGAGCACCCTCCTCTCTTTCCGTCAACTACCCAACAAGATCAATGGGAGGTGCTGCTGTCCAGGCCCTCTCTACCTACCCAGCTTCAGCGGGTGGACAGAACACAGGCCGTGCGGACTGCATATGGGCCCCACAGAAGAAGAAATCACTCCCCAGGGCTGCACTCTGGGCCGTTCAGAAATCTGAACAGTATTTCTTCCTCCTCCTCCTCCTTCTCTGCCGCAAATCTCGTCACCTCCGTCCGCGGTGCAGAGACGGAGAAGTCAGATCGTGCAACACCGGGTTGGAGCTTTAATTTTATAAAAAACGTTTCCACTCTTGTGCTACAGCAATACAACTCAACCAAACACCGTTGGTGTGGTTAAGTGAATTTCACTTGTCTCTGGTTTTGCTATTTGTAGAGCGATGTGAGTGAATTTAAGTGACGTCGCATGGGTAATCGTTATGGGTGTCGTTTACAGCTTTGCTTTGCAACCACATTCACGGGGTGGATTGGCGCGATTTTTTTAAACCGTGAAATTCAGCCTCCTCTTGCAATATTTGTGAATGACACAATCCGTATTGCCCCTGTATGCATTTATGTATGGCAACAAATCTCATGAGCTAGTACTGTTTTTTGTCACAGCCTTAACCTATACCATAGACAGAACCTATAACCTTAACCTATAACCTAGGACATTAATTTATACCTTAGCACAGAAAAACAGGCCATATTAAGGTTCCGTATGTGAAAACAATTGACCTATCCATGATTCTCTTGCGCATAAGTGCCTAGCTTAAAGAGCTCTCTTTTCAATCACAAAAGAAAATATAACTTGCTTCTGGGGTGAAACATTGTAGTGAAGAAATAAATAAATCACGCTCAAGAATTCACAAAATGTTGCATATATTCGGACTGGAAAGGGGCGAATAACAAATTTAAGACATGTATTATGCGTTTATGTGCCAGAAATCAGTATTCTAATGCTGTATTCGGGTGGTCGTTTTAGAGCGCTCTAGAGCACTCCGAAAAGCGACTCCGTGTTCGGGTGGTCGAAATCGAGCGCTCGACGTATGTTCGGTTGGTCGTCTCAGAGCGTCGTACTCCACTCCGAGCACCTCCGAGTGCTCTGACTCCGAAGTTGGAGTGCCGCCGAAATCCGGAGGCGATTGGGTCACGTGACCCCGGCCGCCGCGGCTCGCCTCTGGCTCGCCCCGCTCGCCTGCCCAGCCGGTGGCGTTCGCTGAATCCTCCCTTTCTGTGCTGAAGCCTCGACAGCGATTAGTTGTGGGAGTGTTTCGACAATTTTGCTTCTCGTGCTATTCTCCGCATCATGTCGAAACGGAGACGCCTGTTGAGTGTAGGGGGAGCCGTCTCCGCTACTTCTGCAGCTCGAAATCGACGCCGAGGAGGACAGCAGCTCAGACGACGACGACTCGCACGTTTACGCTGCGAAGTTCGCCGAACTGTTCGCCGAACCACTTCCAGTGTTCAAAGTGCAGGAATACGTTCGCAAGGTTGTGCACACCTATTCTTACCTTCAATCATTGCGAATAAAAGGCGCTCGGCTGATGTCGGGGAACTTTGGCTTGGAGCTAACACGTCCGATACGGAGGCCGCCATTTGTTGAGACACCTTGGCCCCCTTGGCCGGCCTGGCTGTTAGCAGTTGCCATTTTGGCCGCGCCGCGGTCGCGTGCTACTCCAAGATCGGGTACGCGTTCGGTTGGGGAGCGGTGACTCTTGCTCGGATTGGGGGAAGCGGCGCATCGGCGTACTCCGAGTCGGAGTATCAGAGCGACCACCCGAATACAGCATAAGGTACAGAAATCTGCTTTCTGGCCTTTCCCATGAATAACAAATGATACGTTATTCGCACCAAGTGCTTCGGCCTGCTCCACAGTGCAGTGCCAAAGTCGGTTCCAAACTGTTTCGGTAAAAACTGAACCCGTTGCTCTGCTGGCGGCCCGGTGTAATCAAAAACATGCTGAGTGTTTAAGAGAGGCCCAGAAAGAAGTGGATCATCAGGGCAGCGACGAAAACGAAAGTTGAAAGGGAACACCTGTTGGTAATTTACCCTGGTTGGAGAAGCTGTGCGAACTAATCCATGAATTAATGTGTTTTTCTCACACACAGTTCTCGCTAGAATCAACGAGGTAAACTGACAATGCTGCAGAATCGCGACAAAATCGCCATTGCTGGTCAAACATTGGTGCGAGCTTGTTTCGGCCCGCACAAGTGAGCATGGTATGCATCCAATGAACCCATACGTGCAGTTCATTTCCGCATGTGCATAGTGTTTAAGTTACTGGGAATGAAATAAGATTTAGAATTGAACTCGCAGAAGATGTGATAAAAAAATAAAAAGAAACGTCGGAACGCGGTTTCGAGCCCATGTACTTCAAAATTCAGCGTCTTTTCTCCGGAGCGACGCGTTAGCCCACACGGCTACAAAACCGCGCGGAGCGATACACCTTCTTTCTGTGCGGACTACTTGTGTAGCCTTCAGAGCATTGCATATGATGTATGAAACTGAGTATAGTTGTCATTGATGAATGGTTTGCAGTATATTCAAAATGATAAACGAAATATGTAAATGAAAAACCTTATTTTGATTTCAAGGTGGGCATGTGTCCCCGTATTTTTTACCTGAAGGCATCTTTTGGTAAGCATACCTGCCTTTGCCTACCACAGCAACTGCATGTGCAAAAAGAAAAGACAGCTCTGTATTAGGGCCGTGATATTTGTCACTTAACATGCCACTTGGCGGACGCATCGTAACAGGGGGCCGCATATACTTGTGTGGGACGTTGGGGACAGGCACTCCTTACGCTTTCAGGGCCACCAAGCGCTTCTTTGCAAGGCAGTGGCACTCACGAGCATATGAATTTTCCATGAGCAAGTGGTTTCATTGCATCTACTTCCAGTGGTTTTAGGAACGTCCAGTTTGGAAAGTGTGTCATTCAAGCTGGTGTCTCTCGGGTGAAGAGTGGTTGAAGACACCCCCTCGTTTCCCATGTGCAGCAGGAGGACCTGGTTTCCCTGGGCAAGTTGGTTCTGGCCCTGGCTTGCAACACCATGGCGGCAATCCAGCGCGAGAACCTACAACAGTCCATGGAGCTGGTGTCTCGCAACTACTCGACCGACCTCAGGAACCTGATCCTGTGCGTAACCTTCCCCGTCTGCTTCTTTTCTCCCTCTTCCTCTGGCCTTGTCTTTCTATCTCATCGTGGGGCATGTTGCGAAAGCCTGTGCTGATGTTCACTGGCAAGGGAGTTGGGCACTTTGGTTTTGCTGGTGGCAGCGCAGAAAGTGAGACAAAGCTTGAATTCAACAGCAGAGCAGTCTTTGTAAATGCAACTTGGCAAGGCAAGAGGCAGAGAAAATTGCAGTGCAAGGGCAAACTCCTATAATAGTACAATGTAAACATGCATGGCTTGCTATGTTGCAGTTCGCAGACAGTGCGGAAGAGATAAGAAAAGGGGTTTTAGACTGTGCTAATTACCACTAACAAAAGCTACGTCTACGAAACTAGCTGCGTAAACAAGTTTGTAAAAGTCCTTGGTGTAACCACCATGAACTAATGATCGCTTGTAGTTGCCAAACCTGGTGGATCTCTTCCAGTGGGCTGACCAGAGAACCGGAGCCATTGCAGATGATGTGTTGATTGTGGAAGTGATCGGTAATACCTCGTGAATGCTGGCCGAAGCAGTTCCATGTCTTTGTTGCTTAGCTTAGTAGTAAGCAGCAGTGGGTGAATGAAATGTCTTTTCAGTCTGCCTGTTTTATTTTTTATAAATGTCTCATGCTTATGTCCAAGTGTTCTTGGTTTTACAGCATTTTCATGAACCTTATTTGCAGGACCTTGTTCAGTTACCACTTTGTTCTGCAGTTCATTCTAAGAAATGACTTTTGGTTGCTGTTTACAGTTGTTACATCGTGCAAGCTGCTTAAAAAATGCTTTTGTCCCCCAAATCACTATAAATTTGATTTTTTTTTCTTTTCCAGCTCTTGGTGTGATGTATCTGTAAACATTTTCAAAGAGAATTGGCAAGAAATTGCATTTGTGTCCCTCCCAACACTTTCATTTGTGTCACCCAGGTACCTTCTGACCTCACCGCCTCGAACGCACAGCATTAACGACATAATGCCCATGATTGGAGCACGCTTCTACACGCAGCTGGACGCTGCCCAAATGCGCAGTGATGTCATTGAAACGGAGCTTGCAAAGGTAACGCTGTTTTACTCTTACTTTCGTCCGATGACGCATCTCCGAGATGAAAAGCATGTTCATCCTGGTATTAGCCTCAGTTCAAAGTTCCCGATTTACGTGTCTAGAATTATGCACGTTCTGTCTACAGTGGTTGTGCTGCAGTGAGCTCTCGTTCAACAAAAGCGGGCTTGCAGGGTAGATGTCAGTCAACTTGGGGCAGCGTAGCCAGCGTGTCTCTGCTGTTTATATGATTTTAGGACATGTATTGCACCTGAGAGTTGCAAGTGAAAACTTGGAAGTGAGTGCAAGGTACAGTGTTTTATGTTCTTATTTTCAGGAAGTTGAAAATGGACGGCTTTTCCGGCTGCTTGTGAAACTTGGTACAATCAGTGAGCGACCAGAGTGAGATGAATTTTCAATACTCCTGGTTGTTTTGATTTGGCTTGCATAGAGAAAGGATGGAAAAATGAAAGGAAAGAAAAGAGAGGCATTATCTCCCTCTCTCTTCCTTTTATTTTTTTGTCCTTGTTTTTTCCTTCCTGGCATGCTTTTTTGGATTCTTAGAAGTTTGCAGTATTTGGCTGAAATTTGAATTTGAACTTCAAGTTTTACAAACAATTGACAGCACATTTGTTCCCATATGTGGCAGACTTCTGCAGACGCATTATAATTACATGTGGAAGAGACGTGCAGGAATGCACCGAATTAGCTTCACTGTCACTTGTATCCTTGGTGTGATGGTGCAAGAGTAATAAAGTTTCCAATTAAGTCAGTCCGCACAAATAAATCTTTTTTCTGGAGACAAGACAAAAAACTGGGCTGGATACAAAGGCGCCGATTGCGGCATTACGTTGCTGAGACCTCCAGATGCTTCTGAAATTGTGTAAGCTGTTGCCAGTGCGTTGTGTGGCATTTTCTTTTGGTTATACATGTGCACTCTTGTTGGCGTGGACACCTTGGCATGGCAAAATATATTCTCTCGTACGACATGCTCACATCGTGTACTCTAGGGATTGGTGATTGTGCTGGTGGTTACCCCTTCTTTCTCTCCCTCTCTGTTCCCACAAAACGTGCATTGCAGATTCCACTTGGACACATCGTGGTCCGAGACAGGGGATCGGTACATGCTGAAACTCTTCAGGGATTACCTCTTCCATCAAGTCACGAAAGACAACAGGCCGTGGATTGACATGGCCCATGTAGTGCAAGCGCTGAACAAGGTACGCTCTTCACTCACCCCTGTGCTTGCCGAGCCCCTCTCTTTATTGTTTTGTAGCTGTCTTTGAAATTAGTGCAAGCACAGGGTCTTTTGCGGGAGGGGTGTGGAATTGCTGCATGAAATCGCAATGTCGTAATTTCCCTCTAGTGGGGATGTATAACTGGCAGGCATCTATGCCAAAGCCAAATGTGCAAAGAATAGTTGGGGCAGATGCATTCACTGCAGTTACATTTTTTTGTTTTCATGGATAACTGTTTTCTAAGGAGTTGTCTAACAATTTGTACGAAAGCTGCTTCACAAAGGCGTTGTGAGAAAGCCGGAAAAAATGCAGAAAGGTTTTTCTAATGAGGCTTTAGGCATCTGTTCAAAATTGCATTGTGCAAAGTTGGCAGTTGCAGCAGTGCTACCGCTTGCTCCGGAGTTTCACAACAGGAGGAGTCGCAAAGGATTGATAATTTATGCTTATAACCTGCCTGTGCTACAGCTTTGTGGGGAGCAAGCACATTAAGGGTGCTTCGATTCTTGATCTCCAATTTGGAGCACGTAAATTGCATTTCCTTGAATTTCATTCAGGGCGGTAGATAGGAATTGGGGGGTAAATGTGGCCCAGAACTTGTAGCCAAACAAAAGTGAGGTTGTCAAATCCCTGCACTTTGGAAGAAAAGCATTATTTGTGCAGCACTGGTTCTTTTATAACAAGTTATAGGATCTAGACAAGGGATGCCCATTAGCTTTGCCTTTACCTACCTTTTAACAATGTAGCATTGCACCATAGTTGTAATAGGCATGAGCGCCATGCAAATGACAGCTGCATACTGTGTTGCTTCCATTCGTAATAGGCGAGATTTCATTTTCGGAAAGTGTTATGGGTATGTTTGAATTCATTTACGCGTCAAACTTTCTGTAGCATTAGGGCCTCATTGAACAAGCACACAGAGGCTGCAATGTTTCGTTTGTGTGAGTGCACTTTCTGCTTGGAAACAAGCTGCCTGACTGCCCTGCCCTAAAGCTTGCCCGTACACTCGCCACAGGGTTGTGCGTCTGTGCAGCAATGTTTTTTCTGCTTGTTTTCCCTCCACCTGCCTCCTTGCCAATATCACCAAGCTGGACGCCGGTGTGCCCGAGAAAATCTGCCTCATGTCGCGCGACGAGCAAAACATCCTGGTTGTCAGCTATGCTGAGCTGAAGCAGTGCCTCGAGTCCTCATTCAGCGAGCTGCTGTCGGCCACCGCGGCGGCACCTCCTTCCACGTCCCTTCCGCCGTCGGCCACCAACCAGCATGTGCGGTGACTGCTGAGGGGAGCCTGTCCTCCCCCTCCTCCTCCTTCTCCTCCCCCTCTTCAAGACGTGGGGGCTGTCGTTGGCCCGACGTTGGTGCAAGACCGCTTGGTACGCTGGGACCGTCCTTGCTGACTTGTCCTGCATTCTGCCGGGAAGAGGAGGGGTGGGATACCGCCCTCCCGTGTACGGGCAATCATCTTGTCAGCTCTTTAATGGGACTGCTTGTTTCTTCCTTGGCCTCTGCAGCACCCCTGTTCTTCTCCGGTCTTCCTTCCTTCCCCCCCCATCCCCTAGGCCTGTGGTGATGGGAGTGATGACCTAGCTTCTCGCTACTTCCTTCAAGCGAAGCGTTTGTTGGCGGGCTTTCGCATTCTCCGGCCTCTTGCGTTGGTTTCCACTATTACATGCCAGAAGCCATTTTCGACCCATTGGAATCCTTCTGTTTCCCCTCCCGCTGAAACTTCTCCATCTTGTCCGTTGCCTAGTGGGAAATGTCGCCTCCTGTGTGCAGTCTAGCATTGACTCGCCCATTTCTGAGTTGTGTGGGCAGTGCTGCCTGTGGCTGTGGTCGTCCGATGTTCTTCCAGTTTTGCACGGAGCAATTGATCTTGTACTTAATGCTCGCTTATTTTGTTTGCGCACAAAGTTTGCACAAAGAAAAAGGAAAATGGAGCTGCCGTGTTGTGGGTAAGGTGGCCAGCTTCGTTGCCAGTTTTGTTGCGCTTCAGCCATTGGACTTTCATGGGACGGTGTGATGGGGGCCATTCTTCAACTGGCCAGGCTTGAACACAGAAACTTGATGTGTTCTTTCTTCTTTTCTTTTTTTTCCCCATCTCTCCCTGAGCACTTGGGCAGCTAACCCTCAGGTGAGAAGGGCTATTGTTTACACGTGATTATTTTTAGCGCAGTAGAATTGACCACACTTGGCGCATGTCGCACGTGAGGGCCATGCTTCGCCCCCAAGGTTATTGTACGTCCCCCACAGGGAGAAGCTTCGCGATCTTCCCGCTGCGACAATAGCAGATCTACTGCACCTTTATGGCTGTGTTTTGCACGCTTTATGGCTGCCTGGTGTTGCTTAACGGCATCTCGTCACATCTGTTCCTTGGCTGTTTGCCTCTATGCCCTATCGTGTTTTGTGAAGAAGTTGGTGCGTAAATTCTGCCGCTCCGAGCACAAAACTCTTATCGCAAGTCTTGCCACCTTGGTGATCGGTGTTGTGAGTTACAGGGTTTATATGTCCTATGCGTGTGTGTGTGTGCGCGCGCGTTTGTGAGAGAGAACTTGGCTGCCCTCCAACTTGGGTAGTTCGAGCTGCACGATGTTGGTGGCGGCAGTTTGTCTGTTGATGACGGTACGTTACGCTCTGTTGAAAGGGGTTTATTTTAAGACAAACGAGGCATTTATTTTTTTAACTGTGCTACTGAAGAAGCAAGGGTACCTGAGGCCCTGTTAATACAAAGCCGGGCAGAAAAAGGTGTTGAGACATGCTTTTGCTCTTGTTTTACCAATGCGGTCACGTCTGATGACCTGTGTTTTGTGTCGCAATAACTGCCGGACAAAAATGGCTGTTTTGGGCTGTCCGACTTGGCTGTGTCTGATGTAAGCGATCGTTTAATGCAGCCCACGGTGTCATAGTACAGATGTAACTGAAATTCGAGAAGTCTGTCAATTTTGCAAGACCTAGGTCCTTGCATGGTTTGCTTGTGATGAACTTTGCTTGCTCACAAAGCTGCATTGAGGTGTGAGCTACAGAGGCAGTCGCATCTGTTGTTTCCTTGCTATGATTTGAGACCGCTGTGTAAAAAGATTGATGTTCCAGTCTTCACCTTGTTGCATTGCCAACCTAAAAAGTCAGATATTTGGTTTTGACTGCCGCAGGCATTGAAATCGGCTCCTGAACTAGATTTACCTTTGTGGACATGAACACTTCCTGATTCTAGGCATTTTGTGGTGGGCACTGAAGTTTAACCCCTATGGGTAATTAAATGCATACATGTGAGGGACACTGTCTTAAAGAGTGAAGGGTATCTTCAATGTGACTCAGTTTTTCATGCGCCACACAGGGTGTCGCTTTTATGAAACGAAATTTATGTGAATTCTTGATTGTTTTAAATGTTGTTCGACTTTGTTAAAAAAAAACTGGGAATATTTTGGTCTGTATCTGTTTTAATACCAAGTCAAAAAGTGTTCGCACGTTTTGAGTCATTACTTAAACTTTCTTCTTTTTTTTTTTCTTTCAAGGTTCATGTTTACTTTACAAATGTGCTCGCATAATCCTGGCCTTCCTTTTTTTGCTGTTGCCGTTTTCTCATTTCCTCTGTTTGTCGCTGAACACCTTAGTAGTTTGCCGTTTGAATGTCTCCCTGTAAATATGACTGTACATAAACATGACACATGCCCTTTTGTATGCCGATATATGCATGTATATATATACACATAATACTTACGGAGCCAAACTCAGATTTGTGGTACTCAGCCTACTGGAGTCGACGGGGGTCCGCATCATGTATCTCATTTGTACTGCGTGCATTTATGTGTCAAGGGGATCAGTATGGTTGTGCACGTGCTTGCTGGCATCATGTACATAACTCACGTATGCAAATGTACATTTGTAGGTATGAAGAAAAAGGAATCGCGGTATACATGCAGGTCTAAAAAGGCACCCTGTAATAAGTTCCAGCAATCGGCTAATGGCAGCAGGGTTTCTCAAATTTTCAGTTAACAGCCTACAAAAAGAAGTCTCCCATCTTTCTTTATTCGAGTTTCATGTGAGCTACTACTGAAACGCGCTACAGATTGCAAATTCCTTGGGTCGTAATGGATACCAGTTTATGCGCAGGTACAGTGTGGTCCAGTTTCAGTCATTTTGGGGAATTGTCGAGTGCAGACATTGGGCGTGGTCATTTGTTTGTGTGATTTAGGTTGCGTAACCCTATTGCCTTTTTTCTTCGGCAATCTGCAAGGGTTTTGTGCAGTTGAATGCAGGCACGTTTAAGAGCTTTAAACAAAATTGAAGGCTGTGATGGGCAGCCCGCATCAGTTGCGTGAAGCATTTGTTGAGAGCAAAGGCATGCTTGCTGGCTGGTTTCGTTGTGGTGCATAGTTTGGTTTCATTCATTCTGCATCAGAACCGACTTTCTGGCCCCCTTCTTTCCTTTTTTTTCCTTCGGGGCTGCATTCGGGCAGTCGCAGAGCAGTTCAAGGCCTCTGCTTCTATTCTGGCTGCGGGGACGTAATGCATATCTCAGCTTAGCTTCAGTGGAACCTCTGTGACACATTCCGCACGGCATCCCTACTCGTTACGTCTCAGGGGTGCTACCTGCAGTGAGTAATGATTATGGTTGAGCGAAATCCCCGCTAGCGCGCCCTCTCTTTTTCTACTCCTCTTGGTGTAGGCAACGTAGGCTAACCCGGAGGCTACTTGCCGGTGTACTATATTGATGGCTCGGTTAATCTTTTCCCCCTCCCCTCGGCAAATCTCTCATTGGTTCGATGTGGTGTACTGGACAAGGAGTTGCTTTAAGAGTACAAATTAGGGTGTGTCAGTTTGGGCGAGTGCTTAGGAGGTCCTGAGCATGGTGGAAATTCCCTGGTGACGTGTGTTTGGCGAGACATTTCGGGGCTACTGGGTAGGACGCGAGTGTTGTCTGTTGTTGGCGCCAACCTGCGTCGAGTGGTTTCAAGAGGTGCCTGTTTGTGTGGGCCTTTGTTTCTTCCTCGGCTGCCCCGTGAGATGGAGGCGAGTGTGGCGAGAGTCTCTTCAGCCCTGTTGCGACTTGCCACACCAGACGTCCCTTCTTTGGCTTTCAACGAACAGCACAATGGCAAAGCAACATGTGGGAACGTGGTTACCAGAAAGGGTTCAAGGAAGGCGTCAGTTTTGTTTTACGGTGTGTCTTTCTACAAATGTAAATAAGTGGTGATTTTTTGTACAGTTCCTGTAAAAGCTATTTTTTATTGGAAAATAAAGGTGAAAACACTTATTTTTGTGTGTGGCTGATTACAGGTCCACCCAAGGCACAGAGAAAGTAGTACCAACAAAGAGAACAGGGGGGGGGGCATGGCTTTTAAAGTGACACTAAAGTGTAAAAGCAAGTTGGCCTGCGTCAGTAGAATAGTGTGTCATGAATACAACAAGTATATCACGTGCAGCAGTAGCAGCAGTTGCTTATTAACACAAAAAATGGCAAAGGTGTGAAAACGCATCGAATAGCGAATGCGTGGTGAATCGGGATTAATTGAGCTTGCCTAAGCATTTTTCTGAAACAAACAATGAGGCAGCAGGAACTTGTAAATGTGAAATGTCTGCAGGTACTTTTGCTGAACATGGGCTCTTCGAAATATGCAAGCCTTTACTCCTCAACGTTGTAAAATGTGATGTTTCAGCCCAGCTTTGTTTCTGTTTCGATTTCGTTGAAATTTTTCGTCTTTTGTGACGGTCTTCCGATGTCTACCCTCAGCTTGAAGTATAATGAATGTTTTGCGAGACTAGCACCAACGTCTGGCATGCGCTAAAGTTCTAGGCGTGTTGTCTTGCTTTGAGGTTTTCTGTTGCCCAGTAGACCACTGTGGTCATGTGCCACTCTAAGTATGTAGCACGTTGCTAGAGCAACAGTTGGGCATGTGCGAGAGTTTAGGCCTAATGTTTCGCTTTGAGACCTTGTGTCAACTGGTACTTGCAGCTTGATGTACAATGAGTTATTCTTTTCCAAATTGGTACTGACTGGCGACGTTCTCTTCGCTGCCTTTTGAAAAAGCCGATGAAGGGACTTCAAATTTAGCATTAGGGAACTGTAACGTTGGTCTAACAGCACGCCAAGCAGTGTCATACTTGTTTGTGCATAAAGCTGGGGGCACCTACTAACGACGTCAGACCTCAATGCGTGACGTTAGGCTTACAATGGGCCATCGCATATCCACGTCGTCTTCTCTATATGCTGCGCAAGCAGTTGTGAATCGGAAAATGTTAACTTCACAAAAAGGGCTTCACCAGGTGTTTGAGTTTCCGCATATGCAAAATCGGCCAAGGTAGGAGTGTTTTTACAATATAACACGTGTCCTTGTGGGTGTCGGGGTGGGTTGCATCAATTTATGAATATTCTGCTGGCAAGAAAAAATTCCGGGAAGCTTGCGCTCGCGCGCAAGACTTGTATGGTGACGCTATAGGTGAGCATTGACGGACATATAGTTAAGCGTCATATTTTATTCCATGTGCTAGTCGTCATATGCATCGAAGAAGTTGTCTCCGCGAGTGGTGGGTGCAAAGTCACTACGCAGATGCTGCCACGCGAAGGGCTCTTCTACGATACTGAGCGCATGCGCACGATTACACGAAGACTGGCTCTTATACGAACAAACCGAGAGTCGCCTACTATGACGTGGCTTATCGTTCGAGCAGGTGTTGCGACAATTACGGCGTGGCTGTTGCTAAGAATGAACCAAGGAGTGCATGCTAGACGTGGCGTTTGCTCCTCTTGAGTGCTGCAGTGGCCGAAATGGTGTCTTTTCCGTTGTCTAGCGGGTATTGCGACAGTTGCGTGATGGCATTCCTGTCGGGTAGTTTTCTGCAACACTAAACTTTTGGCCACTAACAACAGCTCCGCTGTTAAAAAAAAAAAAGATACGAGCTGGTCTTGAGCAGTTCTGTTCAGTCCAAAGTGACAAATTGAAGCAACCTTTCGGAAATGGAGATCCTAGCTCCCATATGATGTAAGGGAGAGATACGCAGTTCTCGCACCCATTTACACGTGTCCTTGTAGGTGCCTGGAGGTTTCCTCAGTTCATGAATATTTTACCGGCAAGAAGAAAAGAAGATACGAGCTGGTCTTGAGCAGTTCTGTTCAGTCCAAAATGACAAATCAAGGTGACCGAGTGTAAACGGTGACGGCCGACCCCAGGCTATGGGATTCACAAAAGTATCAGTCTGCACTTGTCTCTAGACTGAATTTCCGCTTACTCGGAAGCATAAGTGACCGGTAGGGATGTCTCTCTGTGCATGAGGATATTGCGGGTTGTACCGTCGTCGCGAGTGAGGTCGCCCTGGCAACTTGGCCCTCGGGCAGCCTCATGTAGCAGGGGCAAAGCTGATGTATAGATTAGACGGGTGCTTCTGTAAAAGTTATTTTTGTTGGAAAATAAAATGACGTTCATAAGACCCAGAAAGATTTGAGGTTTGCTAGTAACTGGCAAGTGTTGTCGCAGCTGCCAGGGTGTTGCCGCAGCTGCTGCTTAGCCGTCCGCGGTGATGGAGGAGCGTATGGTTGCAGACGTAGCCAGCCTGCCTCGCACTAAAAATGGACGGTTTTACTGCACCAATGACGGAATATCTCGCGAAAGCAGCATGCATATACGCAGGACAGAAGCGCCTGTCCTGTGTCCCTTTATTCCTGTCTCTTGTCTCGTCCGTGCTATTTTATTTTCTAAACCATCTGTACGCAGCAGACATGGCACAGTGGGGATTTGTGTGCAGCTGATGCATTTTCTAAAATGCCTCACACCTCCTAATAGAAAAGTACCGTTTGCCTAGTCCCATTCTCGTCCAGGATGTGAATGTTTGATTCGCTTTTCGCTTGCAATACATCCTCTCATCCATAGTGACTGTGTCGAGGCTGTGCCTAAAAAGTTGCGTGGGAAACCATAGCTGTGCATTATCTTCCAGACGATGGGCGCCTCCACCTTTTGAACTGCAGAGGACATTACAACTGAGCAGGCTATATATGTGCTCGAGCTGGCTACATAAATAAAGTTTCAGGGGCAAAAGCCGTTATTCGGCACCGCATGCCGAGTCATTTGTGTAGATCGTCACAATAAAGCGGCACAAAGATGGACCGTACGGGAGAAGCGGTGGCACACCCAGACAAGCGGCTCAGGGGATGGGTAGAAAGCGTTTATGGATCTTAAAGGGAAGGACTGAGAGTGCAAGTGGTCGGCCTCCTACGTCCAGGAGGCCGCGAGCCCGCGCTGATTCCAGTGACCGGTCGACCAGAGCTTGTTACTCCGGAGCTGAGCTGGTCAGCGCAAGCTCGCACTGCTCAGGTGATGGGTTAAGGCCTCCATGGGTTAAGGAGTAGTTCAGGGTTGTCTGGGCATGAAGGCACCAAGTGGTAGGTTGTGAGAGGGACGTTGCAAGTGTGGCAGTTGAGTTGAAAGAGAGATGGAGAAATGTGCTAGAGAACTGTGTGGTTAAAGGAGCCATGAAGAGAAAATGCAAGTAGGTTTTATTCGAAAGATTTCGTGTTTTATAGTGCCCCCAGCGCTTGTCCGGATACAAACGGTGCTTTATTCACTGAGAAATTAAACAATTCAGGTTAAAATTTTGATTTTCCCGCGCAATCGTGCGTTTTCGTGGTCCCAAATGACATCACACGAACCGACCGCTCTGCAGCCTAGAGTGCCTTCATTCACGCATCCGCCGTACAGGGTAGAGGCACGTATACGCTGGCGCCGCCATTTTCGGTTGCTCGCTCGCCGCCGGAGCAAGTCATTGTGTCAAAACCGCGCTAAAATTATCGCCGCAACGCGGTTTACTGAAGAAGTTTGAATCATATTGTCTGTTTCGCGTTGCTAGGTCTCGTGGGAAACGAAAAGAATAACGCGTTGAGCCCGTTAGCCCAATTGCGGCGGCACGGGACCGTTCAAAGGTTGTCTCCACCCTGTACAGCGGTGTTGGTTTGTTCCCGCGTTTCTTTACGTTCCGTAACCTAGATGGCGCCACCATACCGTGGCAAGCGTTTGGTTTGTTTTTGCCTGCATTTAAGCCTGGCTTGTTTTTGTTCTGGGAGAAAATATTCGTTCCCTGAAACAGTGCTCGCTCGACAAATGGGGTCACGTAAGACACCGTTGCTTGCGTCAATCGGGTAGTGTCGTCTGAGACAACCCCAAGCCCCGTAGTGCTGTGCAGCTAAACCAAGCATGCTGTGCGCAGTACGAACAGCAGAACGCATCAGTACTTCTATGTTTACATGTGCTTTCGTAACTTCCACTGTTTGTCTCATGATTCTTATTGCTTTGTAAAGAATGTGCCCTAAATTTTAGCGCAAATCGCTCGTTCGTCTAGTTTGTAAGCTCTACCTAATTTGCGTCTGCTTCTGCCAGCCTCCGCCAATCGCAGAGATTAGCTCATGTGACATCATAGGTTCTGTTGCGGGAAATGAGCTGGTGGGTCGCATGACCATTCCCGTTTTTCCTAATTATGTAGCTTAGTTGAGCGAAGTTTACGTTAAAAGTGGTGTCAGTATGATTCTAACGAGACAATCTTTTGAATGAACCAAACTTGTGTTTTCTCTTCATGGCTCCTTTAAAGTAGTGGTTAAAGTAAGTACCGGTCTATAACCTAGGGTGGGGCGGGGGATAGATCCTTCAAGGGTGCAGGTATAGGATCGAGGGTCGAGGAGTGTGTATGGGGTTCGTGGAGGCCCTGCCGCTCGTGGCATCTTGCCTTAAGAATGGGAATGCCCAAAAGTGCAGATCGCGGGCGGCAGCGGGAGCTGCCTCGTTCCCGGCAATGTCCGAGTGGCTTGGGGTCTAGGCGATGACAATTTCAAGATCTTCGTGCAAGGTCCGGAGGAGACGAAAAGCGGTACCATGTTACACTGACACAGTCGGCAGGCCTGTTGAGAGTCGGTAAGAATCGTGACTGAGCTTTAGGTTGGTTCTGATGGGTATAGCATGTGCAGTCGCAATGGCCTCCCATGAAACGCAAAAAGGGCTATTGGGAATCTAAAAGTCGTCCAAGAGACAACCTAGCCGAAAAGTTATTTCTACAAGCCGTCCTGAAGAAGTGTAGCTGAGCTGGCGCGACGCTTAGCCAGCTTATTGGGTGCTTGCACGACGTCTGCGCAACTTAATTGCTATATCTCAGAAACTTCTTTTTGACATGTAAATAACTTATTGTGAAGCAGTTTCAAGAACTTTGTTTCTGGGCTGCCCTGTGCAACTTCTTGCAATAACTTCTTGTCTACGTTTTTCAGCTAGGACTTCCTCTTTGCACCCGCTAGCTTCACATATGCTTTCTTTGTACACACACTAAAGCCAGCCGTCCTCACAACAGACACACCTGGTAGATGCCCCTGGAACACTGCCCACTGTTCTCCGAATGAGCACATCTGCTTAAATTGGCACACAGTTTTAAAAATACCTAATCGGAGGAGGTCTGGTCGTTTTCGAGTATTCTGTAAGCAACCGGTGGGCATGTTTAGCAGCAATATCCAAGGCCGGCCTGTGAAGAGAAAGCATAAAGCGGGCAGCACAGCGGAAGACGAGGTTAGCACAACGTAATTAGGAGGTATTTGCATAAACTCGCGAGAACTGAGATGTTTGTTGGCAGCTTTGATTTGACATCAATAAATACCCGCTTTGTGTGCTAAACGATTGCAATTTCAACAAGTAGAACCAACCTGGGATATCTTGAAAGCCAAGCTTTATTTTTAGTGCACAGGTGGAAGCTCTTAAAAAAAACCAACCTTCAACGAGATATTCATTCGTGAGCATGTGATGGTAACTTCATGTTCCAGGAATCAGAAGTAATGGGTAGTTCCCATGAATCCCAGCGTTCTTGTTTCTTGCCTCCGGGCGTGCCAGCGGAATGCCTGGGTAGGATTAGGATTACGAAAAATTACGCCCACCTCCCCTCGCGGGAACCCTGGTGTGATGCGACGCTGAGGGGGGTTCAAGCGCAAGCGGAGAGCAACCGTCGACCGAAAGGCCGCCGGAGAGCGGCACACCGGTTATATGCGCAGCGCGCCCGAAGGAGAGGAGACCGCGGAGAGAGAGAGTACTGCACATGCGCAGCACCGCGCGCAGCGCCGCCCACCGGCGGAGGGAAAGCGCGCTGGGCCGCACACCCGCAGATGTTGCGAGAGAGTGTTCTCTCTCACCTGGGCACGCGCCGGCGCCAGTGCGTCTGTCGCGGCTATGACGCAACACAATGCACTCTAATCCAATCGAATCCAATCAACACCACCTAGACTATAAAGCCGAAATTCTCTTTTGCGCGACGCGGTCTACGTCATCGGGCTGGGGCGGGCGGGGGCTGATTGAAAAAGTCGGCTTCTTGGCAAAGCACAAGGTCGTCTTCCCTGCAAAGCCCAAATACTTTTCTGCTAGCGTCGCCTGCAAGCCTTCCACTGTCCCCCCCCCCCCCTCCCCCCCCGTGCAGGAGCAGAAAGACGGCCATTGTCGCGAGACACGCTAATTGCCTCCCGATGGGGCCCACAAAAGCACAACGAGAAGGGGACGAAAAGAAAAGGCGCGCCCACTCAGCATAACTTCCCGGCTTATCCTTTGTGGTGGCTGAGCGACAGGGTTCACTAACCACCACTTACCAGAATTTTCATAGCCACCCCTCACAACAAGTTTCCTTCAGAGTAAATAGATTCAAGTAGTGCCACACAGCATGCCCGTGTTTGTGTCAGTTCGCGCAGTGACAACAAATATCGATGTATATTTTGCGGTAGAATGAGAACAGATTGTTCGGTAAATTGTGGACAAAGATAACGTAAAATTATGTTTATAAGTTGCAGCCTTTATTTACAAGCAAGTTCGACGGGGGTTGAATGATACCAACCCCGCACTATTTTCGGCAGCGCCTGTATGCTGAAACTGCCGTGTTCTCAGTCAGCTTTTTTTTTCCCTCACTGCGCCCACGTGCATGGTACTGCGCGCATGATCGTGAACACGCTTCCTTTCGTGCCTGTCAATTGTCATTCTGCCGGGATGGTGCCTCACTAAATTTCTCATGCCGAGCAAGTGTTCAGTTCCGCGGTGTCGCGGAAATTACACACCAGAGTGTAAAGTGCCGGTATTTCGGTTCCCGCAAGATGACGAGTGTCGCCGCAGATGGATACGTGCGATCCGCCGAGAGGACTTTCAGCCCACACAGAACTCCAGGGTGAGTAACTCCTTACCGTCTAGAATATTGTTTTTCACGCGACTGCAAAGGTGTAGCATTGCACACATTATCGCACAACGAAAGAGTTAAATACAGTCTACCTAACGCATAGCGTAACCTTGCTGAAAGGGTTGTTACTGATTCGAAGGTAATATTCTTTCTCAGGTATGTGCGCACCACTTCGCACCCGAAGACATTCTGTACAGCACTTCTTACGTCGATGGTGCCACAGGACGTACAGTGACTGCGCCTCTGCCAAAGCCGCGCCTTCGCCCGGGGGCAGTTCCGACCAGGTTACCGGACTGTCCGGCCTACCTGTCGTCCGATCACGCTACTCGGGAGAGCCCAGATAGTAAGCGAATACGACTTGAAGCGGCGGCCATGCAGAAGGCTATAGCAGAATCAGTTGAGGCTTTTCACAGCGAAGAGGACGCGGACAGAGTTCTCAATCTGAAAGACCTAACAGATTACATTCGGTGCGAACGGAGTGCATTCTGGGACGTCATTGAAAAAAATGACCACCTAATTTTGCTGCACATCGATGAAGAGGGAGCCCCGTGTATTAAATGTTCAGTGACTGTACAAGGCGACCTTGGAATTGTGTTCCATTTTATGAAGAGAAAGATGACAAAATTGGGCACCAGCTTGTCGGTTCCCCCTGTCGCAGACAGCAAGCGGGCTCTAAAGAATTTTTGGACGGCGTCGAGAAGTGGAATAGCAGCCTTGATTCCCCTTCAGAAAACTCAGACAAAGAAATGCTTGAAACCATTTCTTCCCTGCTGAACACTCTGTCGGACACACAAGCAGAGGAAAAGGCCCATGCCATCCAGCTCCTGTGTGAACAGTTCAAACTGCTGCTGGCGAATAAGATGAGGCGGCGTTATTCAGCTGAATTTATGGTATTTTGCTGCCAGCTCTTTACCATATCACCCCACGCCTATAAATACATCCGCAGCTATGGAAATGTTACTCTGCCGCACCCTGGGACTATTAGGTCCATATGTTCGTCGTATGGAATGAATCCCCAGTTAGAGCACCAAGATGCCACATTCCTCAGGTACATGAGAACAAAAGTATCTGATCTGGATGATTTCCAACGCACTGCAGTACTGATGGTGGACGAGATTCACATTAAGCCTTTTTTTGACTATAAAGGTGGTAACATCACCGGTGCTGCCCACAATTCCAAGGAACCAGCAAACAGTGCGCTTGTCTTTATGGTTCAAAGCCTTGCTGGCAAATTCAAGGAGGTTGCCCACATCGTACCCGTACGTGCAGCTGATGGAGAGTTTTTGCACACTTTGCTGAGGGACGTCATCTGTGGCCTTGAGAAAATTGGTTACAAGATAATATGCGTTGTAACTGACAACAACAAAGTGAACGGAAAGGCAATGGCAAAGTTCAAGACATCCGCGTCGTGTGCAACCGCTGGTACATCGGACTTTGTTTATCCCCACCCATGTGATCCTCAAAGGCCACTTTTCCACGTGCTAGACACAGTGCACCTGCTCAAATGTATCCGGAATAACTGGATAAACCAGAAAAACCACCAGCGATGTTTTTCCTTTCCGGAATTCGACATAGAAGGAGAAGGCCGCATGTTGTCAGCATCGTTTGAAACCTTAAGAGAGGCTTATGATCTTGAACTCGGACAACTGCTGAGGTTTGCGTACACGTTGTCTCGAAAAAGCCTTTTTCCTTCAGCCACCGAAAGACAAAACGTGAAGCTAGCACTGCAGATATTCAATGACACATTGTCCCCAGCTCTTCGAGCCATAGCACAAAAGCACAGTCTAGGCCATGTTGAGGGCACCTCTACCTTTATTGACATCGTGGTGAAATGGTGGAAGATTGTAAACGTCAAAACGCCACACAAAGGACAGAGGCTTCGGGACAACTTCCAAGAACCATTGTTCTCAATGGATGATCCCAAAGTGCACTTCCTCTACAAGGTTTTGGACTGGCTGGACGAGTGGAAAGCTAGGACCAAGAGCTACGACAGCGGCAAGCTAACAGCAGAGACACATGGTGCTCTTCACCAAACAACCAGTGGACTCATAGAGGTCGCCCGATACTGCTTCAACGAACTCAACTTGTCCTACGTTCTCCTGGGAAAAATTCAGACGGATGGCCTCGAAGACCGCTTCGGCAAGTACAGGCAGCTCGCTGGAGGACAGTACCACGTCTCTATAAGGCAGGTGTACGAATGCGAAAACAAACTGCGCCTTCAAAGTACGCTTCCATCGGCTGGCCGATCGACCGGAAGTATTGTTGACAAAGATGAGAAGTGGGACGACTTGGATAAGGACACAAGCAGACCGGTCCCTCTCTGCAACGTAGTGGTGACTGAAGAAACGTTGCAGAAAATCAGAGACGTCATTCCCGTCCTGGTATATGTGGCAGGATACGCCGTATATGCCACATTGAAGAAGCTCAAGTGCGAAAAATGTAGGGCCCTCCTGACGCTGAATAAGGAGGTAAGAGTTTCTGTGAACGAAAAGCACTACGAGCTTGTGAGAGAAATGGACCGCGGAGGACTTGTGCACCCTACCATGTTCGCAGTGAACGCTGTAACCTACAACTACGCTGTCGTTGAGCAACTCTCGAAGATGCAGGAGCAGTTTTTGAGTATGACCAACCAGCGCCAGGTAGCGACTGACCTCACTGCGGAGTTGCTAGCCGACGAAGAGTGCTCCGACTTCGATGCTTGTGACGATGGCCACACGAGTGAGCTCCTGCTGAAGCATGTGCTGTGGTGCAGTACAAACATCCTGCTTAAGAACTTCTGCTGCCGACTGAATGACAAGATCGCGGACGCTAGTGCAAAAACAAAAGAAAGAAAGCTTCAAACGTTGAGCAAGTGAGCCACTGTGTTCACAGCAGCACTGGTGCTCATTTAGTGGAATAAATCCGTTTAGAGCCACCATAAATGCGTTTGTTGTGATCGATCTGCATGCTTTTAAAAGGGAGCTGGAATCATTAGGATGTTCCGCTGCAAAAAAAAAAAAAAAAAGGTTGCTTGCCAAAAAGTCACAAAGACAATCCAAATAACACGTTTCACTAATCTAGACGTATTAATTTCCCAATAAACACTTTACGCCCGGTAGCAAAAAGTAAATTGCTCAGGATTGACGTGAACTGGTTCCTAAAAAATCAAGTAATTTTGTGGTAATACTTTTATATGAATGCGGAGCAACACGCCCTGAAATTTAGAATAAGCGCAATAGTTCAACATGGTCGCATGGTTACCTGCAAAGTAAAATGAATAGTCCCGACCCCTTCGAATTTCAGCGTAGTGTGTGAAGGACTGTTGTTAAAATATATTTTGAAAAATTAAAAGTCGTTATTGATGTGAAATTTTTTCTTACAAACTCATTCTTTTTACATGAATCGGCTGCAGGCACCTCCGTGCACCATCGATCCTTTTTCATTATCCTTATCGTGGCGTCCAGGAATGATCAGCCAGTTAGTCATATATTAATCCTATTTTTCGGTCTTGCTTCGCATTACGCTCTCACAGCGCTTTTTGGCACATGTCAGTGAACTTGAATATGGTGTGCATGTTACAACAAAATATTCGTAATGATGCTGTTCGTACGTGACAAAAAGAACGTATTTAAATTAAGAACAGGTAAAATACAAATTTAGCTTTACGTTGAGTCATTTAGCATGTATTGCATTGTACTGCTCAAAAACTATCCAAACCGAGCTCGTGTTCTTCAAGTGTGTTAATGTTTTGTGCTTATAACTTCACTTCAAAACTATCTAATTGCTCCTCGTTTGCTGCTGTAGCTAAACAACGTTACAGTTAGTTGCAAGTACAGCACATTTATATCCCATGTATACACTACAATGTAATCAATGAGAATTCTGCTATTTTCTCGTGGATTTAAAGTTAGCTTGGTTAATGGTTAGGCAAGTAAGAATTCTCGAGCAACAGTTCAAACGATTTTTGTGGCCACCAATATGTTTACTCAAACAACACAACTTGGCGTTACATGGTCGGCAAACTACGGGGTCATGTCCAAGCACACGCACAGAAACAAAATACTACGACCGCACAATTTTCGAAGCGACACGGCACTAAACTTGTTCAGTGCCTCCAGCTCCGTGCTCTGCGGGCGGCGCGCGGCCGCCCCTGCCCTGTGACGTCACGGCGGCACTCCGCAGGCCTTGAAAGTCTAGGTGGTGTTGATCCAATCCAATGCCCCTCGCGAGAGAGTGTTCGCTATCGGAGAGGAGAGGGGGAGAGTGGAAAGGCTGCGGACAACAACGAACGCACGCAGGAAGGACAGGGCCGCCGACAAGAGATGCTCTCAGCGTCGCATCTAAAAACTTTATTTGTGCCTGCAAAGCGACGGTTTTCAAGCGCCGCGCCGCGCCACGCCGCATGCAGGCGTCGTCCTAGGGTTTGCCGAAACTAGGCGCAGCGCCAATGCTTCCTCTTTACGGGTCGCCTGGTCTGTGCTTTTCGACCGCACCCCGGACCGGTTGGATGGCCCAGAGTTGGGTGTCCTTGTCGTTACTGCATGCGGCGTCCTGGAGCTGTGGCGAATAAATCCTTGATTGGGTAGAGTGTCACTTACAAAATGTATAAGTAGTGAATAGTGAAAGTTATCAGGCAGAACCTAATTAAGGACACAGCCAGGGTCTGCGAAACATTATTAAGAAGGGGGTGCGGGGGTGGGGGGGGCAGGTACTGTCGTCTTGTGTATTGTATTTATTATTTATTTTTTCGCAATATTTGTCGATTTTATTTTTACAATACATTTTTTGTTTTAATTATTAGCATAATTTTAATGACATCAATTAATGGTGTTTTAATTCATTTTATCTGTATTAAATATTGCATATTTGCATCGTCGCTTATTCTGCATGGTTATACATTAAAAATGGTTCGAAATTTCGAAAGTTCTGAAAATCTGCGCAGGCCGTGCAAATGACAAAAAGGATACAAAAGCTGCGAAAAGTCATATTTAATGTTACTGCGTTTGCTCCCGCAGTGTGGTGATGATGATGATTGCTATTGGTTTCCCCTTTGTAGCGGGGTGATGACATGTCATCTTACCGAAAAGGACTAATATACCTATGTTTTATGCTCTTGGTTTAATACTAGCGCTCCTTAGGGCAGGCACAAAAAGCTTATTGGGCACAAAATACTACAGGTGGTAACTGTCCTAGGCAATATTCCCCTCTCTGCTTTTCGTCCACCAGCATTCTAATCTTCTTTTCGCTGCCTCGACAGCCTTGGAGTTAACTTCCTCTGTACTACCCTTAAATCCTAGGGCTTATGGAAGCCGAATATGTCCCTCATGTAGATTTGGATGGATACCCTCGCATTCTAACACTATGTGCCGCATAGTTTCTGTTTCTTTTCCGCAGACCACGCATACCCCATCATTTTGTGAACACTTCCCCACAGAGCGAATGTGGGCTTGCACAAGTACACAAATGCGATACAAGTGGACAAGATAGACGAGCTTCATGGCTGGCCCGACAGGAGGGCCTTGGGCAAAAGAGGCTGTCAAGGGAGGCCGAAAGTTGCTCTTCGTTCTGCCGTTCTAGACGCGAACGCTTTCGTAACGGCATCCCAGTGCAGCTACGCAGCTCTCTCTTTGTGCACCGGGCGGTGGAGGAGTGTCAGCCATTCGATGGCGTCAAATATGTTTTTACTCGCCTCAGAGCACTGAAAGATTGCTCTTCCGAAGCAGCTGACGCAGGCACGGAAAACACTAGTTGCAGGTATCGGGGAACCTGGTCCACCATCTTATCCATATCTGTAGACTTCCCCTGCATAATCTGTAATGTGCCGTCACTCGCGGCCGGACCCTCGTTACGCAGGTGCGTTTGAAAAAGCACGAGCTGGGCTGAAAGCCTGCTGATATCATGTGCTCCTAAAAGATCATTTAGGTCGTTTGCCGTAAAGTTTCGAGCTTGAGCATGCGCCAGTCAAAATGTGCTCGAGGTCAATCAGCTGCTCCATGCCAGGCTGTTCAAATCGCCGTCGGATCTCGCTGGCAATACGATCGATAGCGGCTCTCTGTGACGACTTGCCAACAAGCGCTTCAGGCTCCTCAGGCTTATCTGTGAATTGAAGCCTTCTGGGCGGCATCGAAACCCTGGGCACACGAGGAGGTTCCTTGACACTCCCTTGCTCCAGAGCACCTCCAGAGTTGGTGCGCTGACATAGGACATCAAATGAGGCATCAGACCGTAGCTTTGCCAAGCGGTCACAAAGAGCCTATGCTGCTGCTTTTGCTTCTGCAGCGCGGTATAAACTGGTCGTTCAGGCATCCTCGCTAATTACCCGCATTGGCCGAACACGGCTATAGAATGGTAAATACCACTTAAAGATCCCCAGGTAGTCAAAATTATTCCGTGGCCCTCGCTCCTCATCGCCTGTGTGGCGCCGGCGCGTACAACCTCATAATAAATCAATTATAGTTTAGAACTTCTTCAGTACTTCTCATATCCATTTTATGGCTGTCTTGCTGGTGCTACTGGGAAAGCTTTGAACCTGTACCAGTTCCTGTAACGTCACCTGCGCCCTTTCATAGTTCTCAACGAACCTTTCCATTGATTTTACTCCAGCTGTCCACCTCGTTGGACGCAGCGGTAGCCGGGACAGAAACCTCTAAAACGATGGGCGTCACTTGTGGTAGTGGCATGCAAATGCATGTATTCTTCGCTTCGGGCATCACGGTTAAAAGCAAGAAAGTGTGGAAATGGCATGGGGTGCAGAGCCCCGAAGGTGGCCTCGTGTAACAGCTGGAGCACGGCCGAGGTCGTAAAACGACGTTTTCCGACATCAACCAGCACAGACAGTATTGTGCTGCAGAGACCATCGCAATATCAAGAGATGGGTCTAGAAGAAGGGAAAGGCCATTACCCCGAGGAAGGATGAAATAAAAAGAACTTCAGGCCAAACTGTGGACTCGAGCAGCGCAGGACAGGAGCGGTTGGAAATAAATGGGAGAGGCCTTCGTCTTGCAGTAGACCTGAGTAGGATGACGGTGCTGATGATGATGATCGCTACACCACGCACAACCCGACACAGACGGGTTGCGCGCTGTGCAGCAGTAAGAAACAAATAAAATAGATAACTGAAAAAGTAAATAGTAGGCAAGAAGAGTAAAACAGAGAAAAGAAACAAGAGGGAATGCCAAATTAAAAAAAAAGATTTTAACAAAATAAGGGGAACAGGAGAAGAAAACGGTGAACTTCAGGATACGTTATTGTACTTGAATGTGAGGGTTGCGTTCAGTAGCGTTATCCAAGGCTGGCTGCCTTGGAGCGGAGATGGGGCAGTTAGGCTTGGCCAATGATCTGGTTGATCTTTTTTACACAAGTTCTTCTACGGCTTGTGTGCATCTTGGTGTTTAATTATTTCAGGTTTGAATTCTCTGGTGTCTGGAAATTTGCGGATCTCGAGTAGTCTCTCCTTTCTTGTTAGGGGGCAGTCTATAAGCTGGTCATCGATCTTCTGTGCTGGTTCTCCGCATTTGCAAGAGTTGTGGTCAGTTTTGTTAATACAGTATGCGGTGATTGCCTGGCTTATGTACTATTTTGTAGCAGAGTACGGGGACATGAGGGAAATGTTTCGTATCCATTGATGTGTTGTTGTTCCCTCTCCGTGTGCAAGTCAATATTCCGGCAATTTTTGTGCAGCTTGTTCGCGTACTTGTGATTTAAGAGTTTGGTTTCTGGTACGTTGAGTGCCTTGCCTTAATTTGTGGCTTCTAACCGGCCATCGTGCCACCGTGGTGCGTCCAATCAATCATTGGCCTTCTGGAAATCATTGGACCACACACCCACCAGTTCGAACATTTAACTATGTGGGGATCCTGGCGCCCACTGCCGTTGCGCGATTGCTCGGTTTGTACCGTCGCACGGCGCTTTCCCTCTCTCTTCCCGTGAGGCCAGCTCGCCCCTGCGCCACTCACTGTGTTGGGCTGATACTGACGAGGTGAAGGCCCCAGCGGCCGTTGCGCGATAAAACACTGCCAGTTCGATGGCCGCTCCGCCCTGGTTTATGGTTAACCTCAACCAACTCATTGAACTAGGCACGCGAGCTCCCTCTTACCGGGGCGAGGGACGCGGGCCCTGTGCGGAGACTTGGGGGAAACGCTGACCCAGGACGCCGAAGGTATGTGACGCTTTCTCTACCGTCCAGCCGCAACTCCGTTGCGCCGGCGAAAGCCCGCCAGCCCCTCTGGCTGCTGGCTCATGCATACCCGCCCGAGCAATCCGGTTTTCGACGCAGCGCGTCAAAATTATGCGCGCGGGAGGGAGAGGGCAATGCGGCGTGTCATCCGGCAGCCAAACTCGTCGTCAGCGTGGAGACGCGCGCGGAAACGCGTGCTTTTCCGCCCATGTGTTCGACCCTTTAGGTTGCTCCTGTTGTTCCGATCCTAGCACTTGGCGATCACGCCGTGCGCTACGCGCCTGTAAGCAAACGGACCGCGTCTCTGTCGCTGCTGCGAACCAATCTGGTCAGCGAGGCGATGCGCCGCGCTCCGGATCTTGCCCTGACCGAAGAGCCCACTGGTTCTGTGCAGCAACGACGCGCACACTTGCGCTGTGCGCCTTATTGCCCTTTCAACTAAAAGGAAACTACGTACGTATAACCAGTGTAGCTGTGAGGTTGGCGTAAAATAAACGTCTTCTCCAGTAAAATGTGTTGTTGGGCTAGTTGGTGCAGTATGAATTACAATATTTGCGCTAGCCGGATATACAAAGGAAGACAAACAATGTGCAACTCACAACTACTTATTTGCAGGAAATCAAGTTGGCTTAAATAGGCTCCTACATAACATAAAACCTTAAACGCAGATAAAAAAAGTGATAACGACCCCACAATATCAATTAGATCCCGCCTATCGCATGCTGCCTAAAAAACGAAATGCATTGCTAAAAAGTGATAATGACGGTTCACTGATGCACACCTCGCGATTTTTTTTAATGAAGTACGCTTCTGACAGTTCACGCTCCACAGTGTCACGGCTTCTGTCAATGATAATAGTTTCCTTGAGGCGCAGCGTACAACCAATATCACGGCAATGAATGGGCAAGTGTGATCCAGTTCCGTTCTTGATAGATAAATCGTGTTCTCTGAGACTATCATTAACGCAGCGTCCACTTTGCCCAATATATACCTTGTCTTATGTGAGCGGTATTTGGTAAACAATGCCAACTTTGCCTCCCACGTACTTCATAGCACGTGTTTCTTCCCGCATGGAATAGATAAAATAGATAGACGGCTGCACCACCCGACCAGCTTGCGTGGTGCAGAAAATGCAATGGGCACCCGATATTTCATAGCGACCCGCTTAAGGTTGTGAGCTACTTTGTTGGAATATAACATACCGCTTCAGGCCTTGTTTTCTTTTCGGCTGTCCTGAGGTTTGACCCGCTTACGCTTCAGTTTTTGATGCAACGCCTCCGGTACAGCCTACAATAGCGAAAGAGGGTACCCGGCATCCAATAATCGGGAGACCTGGGCGCCAAAACTGGTTTGCATACGATGGGTACACGACTTTTGAATAGAGGACTCCAAGAACATCAAGGCAATCGCACGTTTTACAGTTTCTGAGTGAGCTGATTCATAGGGCAGGAGCCCTTTGGTCGCACGGGGACAAAACAATAAACGCACATGTTTTTCTGCTACGCATAAGTCAATGTCTAAAAACCTGAGGTTACGCCATTTTTGCATCGTATTCTCACTGACTCCAAAAATGCTATTGACGAGTTCAACAAGGCTTTCTCTGACCATCCTACTGTCCACCAGATTCAAGCTATGGTCAACATACTCGCTCAGAATGGCACTAAAACTCGCCTGGCATGGATACCGGGACATGGCAACCAGACCGCGCACTCTGCGGCTATAGGGAGTACCTTCTCGTAACCCCTCCGCTGGATTACCAATCCCCTGCTGCTGTCTCGCCCACCTCCTTTCGCCTGCAGCTGGACCACGCTCGCCACGGGCGCCGATGCCGCCTAGCCTCAAGCACTCCGCTTGGCTACCTACACGGCGTCCCTTCTCTACCACGCCCAGCCGAAATTTTCAATAATAAGACTCTTGCGAACGCTGCTGTCACTCCTCACATAATATACAAATGGATTCACTCTGGGACGTCACTACCCCCACGTTGTCCGCACTGTTCAGCGACTTCTATTGCGGACCTGAACCATTTAATCTGGCACTGCATTGCATTCTCAGACCATCGATATATTATCGAAAATGCACTTCCAAATGGTTCTTCACCAGCTAATCCCCCATACCATGACCCCCAATTCTTTGCCGCGCTAGGCACTTTTTCCCTTGAGAGCGGTCTGGCTCGAGTAGTGTGAGCCGGGGCCTACAACCCATTTGGTCCCTCAAACTGGACAATTGGATCCTGAATGGACAATTAGATCCTCTACGGCCACCCGCCACGGTGGCTCAGTGGCTAAGGCGCTGCGCTGCTGAGCACGAGGTCGCGGGTTCGATTCCCGGCCGCGGCGGCCGCTTCTCTGATGGAGGCGAAAAGCAAAAACGCCCGTGTGTACGAGATTTCGGCGCACGATAAAGATCCCCAGGTGGTCCAAATTAATCCGGAGCCCTCCACTACGGCGCGCCTCATCGCCTGCGTTGCGTCGGCGCGTTAAACCCGACAATCAATCAATCAATCGATCCTCTACGGCCCTTGAAGATTCAAGTAGTGTTAATCCTCCCTCCCTGCTATTCCCATTTCCCCCCTCTGGCCAACCGGCCGTCCCATCCCAATAAAGGACTTTACTACTACTACTACTACTACTACTACTACTACTACTACTACTACCTCAACGCTTTCTTGGTAACTCAGACCCTCCCGTCTTTTCAACACAATCAAGTATATAGTCGTCGACGTATCTAATCTAAAGATTTTTGGACCACTTCATTGTTCACGTCACGTAGCTAATTACTGTCTAACCGTGAAAGAAAAGTTGCTGACAGAACTGGGGCCACGCATGATCTGATACAGATTCCTTTTTTTCTGCATGTATAGCCTATGTCAGCTTCACGACCGTGGCGGAATGGTAGAACTCGAGGAGGGACAGAAAATCATTAACAGAAATACCCGCAGCAATTTGAAGCCCTTGTTGCGCCATTCTCCTCAATAAATTCTTGTACGCATGTCAATAATTCACCATGTGGAATTGAAGAACAACTATTCTGTATCCACAGAAAACAATCCACCAACATCCGCCACCAACATGCGCATTGTTGGTCTTCCTTTCTCTGTATGTCCAGTTAGCGCAAATTTTGTAATTCATAAAACGTCTTCCCTCCGTACCCGGGCATATTCCTTTGTCGCCCCCTGCTTCACGTGCCCAATAGAGCCGGTGTTGAGTTGGCGCGACGGCGTTTCAGTCTCGTGAGCGCGCTCAACAAGCTCGAACCCGCAGTGGTTCCTCGCAGTGTGTGTGCCTGCTATGTGTGTTCCGAGGCAATTGCAACTCTTTTACTTCTTCTGGCGTTACGTTTTGTAAGCTGAACAGGACGTTTTTTGGCATGCTTATTCCTCATTACTTTAGATTTATTCATAATTAGTTTTAGCCCCACGGCCATGCTTTGTGATTCTAGTTCCTAAAGCATTGTTTGCATGTGTTCTGCGGAATCACTCAGCAAGACTATGTTGTCCACAAACATCAAATGACTCAAGTATTCCTCGTTTATCCTTAATTCTATGTTTTTTTTTTTTTTTTTTTTGAAGTAAAGTTTTCTAAATAACCCCTCCAGACATGCTGTGAGTAGTTTTGGCGAGATGGTATCTCCCTGTCTTACTGCCTTTGGGATCGGAAATTTATCGCTTTGCTTGTGGAGGGTTGATGCTGCCCGTGCATTACTTATATATGTCTTCTAAAAGTCTTATGTAGGCTTCCTCTATTGCCTGGTCTTTTAGTGCTTCTAGCACGGCGGCGGTGAGTACAAAATCAAATGCCATGGGAAGGGGTTTACAGTACTCTGCGGATTTTTCTATCACTTGATGGACGACAACCCAGCCGGCTTTGTGGGTTGTTGGGAATCCAGGCTGTCACCTCTGCGGTTAACTATAACTTTGGTAAACAGCTTGTGAAAACTGAGAGTAGGCTGATGGGTCTGTAATTCTTGACATCCTTGTTTAATGAATCACAAATTGGTAGTTCGTCAGTAAACACATTACTAAATGCTTATTTATAGCCTCAGCGCACTCATAGAGTGGGACTAAAATGCCATCAGTATTCTTTTTAAAATCAGGAACTGAATTAATCGGCTTGGGGTTTACCGTAAGC
Source organism: Haemaphysalis longicornis (assembly GCF_048455015.1). Taxonomy (NCBI): domain Eukaryota; kingdom Metazoa; phylum Arthropoda; class Arachnida; order Ixodida; family Ixodidae; genus Haemaphysalis; species Haemaphysalis longicornis. The sequence goes on from NW_027526335.1 coordinate 5,897,983, forward strand.
CAGAACTTCTTTGGGTCGGTTTTTAGTAGAGTAGGTAAAGTTCTTTGGCCTCTGCAACCGCTGTCTATGACAGCTTAACATGCTTTTTGTACTGTAGCCAGTCGGCAACTATATTAGTTCGCGAAGCATTCCTGTACGCTCTTTTTTTCTTATTTAAGCGGGTCTTAACATCCCCCATATACCAAGGATCGTTGCTTTGTGTTTTAACCGTCAGTGTGGAAATGCAGGCATTTTCTATTTCTTTTAGCTTGTCGCGAAAGAGGCACCAATTTTGGTTAGTACATCCACTCTCTAAATTTCTCTACGAGTTAAGTGTGAAATCCGCGAGCATACTGTTCATTTTATGGAGGTCTGCGCATGCGCACGTCCGTAAGCGCTCTTCTTTCACACTTTTATCGGGGCGCGGCAGCGAATCAACCAATGAACGAGTGTATGGTCACTAATCTCTTCTGAAACACGAACGCAGGCGTTGGTGGGGTGATTTGTTAAAATTAAATCTAAGATGTGGCTTCCATGGTTGGGTTCTTGCACAAGCTGAGCGAGGTTAGGAATTTGAGTCAAATGAAGAAAATGGAGAAATTCGTTTCGGTTGAAAGGGTTGTTAAGCGATAAATTCAAGCAATTTTCGGTGCAGTTGAAATCATCAGGTAAAGTTATAATACGTTTTTCTCTATAACTGTTGTCTTCCAAATCTCTCCTTTCCACCCCACTGCATTGTAATCATCCCCATCTGGCGTAGCGAGCACTGCCGCTAGCAGAGGTGACCTCTCTAGTCCGCATTAAAGAGCTCTCTCTCTCTCTCTCTCTCTCTCTCTCTCTCTCTCTCTCTCTCTCTCTCTCTCTCTCTAAAGCTTGGCGGGAACTTGCTGTAGTGATTCATGTGAAAGATAACGAAATCATGCCGACTATTTGGGGGTCGGTAACATGCCGCAATAACACATTTGGCAGATACAATGGTGCAGATGTTCAGATTGGTTCGAGAGGGGAGTCAGTTGTTAAGGGGAGTCAGTGGTAATCTTGTTTGATTACGATAATAACATCTCCTCCCTGGGAGTCAGTTCTATCTTTGCAGAAGACAACAAATGGGCGAGGAAATGTGAATTCAGTATCTGTGAGAAAGCCAGGTTTCTGTTTCAATGATTATAACCGATGAGCCGGTATGCATAAAGATTTTCGAAAAATATTGTTTACGGAGCAAGGTGCGGAAATTTGCCGGTATTGCCGTTAGTTTTTCCGATACGGCAATCGGACTGTCATTCTGCATTGGGGACTGCCTTGACGACAGAATCTGGAGCAGGATTGTACCAGTGCACAGTGTCACGAAAGCGGAAGCTATTGAAGCAAATATTGTATTTCTCGTTATCCGTGCGGACTGACTTCACGAAGTTGGGGAGCTTTATGCGGGCCAACTGGACTTTGGGTAAAGAATCCTCTTCCAGCCGCACCTTCGGCCATGCTAGGTTTTCGAGCTTGGACGTATTTAGTAGAACTGCTGATTTAGCCTTGAAGTTTAAATTTAACTACGATGGAACGCTGCGAACCTGGTCTGCGCTGGCCGATTCCGCGAGCCCGTTCTAGGTCACCCACCTCAAGTTGAAGGTGAGTAGAGCAGAATTTTCAGATAAGTTCAGGGCGGAAAAGTAGACAAGGTGTCGCATGCCTGGTCTGTTTTCCCTATTATACGTGTTCTTTGAGTGAAGTTCGCGTTGAAAGTGGCGTCAGTGTTATTTCTGATGAGGCAATATCTCGAATTAACCAAACTTGCATTTTGTCTTCATGGGACCTTTAAATGCTTAAGAACTTTTGTGTACTCAAAGAATTAACACGTCTCTAACGCTTTGCTCATTCTTTCGCCGCATCTTAAAATGCTAACAGAAGGCCCTAGGGTCTTCATATTTTCATATAAGACCACTTATGTTTTTATGGAAGACCGCTCATATTTCACCTGAAAAAATGTCTTTTGAGCAATGCTATTGCGCATGACAGTGGATATGCTTTTAAAGGGGCTCTGTGTACAGCACGTCAAGGGGATTCATGTGGTTTATGAAGGTATTTATCATGAGGCCCCAGGGCTTTTTTTTTATTCACGAATCTTTTATTGCCCCTTAAAGATGTTTTTCAAGCAATTCACCTGTGTGTAGTAGTGAGGGCAACTCCACAGGGGATCGGTGTGTAGCGCTCCACGGGCGTTCGTGTGGGGTCTTGTGGAGGGAGGTATTTAATAAAAAGCTTTTGGGCCTTCCTAATTTGGTGTGAGACTGCCCACGCCTGAAAAAATATAATCGAAACTGCGCCTGCTGAATGCTGTTATGTACCCCTTTTAAAGTAAGAATCACATTTTACCGCGCGGAAGGGGGTGGGGGAGCCGACACCAGGAGATTGCAACATAAAATAGTTTAATGCTACTGCAAAAGTATTTCAGTTCTTGTCCTGTGCGTGTGTGTGTGTGAGATAGAGAGAGAGAAATCGTGTGTGCGTGCGTGCGCGCGTGCACGTGTGTTTCCGTAGTTTTTCTTGTTTCTTTACAAACGCTTTTCAAAGATTATTGCTTTTTGTTTGCCTAATTTCTAAAACGGCTATCTCTCATTATGTACCGCATCCGCTGTACGCTTTTACTTACCGTGTCCGGCGATTATACGTAACGAAAAGAAAAACAAGAACAAAAGACGCCCATGCCCCGTGCCGGCGATATATTTTTATTATCATTGAAGAGCACTGCCACGTTGCGTTATAGGTCGCCCGGAAAAGGGGACAGTCGAGCTCGGAGTTTCACCGTAGAGTGGACCTCGGGAGGTTCGTATAAGATGTGGCTTTCAATACTTTATTAAAAATACTGCGAGATACAGATCGTAGTACAGCACATACTCTTATTCGGCGTCATCTCGAGAGCAGAGCGCAGCAAAATAAAGAAGAAACTGGGAGGGATTTGCGATACAGGTCGGAGTATATGGTAGGAACGCCCTGGGTCCCACAGCATCGACGCGGTCGCGCGAATGGCAGGAACCTCGTAGTGCATAGAAGCGTGATAGATGAAGTCTTAAGACTGCGCGGCGTCGCTCGTTCTCTCCTAGTACAGCAGCTCTACATGCCTACTTGAAACGACTAACACTACAGCTTTGGACGGGACTCGAAGAAAGCACGTATTTCCCGTCAAGAAGTGCAAAAAGAAAGCGCGTTGTAACTCCTTACCACATCGCCGCGAACACACAATCACTACCACTCCACTTTATATGTACACAAAATAGAGTTTTTCCCCCCTTTGTCAACCGCTTTCTCTGAAACTTCGTTCCTGGCGCTAGTTTATGCGCCAGTGTTTGGGCTTTGACAGTTCGCGAACGAACGCGATTTGGATTATCTATCTTATTTTACCATTCAGTTTGAAACATCCCTTCGTCCCGCGAACCAAAAGGCGGCGCTGCAGGGCGTTATGTGCGTACGTACATGCTCAATGAACTTTCAGTGAATGTTTTTCCTAGAGCAAAACACACAGAAAGCGTGCCTTGTCGTTTCCTCGGACTGCAGCTTCCTCCGGCTCCGCCCCTTACTTGTCGTAAACATTTTAAGGCTTCCTCTGTCGCTAAAGGACGTAATAAGCTTTGATCCCCTAACGAGAGGCGCTGTCCAGCGGTCGATTCGCGCCAATTGCGCCCCAAGGACGGCAACACAGAGTACAGGCTGAAGCTACGGCATACTGACGCCGTCTGCAGAGAGCACACCTCCCCGCCCCCTTGTGTATCCGTCGTGCCCCCAGCGCCGAGAAGAGAGGAAGGCAGAGAGAAGCGCGTCGGTCGGTCGAGTGTCATGGTCGCGCTCAGAAGCCTCCCGACGGCCTGCCCCCGGGAGCGTACTGTGCGTGGCCATTGGGCGGCGAGTCCAAGGGCGAGGTGGAGCCGTTGCTGCTGTAACCGTCTGCAATGTAGAAGAGGGAAAACAAGCACGGGTTAGGTCATTTGGCCAAAAACGGGTCAGGTTCAACACTTATAAACCTAATTATTACGAGCGAAAAGTTGCCTTTGCTGGAGATTTCGCAGCCTGCCGTCTGGCTATATCTACAGGGTAACACAATTCAGCCTGTCGCTAGCGCTGAGGAGCACGCGCAGACAGACCGGTCGGCACGTCATCGATGGCGAGACTGGGCGACCAAGCGCCGGCGAAGCAGCCGTTAAACCCTCGCCTAGTCCCGTGGTTCTGCAGTGAGCTCAGCTGCGACGCCTCTCAGCAGCGGATCACGTGGCGTGGCGTCACGCCTGCCACACCTGCGCTCCGAGGGCTGAAGGTCATTGCGACGCGTTGAATGACCTTGCGAGACATGGTGTAGTAGAGCTTTCGCGCTGATAGAACAGCGTCACGCGCGCTAAGCGGTATTTGTAAAGGCAAAGTGCACTACGAGTAAGTTCATTCTACCAGGTCATTCTACAAGAGTGGACCATGCATTGCTCAAAGAAGACCTAAGACCTCTTCACAGTGCCCATGAAGGACTCACTCCCAAGAGGCTTACACTTCCTTCTCTGTACTTATTTTCATCCTGCCCTTGCTAATGCACGTCACGGTTCCTCCTTCCTTCCCTACATTAAAACTGTTACTACTACTGCTACTACTACTACGAGATGTTGCCGGGAAATGTCATCGCGTTTGGCATAAATTTTAACAACTGGTGCTTCTTTCTCTGCTTCTAAAATAGCTTGCATTACAACAATTTCCTTTCCATAAATTACCTTCTTAAACCCAACTTCGTCTTCTCCAGCACAAGAACAATTTTGAATGAATGCAACCATAGTTGAGGTTGCGGTCATGCAGACGCAGGCAAGCACTATTCTTTCATGAAATTCGCGCAGAAGCGGGGGGTAATTAAAAACATTATTTCGTGGCTGAGAAAGTATGTAGGCGACACCTGTTGTCTTCTAGAACTTTTCAATCGTTGCATAGAACTATGTACAACACTACCCAATAAGCTACGGCTAGTCAAGGGAGCCAAGCTGCGGGTGACAGCATAACACGGTTATCAAGTAGCCGGGTGGGCAGAAAAAAAAACTGTTTTTGTGCGTGCGTAAACGGCTGCGTAGACTGGGTAAATGCCATAGGTCGTCATGGCAGCGTTGTCATTTTTTTGTGGGGAGTTGAAGGGCAATCAATGTGGGAAAGTTGAAAACAAAAATTATCCCAAGCCGCTTCATGTGTCACACATGTAGCGGCTTGTGCTAATTTTTGTTTTCAACTTTCAGTTGATCACTGCGTCTCCAAACAGTGTTTGGAGATGCAGTGATCAACACCATCCCTTCCAAACAACACGTAAGCATTTTTTTTTGTGGGCTCAACGAGGGAACCTGTATGCCCGTACGTAATTCTTGATGCGTCTCACTTTCGCCGCTTGCGAAACTGTCCTCAATAAAAGGCGCTGGGGCCTTCATAGTTTGGTATTAGACTCGTCAAACTGCCCCTGGAAAAGTGCCTTCGCAGCAACGCATATGTGTGTACAGTCGTGAAGTCGACTTTGAATGTGAACATATTATAACTTTCCGTAGGGCTGTGTGGGGTCTTACGCACGTTTTTGATAAAATGACCCCTGGCTTTTCTACTTGGATGTCAGACCTCTTATATTGCACTCGGAAAAATGTATCCCCAGCAACGCTGTCACGTATAGAAGTGAAGGCGTATTTGAAGGGGCTTACTCTACAGCAGGGCGGCTGACGCCTTTATCCGACAATCCCCAGTAGCGATTTTCTGCTTTTTTTTCTGTTATTACGTTTACACTGGCCGCGCCTACCATTAAGGCCACAGCTACCGCTTGGTATAGCCCGCTGTCTGAACATAAACGTTGACAACATGGCACGCCCACCCCCACATGCACGCATGCAGCTGAACATCGAACCTGGGGATGATTGCCGCCATTATTTTGGGGTGCGGGGGTGTTTCGCAAATAAAAAGAAAACCACAAACCATTATCAAAGCCTACCGCAAACAAAAATACAAATAGAACTATATTTGGACGCTGTGCCCTAAATTGCATACACGGCAACAAGTTCTTGTTCTCCGGATGTCCTGTAGCTCCTTACCGGACTCATCAAGCTTTGCCTTACCTCATAATCGAGCATAAAGTAGGTGATATCATTGTTATGTGAAACAACGTAGGTGTTGGGCACAGTATTTTTAAAACTTTGTGGTGGGGAGTTCGTGCATACGCGATTTATCTGTTTTTCTTGTATGTGTGCATGTGTGGGCGTTGATTTGCACTGCACAGTGAGAATAGCCTAGCTTAAAGTTGAAGGTGCTAAGCGTCGCCGGCAACCAGCAGTGTTTTGCATCATAAAAATAAAAACATGAACAGCAGCCACGAAGCTGCGTGCGCTGCGAGGCGTTAACGCGAGGCTTCCCCGGTGAGAGTGTGTCAGACCTCCGTGTCTGCGGTCTGGTCGTCATCGAATCACTGCCTGCTACGCACGATGCAGCTCGAGCCGGAATGACGATCGAGAGTCAGGATTCACTGTGAACCAGATCGATAATTAGGCTTCACTGCGCAAAACACAATGTGGTAAAGCCGGCTTAGAAAGGCCAGGCTTATACCAATCTCCTATAAGTCGACATAACAACTAACTGCGTTCGGATTAGTTGTAGTTTCGCTCCCTTCAGCGTGCATGTTTCCGGCGGAGAGAGAGAAAAGCCTATTTTTATCCAGGAAAGCAGAGAGGTCGTCTGGCACGTTGCGACACTATGTGGGGAAGCCAGCTTACAAAAACCAAGCTTGCCCCGGTCTTTTTAAAGTCTGCTTCACTTCTAAACACGAATGCATTGCCGGAAAGACATTTCTCCAGGGGCAATATATTTCCCCTGGTATTAAAATATGAAGACCCTAAAACCTTACCGGTGGAAGCTTGTTCTTTGTAAGCTGACTTCCCCACAATACGTTTGTACGCGCGAACGCCATAAAATCCGCATCCTAGTTATGGACAGTATCGTTGCAAAAAACAAAGCGGCCCATGAATATAGTATCACGCGCCATTATTTTGTATAACATATTTTAGTCCTTCAATTAACTGTATTTCCATGTCCTTCGTACGGCTACGTTTCTAAGATGTCTGAAAACTGTGTCAATTGTGTGAAATTCAGGTTTTTACTACACAGGTGACACGAAGACTGTCTAGGCAGTGCAAAAATACCGTAACATAAATTGATCTGCGCCATATTATTTCGCATGCACAACGGTGTACATTGCATCTGTTTAAACCCTAATTCTGCCGCCATGTATGAAGGTCCGTTGTCTTACGCCCCTCGCAGTCATGCTGGCATGGTGTGTACAAAGCCTTGATTGATGATTGATTTCTACCAGGGGAATCATAACACGCCCTAAAAGCGGCGTGAAAACGATGCCAGTCGAACACACTGGGAAATCGAAACCGAAACTGACTGTTCAGGATCTGTGCACAGGAGGCGGGACATTTCACCACCACCGCAAGTGCGCGCCCTCACTGCGCATGCTACGCCCGCGCCCCGTCGTTATCGAGCAATCGCTACTTACTCATGCCGCCGTGGCCATTCTGCTTGACATTGTACACATCGCCTGTGATCGGGTTGCGGGACACTGCAAGGAAGCGTGCAAGACTCGTTGCAGCCAGGCCAGCTTGAAAAAGCACAGCATGCAGGCGAGGTGTTTTCTGTTTTTTCATCGGATCCAGAATTTCTCATTCAGAAGTGGCCGAGTCCAGTTATGTGTATGGTGTTCTTTCTTGTGCGTTCACTGGGTAGCGTGTGGACAGCAGGAAAGGCCGTAACGGTAACTGTTGTCGGCTAAACTGACGGATATATGTATCAACTATTCAAGTAACCGCTTTCTACCACTGGTACCAGTGATGGTAATGAATGAAATCTAAAATCTGAAGTCTGAATGAAAGATTGGAATGAAGCCAATGATGGGAATAAATGGGAACGGTGCTAATATTGGGGAACGCGGACAAGCCCTGTTAGTTCACTGTCAAGTTGATAAACCCAATTTTTTTTACTTTTGTGTCTCGTTCGTAAACTATGAAAGCCCCGGCGGGTGCAGCCCACACGGGGATGCGTGAGCGGGCACACGCTATGGACGCGCATCGATGATTGAGCAAAATAAATCGCATTAATGTGCGATCACAACCTGCTGTATTAAGCGTGTAGCTTGTTTATTAGGCGACATTTTCGGAAAACTAGGCTGACATTGTTTCGATGATTGAGCAAGATACATCGCATTAATGTGCGATCACAACCTGCTGTATTAAGCGTTTAGCTTGTTTATTAGGCGACATTTTCAGAAAACTAGGCTGACTTTGTTTCTAAGTCTGATCATCTAAACAATACACTTCTGTCTACCAGAATAAACAGCATTTCTTTCTCTTTCTAGTTAAATTTCCCGGACACTTCAACAAACCGCGCAAATTGCGGTTGCCTATTTCGGCCCTCCATATTTCGGCTCATTGTTTGATACAGTAGTGCCTGGAGGCACTAGAGGCCTACAGCGACGATTTCCTGGAGGCAGTGGGCACAGCATTCGTAATTATGATGTGTATGCAGCAAGGTGCTTCCTGCGTCGGTGTGGGGTTTACTGGAGGATTTGTGCTGTTGTTATTGTTGTTGTGTTTTTGTTGTCGCTGTTGAAATGCAGTTTCGTCAGGCAGGTAGCGAAACAGAAAGTTATCGCAACGTGAAAGCAGAGCGAAATGCACTGGTTACACCAGAGTGGAAAAGTAAATTCCAAAAGAACACGAAGTGAAGCAGTAACGCAGCAAACAAAACAGAGAAAAAATTCAAAGAATATTGTCAGAGCGCAAAGACACACATACATGAAAATTAGCAATTAGCAAGGTAACTCAATCGGTCGCTCTCAGGGCCGCGTGCGTGGTCGGAATCGATTGAAAACAGTGCGAGCGGCTCCTAACATTTGCAGAGACTTTCCCAGCCTGCTTTGAAACGACGGCGGGAAAAATTACCGCAGCCTTTTGTTACTCCTCGGCTATTGTAACATACAAACTCGTACTCCACTGCCATGGCAGGCGTACGGCTTTGTTGACAACACAGGGGTCGACCTGTATGCGAGCCCGAAAACTGTACTTGGGCCAAAGCTTCCCGCGCTGCCTGAATCGAATCGATTCCAACCGCGCGGTGGCAAAAGAACGCGGCTTTCTGCGCCTTCATGCGCCGTGCTTTGTGCGCCGCGCATAAGCTTGTGACATGCAGCGCCGCGCCAGAGGAATCGTCCCAGCTTGGGGAAGAAGATACGGGCAGCAGTCCCTATAGTGGCAGTAACACAATTGCTTTTAAATAAATTACTTTTTTTTCTTGGCACAAAGGCTTCTTTCAACATTCTACAACAGCTGCAAAACCATCTCCCTGAGTGAGACGTGAAGCTTGCTTCTCCCCACTCCGTCGTCATGGCGTGTAACGGGAGACTAGCGGGCCCAGCTCAAGCGCGAATACTCCTACTTGTCATGCGCGCGACGCACAACTTCCACTCTATTTTCTTCGGCCTGGTCTTAACAAAAAAGTATGCAGGAAAGATAGTCACCCCTTAATTGTTCTACAGATCAGGTACATTACAGCAGGGAATTTTAAATGACGTACTGTAAGGACACTGCGCCTCACTACGGGCTAAGAGGGAAGAAGGAGGGGAAGGGTTTTGTCTTCAAGCCAGCGATGGGAATTTTTAAGGGCGCCATTTTGACGTACAGTTCTGCTTCTAGCTTGCCTCATGGTACTTTAGCGCTAGTCCTTTAATTCGGTGATTGTGACACAAATACGCTGGTTATACTCAGAGACAAAGCAGCACCTTGTCGTCGCTAGCCCTACGGGGGGTGTCCTCTCCGCTACTGCAAGCGAACCCTGCCTACCACCCACCGGCGTCCCCAGGATGAGCGCACGATGAAGAGAGCCTACTCACCGAACTTCTTGGAGGCCGATGCCGGCGCGGGGGCCTGTGGCGCAGGCGAGTCGAGCTCGCTGAAGATGTTGGACTTCATGCGGTCGACGATGCGCCTGGGCGTGCCCAGGTCTTCGGCGCCGAAGAGGCGCTCCTGGCTGTTGTCGCTCATGCGGCGCCGCGTGGGCGTGCTGGCGCCGCTGGAGGGCGTTGTGGGCACCAGGTCGTCCTCGGAGGGCGTGAAGATGGACGACTGCTGGTAGTTCTTCACCTTGCGCGGCGTGCCCGGGTCCACTCCGGCGCCCGGCTGCTGCGGCTGTGGGGAGCGCACGCCGAAGATGTCGCTGTCGTCGCCGCCGGGAGGCTTGATCACCCTGCGCCACGGAAGCGAGAAGACATGAGCAAAGCTCCGAATGCATCCTTCGTGCTAGCTTTTATTTATTCACATATTGGACCACATATCGTCACATACCTGGCCCCGTGTTTTCATTGAGTGGAACACGTACAAACATACGGTAATGCGTAGTTTAGTATTCACGACATGATAAATCTCATTAGCTCGGCTGTACACTTCGTCGCAATAGTATAGGGCGGGGAATCCTCATATATCTTTTCTAGGTATGCTGACTTTTCTAAATTCGAAAGAAGGCTCCATGTTTTCTGTTTTTTTTTTAAACCAAAGAAGAAGCCACGCAATTCCGGAGATTGCGAACAAACTCATTTCCGCATGCCGCACAGCTGTCCAATATACACCCCTACGCTCTTCAGCTACGACTGCAACTTCTGCTCTGGGACGCCCAACACCCTGTACCACATGGTGTGGGAGTGTAAAGGCGTCACGGAACCATAGGTCGGCGTACTCACTTGTGAGTACACTCATTTGTACTCATTTGTACTCAAACTCACGAGTGAGTACGATGATGAGTGATCACACACCCAGAAAAAAACAGTGAGTATGATGACGAGTGAGTACAGGGGTAAGTCCACTACTCATGAGTAAAGTACTCATGAGTACACTACTCATGAGTATGAGTACTCATGAGTACAGTATTCATGAGTATGAGTACTCATGAGTACAGTATTCATGAGTATGAGTACTCATGAGTTTGAGTACTAATGAATATCAGTACTCATGAGTACACAGTACTCATGAGTACACAGCACTCATGAGTACACAGCACTCGTGAGTACACAGCCCTCATGAGTACAATACTCGTGATTACTGTTTTTGCGAGTGCTTGCACTCTTGAGTATATGCACTCCTGAGTACAGTAGTGCAAACAAGAAAACGGACGACAAAAGCTGCCACCCGAAGACACACAGAAAAACGCAGTTTACGGCCACGGCTGCACCGACAACCCCCGAGCTCCCCTGAGCCCGACCCGGCCTGAGAACAAGAGGAGACGCCAGACGCAACGCGAGTGCTTACGTTCCGTTTCGCTTTCTCACATGTACTTGCCTTCGCGCAGTAAGTCGCTCAACGGCAGTGCACCGCGTCAGACGTTTTCTTCCTCTATCCTGATTTATATGTAACCTATGTTTTTTTAATCAATTAAACAATTTATTTTTTCTACTTAGTCTTTCATTCGAGCTACGACCTAGCTAACAGTGCAGATAAGTTGATTATTCGTAATACAAATTGAGTACTCATGAGTACAGATTGAGTACTCATGAGTGCAGAATGAGTAGTACTCATGAGTGAAAAATGAGTAGTATTCATGAGTAGTACTCACGAGCAGTAGTACTCATTGAGTACTCATGAGTACAGATTGAGTATTCATGAGTACAGAGTGAGTACTCATGAGTACAGATTGAGTACGAATACTCGTGAGGACAAATGAGTTTGAGTACAAGTGAGAACGATTACAAATGAGTATTTGATGAGTGAGTACGAGTGATTTTGTAAACAGACGAAGTTTTTGAGTCTGAGTTTGATTGAGTACAGCGTGAATGAAAAAAATTGTGATTGAGTTTGAGTGAGTTCTTTCTGTTTTGCCGACCTATGCACGGAACTACCAGAAGTCATCGCACCGACACTGGAGCAGTGGGAGGTCCTGCTGACAAGCGATGTCCTGGAAAACCAGCGCGGCCTGGTGACAGGCCATCCGAGCTGCAGCATCCCATGACAACCCGGACTAGGGACGCCACTCACCATGGATGACCAACAACCATCCCCCGCTCCTTTCTTCCCATTCAATTGGAGCAATAAACGTTTTTTTTTTTCCTCTTCCTCCAAATAGGTAGATAGATGTAACTTTATTACATCCTCCACATAAAGCCAAGGCTCACAAGCGCCTATATAGATGTGTTATTTGAAAATAACAGCGTAGAAGTCATTGCCATGTTTATTTTTACGGCGGGTGCCTGACCACGCTGCGTACAGTAAAAAAAAAAAAAAATACGGCGTGCCTTACAAAATTAAAAAAGAACATCGTCAAAAAAATTTCGCACTTCATAAATGAATAGAACGTGTCTAACCAAAAACGACGCTCAGTTTACACAAAATTCCAAAGTCTGACTAAATATAAAAGTTAGCCGCAAGCAACCATTTAAGTTGCTAGTCACAGCTGCTTTAATTGTCTGCTTTTCAGACGAACTACCTTTCAAAAATACACGTACACGAACTACCTTTCAAAAATACACGTAGGCGCTTTGGCATCTTGTGGTTTTCTGTCATCGATCGGAAGTGTGATAGCCGACGTACGAAAAGCAAGCCTCGAAATACGCAAAGCCTGTCGTCAGCGTTGGTACTACTATGGAGATAGCCTCACGCTACCCACATGCTGCTACCATTTATATCTGGCAGCACATCACAGAGGTTCCATACCTCGCTGTTCACTCATCGTTTATGTCACACAGTGGGCTTTGTAGTCGGCGACAGTGAAGACACTTCGCGCTGTGCAGACAATGGGTTGTGCCATTGTGCCCAACGCCACGAAGAACGTCCCACTAAGCGACTCGGCTGATGAGCGACACAGAAAGCGCCTGAAATAGTAACTACAAAATAACCCTCGCAGTTACGCAACTCGGCAGTATACAAAGACGGGGCCACCTCTGGAAAGGAAACTCCCACGGCGCCCCATTCACGAGATTGTCGCGGTCCGAACGACGAGCCCTCCCCCGCGTTGATTAAATAGCGATGCTGCTGAGACACGCCGCCTGCAGCTCACAGAAAGCTGACGCGACCAAGACGACGCCTCCATTGTCGTGCTCGTCTTCGCTCATCTCCGGGATTCACCCAGTGTTTGTACGAAGAAAAGCGCCCTGCGGGGCACCATGTCGGGTGGGCCGGACGGCAGGGACCCTCTGAATAGCGGGCCCGGTGATACGTCACCGGAAGAGGGTGAGAATGGGCTTCCGGTGCCTCTGTATGATGCCTATTGTCCTCCTCAGCCGAAACAGGCGGGCGTGTCACTTCGAGAAACAAGAAAAAAAAAAAAAAGAGCTGGAGAGAGACCTCCCAAGCCACGTGGCCTTCGTCTTCAAAACATTATATATATATATATATATATATATATATATATATATATATATATATATATATATATATATATATATATATATATATAAACACGCGCATGACTTAGGAGATAGCAGTGTGCGGGGTCCTTGAAGCGTGCACCCTCTCCGTCGCAATTCAAAGCAGTAATTACAAGCCGCCTTTGTCTCGGCCGACCGCTTTCTCCCCGCAGGCACTCTGCGTTCAAAGAGTTCTTGAGCCAAAGTAGTGCCGCTTCTGCTTTCGCTCGCCCGTGCTCGCGTGTCGCATACCCGTTGTCCTTAGGTCTCCTCCGGTGATGTATGCGTTACGCATACGGACGCGCGTTCCACCATTCGGCGTCATGCACTCAGTGATTGAGTTGTAGCTCAACGCGGGGCTAGGACATCTAAATTCGGAATGGAAGATGACTTAGTTTGCACCCAAATGAATGCGACGTGATTTTTTTAAATTTTTAATATGATATGTCTGATTGCTCTGAACAAAATGTATTTGCTTACGCAAGTCCGTTTCCACAGCTAGGTTGTCGTGCAGCAGGCAGTGCAGCTGCGAACAGGAGATGCGGTAAAATTGCCGTGTTTCTTTTTCACTCAGTAAGGATTGCGAGAAGGACTGCACCAAGCAGACACAATTCTCCGAAAGATGCGTTCCATACTGAGACATATATAACGTAACCCAGTTTCATTAGTAATTTTTTTTACCCGTATGAATAACTCCACCGCTCTTTTTCTAAGCCCGCGGTTCTTCTTTTTGATGGCCCAACAGCGAATGGCAATTCGGATTTCCCTGCGGCCCAGTTGATTCGATCTAGAAAGGGGGACAGGCAGCGCGTGTAGCATTACTGTCACCAAGCCCCCTCGCGCGGTTGACTCATGTGCGCTGTTGTGCAATGCCCTCCCGGCGGGTTGCCATAGGATCGGATGTAGGTGGTCAGAAGGGGGAGGTCCCGCTAGGAAAGAGCCCCCACAGGCGGCCGGGCTGCGCACGGGGTCCATCATTATACGTGAGCCAACCTGGCTTCCGGGGGATCATGTGAGTCAGGGGCTGCCTGGTTGAGCCTGACTTAGGGCCGGCTGTTCGCTTTGGCTCGATTATTATAGGCCTAGCGAGGCTGTCCCCTGTTGCGCGCTGCGAAGGGAGAGGGGATGCCGTTGGAACACCCTGCGTTGCCTGCTTTTTTCCGAGAAGGGACGGCGGCCACTGCGCTACAGGTGGTGCCGCAAGGGCGGCCCAGCGGCACAGCGCTATTTTTTTGTTTTTGACGCTCTTTCTTTTCGCCTCTTTCTCGCTTCCTCGATTCCTTTCTTGCCATTTTCCGCCTGCTGTGGCGCCAAATTTACGAGCTTGCGCCGCTGACCGTGCCACCTCGCGGCCACAAGAAAGCGCCGGCTTCTTTTGGCCCCTAGCTGCTTTGTTTTTGTTCGTATAGTCCTTTCGACCGCCGTGTGTGCTATATCGTGGATGCCTTTGCGCGCTCACGTTCTCCACCGTATTGGATTAGCGTTCTCCTTACTTTTTGTGTAGGTATTTAGTCTTTACTCGCATTATTTTCAAGCTGCTTAAAAAGAGCACGCAGAGAGATGGCGCGGGACGGTGCCATGGTAAGCACGAGTATATACATCCACTGTCTTTCGCAACAGGCTGGGCATTTTCTGTCGCTCCAAGAAGGGCAGAGGAAAAACCGGAAGATGAGTTATTTCGCCCGGGAAGTCGGCTGGCGCGCACGCACGCAACCGACAGCAACACCGCGAGCCTCGCTGATAAAGACTTCCAAGAAGATGCGGTCACCGCTTCCGCTGTGCCGAATGAGTTACAGCACCAGCTCCCGCGACTCCAGAACGGAGCATGAAGCGAGGCATCCACTTACGAGCTTACGACCAACTGGAGGTTGCACAAGCGCCGTCCTATTTACACATTTCTTCGACTCGGGGCACAGACAAATTAGCGGAATAAGCAGAAAATGCAAAACTTCTCTTCGCTTTTCGGCGACGTTTGGTAAGGCGCCTCCCGTGTCGTGACTTCTCTTGGCGGGAACCAAAGCTTACCTCCTCTCGCTCTCTTACCACGTCGCTTCATTTCGCAACTGCTGTCGCTAATTCTGCGCCAGCTGAACTCGTCAACGCACACGGAAGGGAAGTGCGCGAGGCAGCGCCCACTCACAATGCACTAAATCAGTCACTCTTGGGCTGAAAGCGCCGTTTGGGTAGAGAGCGCGAATATACATTTATAGTTTCGCGTTATGCTCCAACCGTATTTTTTAAATGCAGAGCATTTCAGTAACTCACGATGTCACCCGCGTTGACGTCCGTAGTCGTAGTCCGCACCCCTC
Source organism: Haemaphysalis longicornis (assembly GCF_048455015.1). Classification (NCBI taxonomy): domain Eukaryota; kingdom Metazoa; phylum Arthropoda; class Arachnida; order Ixodida; family Ixodidae; genus Haemaphysalis; species Haemaphysalis longicornis. Next base: position 5,913,691 of record NW_027526335.1, read on the forward strand.
CCCCTACACTATATAAAAAAAAATACTATCCGGCGCCTGGTTTCGATCCCTCGACCCTGCGGGCGGAACGCAATGTACATAGTGCTCTACCCACTGCGCCACAAAGCCGACACAGAATGGGAGGCTACGAACGCGCCTTATATCCTTGACTCATTCAAACTACGTCAAGAAGCTGCTGATACAACGCATTCACTACCACCAACTCCCCAAACACTAAACGTTAACGCAATACACCCACCCCCTATGCGACGCATTTACTCGAGTCCCCCTCGCGGGGAGATGGGCCCAATTTTTTTTTTATTGAGGTCCACAAGCGATGCCTCTCTCCCCGGCTACTCCGCAGATCGCCTCTCTACGGCCATATTTCCCCCACCGATCCTCCTCCCCGCGTTTTCAAAGGGCTGAAAATCCGGAGAAGCATTGCTCGAAAAAGGACCACGGGGCTCCCAAATACAATTTCACCGGAGAAAAGTATTCCAAAGTAGCGAAGCCGAACTGTTCAGAATTGCGTAAAGGACCGTCTCCACCCACGCCCTCCTTGAACGCTCATAGTAGCAGTAGTAGTAGTAGTAGTAAGGTTTTGTTTGCCGAGGCTGACTTAGCTTTGCACGAAATTGTCTCATTCCTTTTTAATTGCCGAACTTGCTAGCAAATCAAACACTCTTGCTGAGCAGAAATCATTTCCCCTCATTCGAACTACCGACATTGCTGAGTAAATCAATGCCTCGCCTCAAGAGCAGCGGCAATCGAAAAGCCAGCAACCAAACGAACTGCTTCCTTTGAGGCCATCGGGAGAACGCGCATCGCTCGATGCCCGCATCCGGATTCGAGCGGGCAGCGCCGGCATAATCGAAATCGGGGCCACGAGGAGCGGCATTCTGACGGAGGCGGCGAGTGGGCCCGGGTGAGTCAGAGCGCTGAACCGGAGGGGGAACAACGGGGCCAGGAGTAGCGGGGTGCGTTCGTTCCTGTTGATTCCATCGATGTCCCAGCGTAGTTCCCTCCCAGCTCTTCGGCACCCTGTTGACAGCGGGGAGCGGGGCGGAGCACTGGGCAAGTGCTCTTTTATGACGACTTCCACTTGCTCGGAACACGCGCGTCTCCTTTTTGTCACTGCTAATGGCTTTTCCACCCCACGACTCGGGTGCGGAGCACGTCTTGCTGGGCTGCGAGCCCGAAGCTGGAAGCCCATGGCGGGGAGCTACGCACAGGGAACTGCTGACAGGAAGGAACTAGATCGCGATTTGAACTGTTTACTTGCTTCGCTAACTTTCCCGCGGCTGTAACTTCGTAGAAAGTTTGGGTCCTGTTTCTTAGCTTCCAAATCTCATTTGCAGTATCCTTCTTTTTCTTCATTTCCTTTTTAATTCGACGTACGAGAAACAGCCTGCGCTATATCAGTTTGTTAGCCCCAACTTCTGCACTTCGTTCATTGCTAAATCTATTTACCGTTATGTCCGTATTCTTCGCTTCTACTCTCCTTCGCCCCTGTTCTATTTATCGTAATCTACGCTTAAACTTCTTTTTTACCCTTAGTTTCTCATCAATCTCGCAACAGTGCTTCTGTGTCAGAGTTTTCCCCCAGTCATCCGCCCTGCTGCTGCGCCGAACTGCCCCCCCACTTGGGCCAATACGGCGCTTGCGGGATTTAAAAACACTAGGCGCAGTGAAGAAATCACCGGGCCACTTCTGGGACGGTGGCACGAAAGCGCCATGCCGAGGTGCTCCCCGCACACGCTGGGCCGAAGATAAATGGCTTCCTGCGGCGCCAATCTGATAAGGCGCGCCCGAACGTGCCACCCTTCTGGCACACACGCACCACGCGACGCTCCCCCCATCCTTTTCAGCCGCTAGTTCCCCGCGTACACGTAGTTACGCTGGCGGTCATTTTGCGGAGGAAACGGGCAACGCTTGTGTTTACCGAGCACACTTCGACGACACATGGGCAGCGATACATCAACGGCTTCCTGTTTCGCCCGGTATAATGCCCCACTTGTATGCGAGTCCTGGCTGTCACAGCGAAAACGCATTGTCTTACTTGCTGCCTAAGAAGCTTACCATCCGCCCTATACTCAATGGAAGGGAGTGGCGCGTAGCGTTCTTCGACGATGACAGGGCAGTGAATCCAGGAAGCACGTTAAAAAATTACGAGATAAGCGAAAGAAGAAAAGCAGTCGTCACCGGCAATATAACTAGAGGACGACTGCTTCCCCTGTTATATGAATTGGCAATGGCAGGGCTAATGCCGATGCGCGTGGTAATGTATGAATGGGGATTATAAAAATAACCATTCTGTAACCGGCTTTGTGAGGATGCCAAACACTTGAGCTCTCTTCTCGTCCGCTTTGCACGTGTTTCCTTTTCCGTTCGAGAGGATTCTAATCTAAATTAATGGTAGAGAGCCCATGATCGAATAGAACGTGGCCTCAACAGTCCCGATAGTTTGATAAATGACACCTAAATGAGAATGAGAAGCAGAGAAGGCTGTGGCTGAGGTTTTGATAACAATTCATTAAGTTACCATCAATATTACTCGGGGGATTTCAACAGCCACCGAAGGTGGTGCGGTAAGCTGTAATCAACAACAAAAGCAGGTGTTCGTAATTGTTCGTTTCCTTTCGATATGATGAAACGCTTGCATGTGCTTAACCTCAAAACGTCATATATTTTCATCGTGACGACGATTGGGTTCGTTTGGCACAGAGACTATTATTTTATATCAGAGTAAAAAGCAAAACACCTCAAGGTAACACGGTGTAGATCATAGTTGACGTTCGCCTACGTGATTAGGGTGTACGGTACGACTTGTCCTAATGCGGTCACTCCAAAACAAAGAAACAAAAATTTTTGGCGTTACCATGCGACGTGCGAGCGTTAGGAAGTATACGCCATGTGTTCGTGCGCAAAGTGTGAAACAGAAACGATATGTATTTTTCGACGGGTCGCTGTTTCCACTTGCAGCAAAACTTTACAAGCCACCACAAATTTTCCTCTCGCCTTTAGAGCCTTAAAACTAGCTGCAAAAAGCTTGACTACAAAACCCGCAATTATGCCATGCTATCAGCGTAGCTTCGTTGCTGATTGTAATAACAAAAAATAATAAAATATATAAAGACTCGTTGGTGATTGGTTTTGATTACCGCTCGGGAAGAAAAGTGGTCTGGTTTTCGTTGCCGGGACTTCCGTACCACCAAAAGCATTTATTTGGATCTATTCTAAACGGCGCAGGTGGCTTGATACCAGCGATACCCGAAGAGCGATGCAGCAAGCCGTTAAAAAGTTCAGTGTCACTCCACTCCGCGAAGGTAGATGACCAGCGGAGCTGTTTGTGGATTATTGGTTAGCCGCAAACTCCCGCTCAAACGGGGTCGTCGCCCCGCGGAAGCGCTCAGCGGGATTGTGAGTAGGCTTCACTGTGCAACACGCAGCGTGGAAAATCCAGCTAACAAAGACCAAGCTTACACCGATCTTCAAGTCGGCTTCACTTCTAAACACTAATGCTTTGCTGGAAAGACATCTTTTCAAGGCAATATGGGTTTCGTATATTAAAATATGAAGCGCCGGAGGCGAACAAGTGGCCGAAGGGAGACGGTGCGCCGATGTGAGGAGGAGGGGAGCTTATTAACGCAAAAAAAAAAAAAAAACTGGGGAGTTATAAGAGCTTCGCTGTAAGAAGACTCCCTAAAAAAAACTATTGACAGCTCGGTCTCCGTAAAGGCAATTCAAGAAAAATTCCAGCGGCTGTCCTTGTGGAACACTTCCTTCGTATTCGTCTGAGTTCGCGCTGGTTTTATCCAAGAACACAGTTATAATACCTGTCCCCACGCATAAAAATAAAATTCAGCTGTATTGGGAAGGAACGAGCTACTAACTCGTATCCAGATAGAAGGAAACTCCTTGTTAGGTGCATTAAGGTATGCTCCGCGTCACGGCAGACTGTTTTCTGTGTCGTCGAGCAGCAACTGTTCCTGGATCACGAAGAAGAGAAAAAAGCAGAGATGGAGGTCTTTATCATCTGCAGGTCTTGCGGTCTGAGGAGAAAGTGGGCGCGGTTGGCGTAGACCAACACAGTTTTTTTTTTTTTTCCGGCTGCAATTGTTCTTGACAAATGAGGCCCTTGCACGCACATTAATTCCGGGATTGAAAAAGATAGTTCCCGCGCGTTTATTCCTTGCACACGAATGATGCATGGCTCTTTTAGTAAGAAAGCATAGCGTCACCGTACTTCCTTACATGAAGTTTAGTAAAGCTTCGTGTCGGGCTAGTTGGCGTAGCATTTTTTGAAGGGAAGTTGCGCTGGGTATGCTATTAAGACGGACACAGGGAAAAAAAAAAAAACGTACTTTCACGTGAAGACGGTGTACTGACGATTGATTTATTGTAAACGAGGCGAAAACACAAGTTAAACGGAATGAAAAAAAAAACAAAAACAATTCCAGGAAGAGGGACGTTACAAAGACAAGATGTTAAATTAGCAAACGCGAAACCCAAAGTGAGATTTAGTTCTAGAAACATCTTCTTAACGACGGCACGTTAACGCATATACGGCATATGCGCTCAGCGGGCAGGGCAATAACGACATTGTCCGTGGTAATGAAGGCATTGTCCGCGAAAACATTAAGGCCTCCACCTCTACTTTGTAGATTTTTTTTTTTGTTTTTAAGGTTGCAGTTGTGCCAAGTGCGCGTACTTCAGCCCGTTTGATTGCCCCCTATATATAAGCGCTGCTGCAAACACACGCAAACCCTCCGTCTGCATATCGACTAAATGGCTGCTGCCGAAGAATGCACGAGAGAGCGAATGCAGCCAAAGGGAAGGACGAGCTTTTCCAAAGCGCCACCGGGGCATCTATCGAGATCGAGAAGAAACAATGGGGTCTCCCGGCGCTTTCCTCTCCACCGAGTTTTGTTCCCGCTTCCTGCGCGCGCCCACGGTCTGGCACGCAGCTGCCGCGCCCGCCGTCACCCCCAATCATAGGCTTGTCATGGCCGTCGAGCTGCGCTCACCACCCACGTCCACTTTGGCCCGGAAGACGGAAATGCACCCAAAATAGGCGCAAGCGTAATGCGCTCCGCCGACTCAACGCATGCGCGTGTGCCCCAGAAAAACGGCAACAGAGTTTTCGACGACGCGCGATGATCCTTGTTTGTTTTTAACGCGTGATCATTGCTCACGCATTTCTCGGCTCATTCGGCTTCCCAGCAGCGCAGCCAGAAGCTGTCGGCAAAGACACGCTGACAATATTCTACCAAAAATGTCCAAGGGCCTTCAAATTTTACTATCACTGCTTATATTGCCCTTCCAAGCAATGTGCTTGAGTAGGTTAGGGAAGCGGAATTGCAAGAAAACTTTAATGTAAAGCTTGGTTTCTACGAAAGTGGCCTTTCCACAAGATATTGGCAGTGAAGCCTACTCATCAGGCGCAATTGCGTTCTTGCGTGCTTCACAACATCATACACATAGCTACGCTAAACTAAGCAGCACAAAACTCACATTACAAGTGGATGTTCAAGTGCGCCGGTAGTTTGTCTTTCTTCTGATACGTATATGGCGCTTGGTTCTTGCGCTGCTTTGGCCCCACGTAATCTTATACTAGTGGTGCCGCAAGAATTAAGAGAAAAAACGTTTAGCGAGATCTCTGAGTGGCTATGCTCGCAATAAACTGCGTGAACTTACGAGAGGCTGGTTTGAGGTGTTCACGCTTGCACTCAGACCCACCGTAGTAAAGGCCCGCCTGTATGACTAAACAGTGCCGGTGGTACGAATATCGACGCTGATTTACAGCGAACTGAAAACAAGGACAGGCGATAGTTGCGGCAAAAGCTCTCTCTCTCTCTCTCTCTCTCTCTCTCTCTCTCTCTCTCTCTCTCTCTCTCTCTCTCTCTCTCTCTCTCTCTCTCTCTCTCTCTCTCTCTCTCTCTCTCTCTCTCTCTCTCTCTCTCTCTCTCTCTCTCTCTCTCATGGCACTGCTTGATCTTTCTGGTTCTTTTTTTTGGAGGCGAGGGGGGTGCACCAGTACTGCTCTTTATCGCAAATTTCCGGTGATCTTGACTTCCGTTAGCCCGAAATACATTCGCGTGCAAATTTTTTTGCACGAAGCGGGGTTATGTTCGCAGCAGCGTAACTACAACAGCAACGACCTTACCCACGCGCACAATACACGCGCATGTAGGGCTTCCACTATGCGCCCCCCCCCCCCCCCCTTCCCCCCGGTCTTCCTCTGTCAGCACCGAATTTCACAAAAAAATCTGACATGCAGTCAAATGGCAGAACACACATGGATGAGGTACTTGTCTAGGAGGAAATTTTCTTAGTTACAACATAGCACACCATGTGTTTGTGAAACCAGTCGTGACTCGTGAGTGAAGAAACCCCGTCCGAATTTCACTGGGGTCGCGTCGCGTACGTTACAACGCGATGCTCTCGAACTCCGTTTAGTGCCACGCCCTGGTGTCTGACATCGTTCAAAGACGTAACGTATTTGTACTAGCCTATAGAACGAAAATATAAAAATTCAGTCGAGGAGCGAAGACTCACGAACGCTCGTGTCTGAACTACGTTGACCTAGAAAACTAGCGCGCCATGCCGGATGGACGCCGGTCGCTTTGGCGATTGTCGTACGCTTATCGAAGATCACAGTGAGACCGTGGCATTACGGATCACCGCATTAACAGGCGCCCTCTATTCGTGGCTCATGGAAATTCTCAACTGTAATCGCCACCAAAGCAAAATGGGAACACAAGGAGGGCGTTTGTATGCGTCGACTTCATCACATCGGGAATGCGTCGGTGGAAACTCGGGATGACGCTCCCGCAATGCACGCGGCGTGCCTTGAGATTGACGGACCGCGAAAAATGCTGGCTGCCGTCACGATTACCGCTGCGAGGCATGGCGCTGGTCCTTCCCCGTCAGGATCAAAGAAAGCCGACTACGTGTATTCGCCAACGCGATTAATCTTTCTTGGCACAACTGCGCTGCCCAGCGTCCGTGCATCGGTGGCAGCGCCAGGCGATTGTCACTGCCTCATTGTAGGGCGCATAGCGCGTTCGGACTGGACACGTCGTGCCGCATTCCTCAGTGCGCCGGCCCCTGTGACAAGTTTGCGTCGTTCCGGTTGCCGAATCCGGCGCAGCAGCCAACAAAACAAGTTAAAGGCGCTGCTTGAGAGTGCTCCATACGGAGTAAGACGCATACACTAAGCCCTGGTAATGATCGTTTTATTCGAAATATCGTTTTATTGAAAGTTTTTTATGCCCTCCCCCCCTCCTCCCCCTTCCCCCTCAACCGATTTAAAAGCGAATGATCTCCGCTTTTAACAAAATATTGCTCATAACGAAGTCAGTTCTATGTACCAAGGACTGTTTTTGTGCCGAGGGTTTACTCTACCTGGTGATCGCACCACCCTCGGGTTGCCTGGATCGTGCACTACCGTAGCCCACGCCGAGTGGACTTAAACACACGGGTTAACCGTCGCAATCCATTTCGATGATTTACGGGGGACATGACGCCGACTTCGAGTATGGGTACGGACGGAAACACGGCGGTAAGGCTTTCCCAGTTGCATCTCTAGAGCAAATTCACCGTTCGGGGTACTGCATAGTATAGCAACGAGGCGAAGCGCACGTATGCTGCATAATCCTTCAAAATGCCGCCTCCTATTCACAAGCGGCAACCCGGCGGGCCAAAAGATGCGCATCTCTGCGCCCGCCCGCACTCCGCCGTCCCACATTTGCCGTCGACGTCGCGCCTTTCGTGTGACCTGCGTTCACGGATGCGGGCCCGTCGGTGCGTGCCACGATGGTGGGCGTCGATCATCAACGTTTCGAGCAGGGGCAGAAAAGAGGGCGCGCGTGACGCATGCTTGACGATTCGCGAAGCGGCATTTTTACCCGAATGCACAAGCGAGAAAGGAAAAACACAAAGCCTATACAGCCGACGTTCTTCTAAGAGCCGAGGCTCAGCGGCGACAGTTTAGGTCAGACCACTCGCACTGCTATAAAGCTGCTCGGAGCCTCTCCTGCCTAGTTGATGACGAAGAATGTCTCGGAGGGGAGCGGAAAGGCAGCTGCGGAGATTCTTGGAAGGGAAAAGAATGAAGCAATCATAATCGTAACACAGCTCCGGATTTGGGAGAGGCAGGCTGTGAGCGCGCAGGAAGCCTCTCCCATTGTCGCTCCACGCCGTGTCTTGAAGGGAGAGGCGATAAGACAGGTGACGGCGCGCCTACGTCCCGCCTCGTGATGCCGCCCCGAGAGCGCCGTTACATTTTCGGAGAGCGCGCGGTGCCTCGCGCCTAGACGCCCTTTAATTATAGCGCCAATTTTCTCAGCTATTTAGCTCTGGCTCCGTTTTGTGAACTCCGTGTTTTTCTTGCCCATGCGTTACGTGGAAACGGATGCTTCGGAAATGGCGCCCGGCAGGCGAACAGAATTAAGCAGCCAGGAGATTTGTATTTCTAGGTGGGCTTTTTTTATGGGCTTTTTTTGTGCGTGACATCTGTCTTCTTACAGCTAATTTACGATGGACACGCTGATGTCCCTCACTTGTGTTGCCACTGAAAGGGCCATTTAAAAGGTTAAAAAGAATTCTTTGCCGCGGTAACGGCGCAAGTTAAAGATCACCAGGTAGTCAAAATTAATCCGGAGCCCTTATACGACGCGCCTCATCGCCTGCGTTGCGTCGGCGCGTTAAATCCTGCAATCAATCAATCAATCAATCAATCAATCAATCAATCAATCAATCAATCAATCAATCAATCAATCAATCAATCAATCAATCAATCAATCAGTGGTACCAGTTTTATCGCAAACGAACAAAAAACACGAGATAATAAAGGGGCCCTAATAGGTCGCGATTTCAAGCGCACTATCGCTCGATAAGCGTTCTTTTCTTTCTCTCCTTACATGTGAAGTCTTGCCACCATTCAACGGAGCTTTGACGTAGCTTTTTTGCCTCTGACGTAGCCTCTATGACGCAGCTGGCGCTGAAGACTACAGCGCCGCTATTGGAGGATTCCATCAAATGCTGCAGCCAATAAGCGTTTCCGCCGCTGGGGGAAGTGGCAGGTGGTTTCGGCGGCTTAGGCGGCGTCTACGAGGGCGAGACTGCGGTACGGCGTATCTTTGTAGGGACGAATGTCGATCGTGGCCATCCGTCTCGCGAGCTTAGCTGAGTTTGTTGATATAGCGCGTCGTTTACAAGATGTAAATAACGCTGACAAGCCCGGGGTTCTGCAGGCAGAAACGCTACGCACGCGACCGCGGCAACCATCTGCCTTCACGGTGGACATGGAGCGCGCACGAATCGGCACACACCGCATCAGCTAAAACTCGTCGTCGCCTACCAGATCCGGACTATTGCTGAATATCAGTTTACAAATGCGTGAAAGGGGATGATAGTGCGGTGAAAGATTTGGCTGGGGTCTTCGTCGGCGCGGCCTAAATAAAGCCCAAGGTGACCCTTGGCCATTCTCTGGAAAAGCCACACAAATGAAATCGTGGCTAGGATTAATTTAGCACACTAGCCACATGGCTCGCGCAATTAGGACGAGTTAAAATAGACCTGCTGCTCATTGTTGGTCTCTGTCCATCTTTCCCCTTATCCAGACGCTTGTTACCCAAAGAAGGCAGGCACGCGTTTTTGTAGTCCTCTTTTGTGTTTGGATGGGCTTGTCATGTTACATTCATTGCGAAGCTCGATAGACAAAGTCCGCTTACAGTGACGCCACAACCCGTCTCTCAGCGCCGCTACAGCGATCTTAATAAGCGCACCTGGTCGATTCACGGGCGCCGCTCGCGGGTTAGCCCGCTTGGCGAGACAAAAAAATCGATCTCTGCAGTCATTGACTTCCAACGCGGCCAGACAGCCGGTGTTCTTTCCCACGTGACGCATATGGCCGGCGCACTCGATATCTGTCACGGGAAGAAGAATCGCAATCGCAATTCTGTCAGGCGTGTCCGCCCCGCAGACAATTTGCATAACTGGCTCGCAGCACGCAGGCGTGTTGACCCTGCGTGTCTCCGTACTCTCTTCTTGCTTCTGCGCCACATCTTCGTAAGTTACTACGTGAAAAAATAACAGATCCGTGCAGCGAATGGTTCAGCAAAATTGCGAAAATAGAGTAAAAACTCGCTGTAAGCAGCTAAATTGTGTTGATGATATTCACATTGATATCCTTGCCGTAGTGGTATAGCCAGAGGAGTCTTGAAACGACGATTTCAAACTGCGATTTGGTTTCCCGCGGTGTTCGCTTTCTCTATGTAGAGTTGTCTGTGTGCATTGAGCAAAACATTGCCTATTTGGGGGGCATCGAAGGCGTGAAGGTATTTGTCCTTGTCTTCCCTTATTGGCGTTCCTTAGGTGTTTCCCGTCGATTGTATCTGCACTTTGCGGCGCCTGCTTGATCTATTACCATTATTTGAGGGCCACCAAGACGTATTGTTATTCCATGCGCGACAAATGACTCAAGGTCGTCAAGAATGTGCTCTGCACGAGGTATAGACCTCCGTTAGGCCCAAATGTATTTTGTGATTGTGCCAACTGTTTTCTTCGATAGACCTGTTCCGACTGAGTAAAGCGAGAGAGAGAGAGAGAGAGATAAAGTTGGAATGCGTGGCGTATACTGAATTCTTGCTTGTTGCATTAATCGCCTGGTGTGGTTGGGGCACTCGCCGCTCGTAGGAGCCAAGGTTGAAAAGTATGACGTGGGCTGTAACTCATTAGGTCGCAGCTCATTCACACAGAAAGTACCGTTACTGACTGCGTGAAATGATCCCCAAGAATGCATTTCGCGCGATTTTATTACAATTTATGGATTGTCGTCCTATTCTGTACTATTTAATTCACATTCTTCGTGCGCGCTCCCACTGGGACCCAACTAACAGAATTATGTAACCTACAAATTACCAAAAGACAAAAATATAAAACGAATGCGCACCAACACGGGGTCATCGTTGTTTTTACGAACCCCGGCACACAGCTGCTAACGGGAGCCTTGTATACACAAATTACCTGATAAATTTGCCTTTAATTTCCTGAACTATGGCATGCAGGAGTGACTGTCGCGACACAATGATTATTATTATTACTCTTGCAGGCCCAGCGGAGACCCACCCATCCGTCGCGCGTAACAAAAGCTCATTCGGTGCGTGCACGGAGAAGAAATTGCTCGTTACAGAAACCAGGCACCCCCGTTGTATTTTCCCGTCCAGCCATCCCCCTCCCATTTCCGGAGCCTTCGTATATATAGGCCGAGCGAGACACGTCCGAATACGGGTCGAGGTTCAGTGCGCACCGCCACACGCCTTCGTCTCGTGTTTGCGAGTGACTTGCGCACGTGACCCCCGGTATATTTGACGACGAAGAGCGGCATGAACTGCAACCAACGAAGGGGTGGCAGTGGGGAGGGTGGGCGAGGTTTGCAGCGGCGCCAGTCAACTCGACCGCCCAGGCGGAGCAGCGCGCGCGCGCGTCTGGGCCGCGTCACTTGACACACACATCCGCCCGGCCGTCTCGCCGGGCGTGACTCCTCTGGGGAGCGGTGCCCTTGACGCAGGGCTTCCCCTCCTAGCCCCGATCACCCACATCTACTCGTCACCGCAGAGACGCAGGACCCCGGGCCTCCCGCCTCGCTGTCACTCTCTTGTGGAGAGATTACTGACAAGTTCCGCGTTTTGTCTTCGTCGAGTATTTTCCGATTACACTGGCGCGATCGCGCAGCGTACGATTGATCACGTACTTCTTCCCTCATTTTCCGAATCGGTGGACTCAGACTTGAACCCCCGCCGCACACGGCCATGCTTTCATTGCTGAGCACTCAGGAGCGCGTGACCTCCCTGAACTGACCCGCACGTCCCTCCGGCACCATATAGATAGGCGCGGCTCGGTACAACGTTACTAGTAACTTTGGGATCGGTATACAGCACAGTTCTAAAGTGTGGCTACTCTGATGCTGCTTTCGTATTCACCGGTGGTTGTGTCTACGTGGAAGCATGGACTACTCCGTGGACAGCCTCGCCGCTTGGGGCATTTTCATCGACGTACTCGTCCCTTGTTCACTGTCTACACGTCATGTTATTACTGCAATATCGCGGACGGACGACAAGGAGAGCGCTTAATTACTGACAATCGATTGTTGTCCGTGTATCTGTTGCGGCATTAGAGATAAAACGTTGTTCGCCGGGCTGCTTGAGACGAACAAGGTACGCACCCTTAGCAAATAGCATAGACACAGGAATACAGGAACAGAGGACACCGGAGATGACCATAAGTTAACAGTCCCGCTGTAAGCTATAAATCCTTGTCAAATAGCCTATACAATATACACCCAGTGATGCGGAATGCACGAGAACAGATGTTGCAATATTTATTGGCCGTCCCTTGACCAATCGACCTGTACCATCGTACAGTTCGCTTTGCTTTTTGCTGTCACCTTTCAGCAGCGTTCACTAACACGCGCACGCGCCTAACAAACAGCAGCGTTTGACGCTCATAGAAACAAACGCAAGCACTACCCTTCTAGGCGCTTCCTTGGCATATATATGCAGTGTTCGAGTGTTTCCAGACGACAGCTCGTGATATAAACACTCAGCTGTGTCTACATTGTAGTTTTGTATAGTAACCCTCAAGGCTCAGTGGCTATGGCGTTGTGCTGCTGAGCACAAAAACGCGGGTTCGATTCGCGGCCGCCGCGGCCGCTTTCCTGATGGAGGTAAAAAGCGAGAACGCCTGTGTGTTCGAGATTTCGGCGCACATTAAAGATCCCCAGTTGGTCAAAATTAATCCGGAGCCCTTCACCACGGCGCGCCTCATCGCCTGCGTTGCGCCCGCACGTTAAACCCCATAATCATATCAATCCGTTTGTTATAGTACTACAAGCCTGCCACCAAGAAACCTAATTTTACAGACGTGCGCGGAGAAGCAAGTCACACTCACTCGCTCACTCTCAACTCGTTCTGCACCCAAAGAATTGCGTGCCGGAGACGCCTGGGCACGGGTTTTTGACCTCTAGACGATGCCATCATATGACGTCTATTCCCCCGGTTTATATTAGTGCCTAACTCTCTCTTTTCGCTCTCTGGTGACACTACTGAAACCTCTGGGTATTGCATTTCGGCTGCGTGCTAGCTGGCCCAGCCTAGAGGTCCTATATATGATTAGATTTCCACATCCTGGTACTTTTTGTGTGTGTGCCTCAATGTTTGCGCGAAAGCGCTGCTGAGGCGAGGAGAAAACGGTGACCTTTGCGCGTATCAGCGAGTGCAAGAACCCAGCGCTCGGTGAGCAAAAAAAGATGAGACGGCGAAAAAAGAGAAGGAAGGGCGGCTCTCCGACCGCGTCTCGCATTCGGTCGTGCTGCACGCGCGAGGCCGTCGCCACGGCCCAGCTGCGCCCGAGCGCAATTCTGGGCGGAACGGGCAACTACACAATGCCGGCGTCACAATAGGGCCAAAAAGGAGCGAGGGAGGGACACGAAGAAAGGAAAGAGAAGAGCGAGAGGGGGCAGGAAGAGGTCGTTTTCCTCGTGGGCGCATTGCTGGGCACCGTTGGTCCGTGGCCGCGTCCGAGAGGAGACGGCGGGGGCTGTTGCGTTCCACAGGTGATCGGATGCGGAGCGTCTCCACGCCGCGGAGAAGCCGTGCCGGTCCAGACAGACGTAACGCGGATGACGGGAGAGAGCGAGATAAATGCTCACCAGGCGCCGTCACTTCATCCATTCCCCCTTTTGTGGGGTCGGCACACGCGATTACGTGTTTCCCTTTTTTCTCGTCGGTTTTGCAGGAAGGGTGAGATATCGAGGAAAGAAAGAATATTAGAGGGAAAAAAAAAGCACTAAACGGCCAGAGAAAGACTAAGCGAGGATGTGCAGTTCTCCGTTGGAAACTAACCGACTGTCACTCCTGGTGCCATCTGCGTGTGCATGTTTTCAGCGAAAGGGCGAAGCGCAGGAGGTATACAGTTACGCGCGAGGCATCCTGCCGGCAGGATAAGCTTCGAAAAGGCGCATTTTTGGTGGCTTTGTGCTGATACTGCAGTCCTGAAGAAGGCGAGCCTGAGAGGACGCGGCATGCAATAAGATAGCACGTATTCGCCGCCATCGGCGACGCGTAGGTACCCTCTCTCATCCTCTACGTCCTTGGTCTCAGCAGCACGACGCTTTAGCCACTGAGCCAACGCGGATGACAGCGTAGTGCTTTCACCACCTTTGAAATTTAAACCGAATCAACTGGGCAACACTGACCAGCATGGCCCGGTGTGTCACGCGAGGCTTTAATTTCTACAGCCGCTGTCGCAAACGGCATGAAGAACACAAGCCCTGATTCCGCCCCAATCGCAATGATGCTGTTATGACTTGCTGAGCAGGAAACTCGTTATTAGCAGCGTCGCAGCGGGAAGCATTACTTGGCTTGGTCCTGATTGTAAGCTTAGATGGACGAATAAATTAACATCAAAAACTGTTTTTCTGCTAAACGAAAAAATACGTGGACAGACAAGGCTTATTTGGAAACATCAGCTAATTCGCGCACTTAGGTACAAAATGCGTGCAGGGATAAACGGTTATCGATGTAGTCGGTTGAAAGAAAATTGAAAGAAAGAAGAAAGAGAGGTTTATTTTACAGAGAAGCTGTTTGTGGCTGGGGTCCCGCACATTTTTGTTCTGCGTCCACAAAAATCGCCTTGCGGCAGATCCAACTTTAACCACGTGTATTTCGAGTGTGAAGAGTTCGTGTGTGTGCGTTTGTTGGTGTACTTGCGCGCTTGCTTTCCCATAGACGGCTGCTGCAGAAGGTGGGGTGCCGGGCACGAGACAGCAAACCAGAAAGACGGCTTTCTCCATTTTGAATTTTACTTTTGTCTCGTCCTAACGAGGAGGCCGTGCAAAGTTCGGACTCCCAGACGCCGGGACGTCGAAATTTTTTAAACGGCGTAGCTGATTAAGCTTTAGCTTGGTCCGCTGGCGTTAGCAATAAATACCAAGAAAAAACTTGCGCCGCCTGAAAGGGTGCACCATCGCAGATAGGGTATTATAACAGTGAAGCCGGCTTTCGCCCCTGCACTAGTGTGAGCACAAGGGGCAAATGCTTATGGGCACCCCTTACTATTTTAGAGGTGGTAGTCTTTCGTGGACTTCTAAAACGCAAAAAAAAAAATGGCGCAGCTTGCACAAGTGGTGCATGGCTGGAGAAAGAGCGGAACTTGGGGTCGGCTTAGCCTCTTCCCCCGAAGGACCCACTGTCAGTGGGCGGGACCGACTGGGACGGCCTTGTGAAATCCGGCTAAACTCGCCTCACCCCTCAACGCTTAGCGCAGCCGAGCCAGAACATCGCAAAACCTAACAAAACTTAGCAAAGCCTGGCAAGACCTAGCAAAAATTATGCCGCAACAAGCTAGGTTGAACCCCTGCTCCGCTGTTTCCCCAGCCATGCACCACTACTGCAAGCGGAGCCAATTCTTTAAGTGTCTGGGAAGGTAGGCTCTCCGCCTAAAAGTGCCGTGCCTCGATACTCCACTACAAATGGATACGTCTACCTCCCGAATCTAGACCATCCGCCGAGATTGAAGGACGTTGAGTCGTAGCGGGACTTCCGTAAAGAGTTTGTACCTTTCTTAAAAACCTCAGCTTCGCTGGTCCTTCATAAAGTGCAGTGACTCATGATTTTTTATTAGTTCATCGCTTTACGTTCACGGGTACACGAAACCGGCGTCACTCGTAAGACATAACTGCGCATCCTACTTCGAGTGGCATAGGTTTGTTTTCTAAGGAACTCCCATTTATGGCGCTGAAAACTTGCAAGCAGCTCATCGCATGAGGTCTGGAAGCTAGGCGACCCGTTGACAATAAATTTCAGGCAGGTAAATGGCTGAGTCCTTTGCAGTTGTAATCCTGCGGAAGTAGTTACTGCTGACGTAATCACCTGCACGCTCCCCTGCTCCCTTTCGCCGCCAACGTTCCCCCTCATCAAATGTAGCCCTTAAGCAGATAATAAACATTCCCGAAAATTAGCGTTCAGGGTGGCAGTTCAAGCGCTGGATATAAGCGTAGTAGCTCAGCATCATTTTGCCCAGCGTCTAAAATATATCGAACGCCACCTTGCGACACATGACTCGCAGAAACCTGCAGCGGAAGCCCAATTACAGCTCGTTTCACTGCTTGGTCTGGCATGGTTACGAGAGGCGCCCCTTCCGTCAATTTTAGTTGCCTCCAGGAATAATTAGCCTGGGCTCGCCACGGAGGCCATGCCCAGAGGCACGGCGCCTTATTTGAACGGCTCAGACGAAACAAACAGGCGGGGGACCAACTACGCGGTGGCTAACGCTGAAAATGAGGCTTTCCTCAGCGGACCGCAAGGTTCTCCGGTGTTTAACACGGCATTTATAAACAAGAAATAACACTTACGGTGGGAAAATTAAGCATAGCTCTGAATAATGGATTGCGTCAATGCCTTACCTGTCTGTGAATGGTACTACGATCCCCACAAATCGCCCCGGGTGGCCCCTCGTCTGCCCTTCGTTGGAACTTTGAATACGAGCACTTCGAACCCCAATATTGCTGATCCGAATATTCGCATTACATTGAATGAAAGGAACGGCTTGAACAGTTATATTTAAGGAACTACAATGGTGAGAAAATTTCCCATAAAAATTGCATATTCAAGAATTTCACGCGATTCCGTGTTTTCTTGACATGATGTTTGTTATAATACACATTCCGTCGCGTTGATGAAACTAAGAAGCAGGGTGGTAATGCTTACGCATTACTAGACAATTTTTAGAATTTCTGTAGCTTTTTTTATACTTGCGTAAACACTGCATGATTTGTCCCAAATAGTTTAGACGTTGGACGATAACTTGCGGTTCATCCTAAACAGATCTTACAACTTTGTTGTCACGGAAAACGTGGGTGCTCTTATCTGTGCGGGAAAACGTTACTCGGCGCGCTGAATGCTTTGCTTGGCTTGACGAGGCGACGAAAACTAGCACTCGATGTTATTCCCTAGAATTTGCATTAAGAAAGCCTTAATTCAAGCCTGGGTTTATGCGCAGAAGCTGCATCATGGCTGCAACCCGCGGTGTAGCGGAATGATAGGGGTTAATTTAGACCACCAGGGGTCCTTAACGTGCGCTGAAATCTCGTTCACGAGGCCGTCTTTGTTTAAAGGCGTGGCGTGACGTACAAAAAGGTTGCCGTCTGCAGCAGTGAAGAGCGTGGTGCCGCTATCTTCAGCCGGCTTCCGCCAACCAGCCTATCGCCTTGAAGCCAGGCGTCTGTCGCACGCCGGCCGAAGCAACACGTTTCTTCCCCATGCGACGATCTTTGCACGCCTGTTTTCGTGTGATTGTGTGTACACGTCCCAAGCCGTTGCCAGCCACCGCACGGTGAGCTTATTGGCATTGCGGCGGCGTGTACTAACGGGCTGGTACGTGCTTCGACTATCGACGCCGTTCTCGTCCCCTGCCTCGAAGTCAACGCGACCGCGGGAGATTTAAAGGCGGCTAAGCCAGATAAAAACAAGCAATTTGCTGTAGGGCTATATTGCACACTCAAACCTCCCCCTCCCCCAAACCACGCCCAAAAGTAAACAAATAAAAGAGGATAGACAAGAGCCGTATATCTGCTATCCTTTTGAATCCTCGCGAAACGAGAAACTGCGTTCTGGTTTCTCAAGTAAGGTCAAAGGAACCGTCTTTTATTTCGAGATAAAACTTTATTTTAGCTGGCGCGCATTCTCTTTTGGAGCTGTGCATCTCAAAATCGTCGAGGACTCGTTGCCGTGGAAGGCAAAAAGGTTCCTTACACCACAGCGTACGATGATCACTTGGATAGGCACGGGGCGAATGGATGTTAAGGCAGTCTGGCGACTTGTATTAATGTAGGCAGAAAATTACAGAATGGGCTTAACGTTCACTCAAAAATAAAATGACCTTTTTTGGTATCCCGTGCAAGAATATAATCTGAGCGTGTTATCGCGTGACGTGTACGTACCTACGTTTCTTTGTGCCCGAACTTCCTCGCACTACATTTTTTTATGAAAAAAAGGTACAGAAACTCGCTTAACCTGTCCAGTGGAATTCACGTGTGACGTGTGGGTACGCCTGATTGTTAATGTCCACAGTTCATGTACCATTTTAAACCTCAGTAGCAGCGACGAATGCTTTCAATCAATTGAAAGCTGTCGGGCTTTTCTGTAATAACTGTTGTCTAGCGGAAATGCCACCCCGCCGAAAAAGAGCGCATCTGATTGATTGCAGGGTTTAACGCGCCGACGCAACGCAGGCGATGAGGCGCGCCGTCGTGGTGGGTTCCAGATGAATTTTGACCACCTGGGGATCTTTAACGTGCGCCGAAAACTCGTACAGATGGGCGTTCTTGCTTTTCGCTTCCATCAGAAAAGCGGCCGCGGTGTACATCAAGAGTACATTTGGAAGAGCTGAGAGAGAGAGAGAGAGAGAGAGAGAGAGAGAGAGAGAGAGAGAGAGAGAGAGAGAGAGAGAGAGAGAGAGAGAGAGAGAGAGAGAGAGAGAGAGAGAGAGTCATCGTATAAAGACGTGAGTTTCTTCTCTCATAAAGTTTTTGCGAAGTGCACGGAACTGGAAACTTACTTTGTTATAAGCGGGCTTCGCTAAAATTGGAGCTAATTTGCTATTTATGCAATGCTGTGGGCACCACGAATCATTTCGAGTAAAGCGAAATTTCGAATAAAGCGATTTAGTTATAGCGAGGGTCGACTGCATTAAGGCTGAGTTCCGCTCCTGTGGACGAAGCTGGGAGGAAGTTCGCGTGATCTGCCCCGGGCACGACGGGAAGAGAGGCACAGTGTGTCCGCGTCCGCCGAGGCACGGCAACTTCCTCGTTCCTACGTCCAGCGAGCTCGCTAGCGACGCGTTATCGCAGCCACCGCGTGCTCGCCGCGAAGACCGACGAAAGTGTGCCGCTGTCCGGTGCTCCTTTTCCCCCCTTCGGCCTAATGAGGTCGCGCTCCTTGTAGCCGAAGAGGAGGAAGTTGTCAGTGTTGTCACCGCTCTGAGCGGAGCAGCCGGCTCGCGTGCACTCATTCATTATTACGTCAACGTCGCTCGACGTTGATATCGCTACGTCTGCGGGCATGAATATACATGAAGCGGACGGGGAGTGAAGAGACGTGGTGTGACAGTGAAAGGTAATTGCCCTCACGTCACGCCCTGTACGCCCGCGGCGCATATCCTGGTTGTTGTGCCATTTGGTCGAGTTGTTTGTTCCTCTGAAGATGAGCTTTAGTACCGGTTCTCTGACGCTCTAGGGCACTGCATTCGTGCATACAAGTCACTGCACGAAACTAAGGTTCCAGTCACCACTAGGAGAGTTTAGAAGGCCGAGGCAGTGAACAAAACGTATGCGCAAAACCAATCGACTTGAATGAGCCTAGTGACTTGTCTTTAATTAAAACACGTCGGCCTACGTGCGGAAAGGCCTTCACTAATTGGGGCAATCACGAGAACTCTTTTCAGTCCGCTAGAAACTGGCGGCCCAAGGCTATATTCGATGCAGCTGGCTTTCGCCGGCCTGCCGGCGAAGGGGGTAGAAACTTTCCTTTCTCGGGTGAGGGCCGCCGGTAATAATGAGTGCAGGCGCCATCGGTGCTATGGACAAATTCGCCGAGCCCAAAATACGGGTCTTTGGAACGGCCGCATTCGCGAAGAGAAAAGCTCCAGTGTAGCTACTGCAGCGTCGCACAAACCTACTCCGCCCCAAAGAATGGGGAAAGACATAATTCTACTCGTGAAGCGACGCTCGGAGTAAATGGGCTCTCACAGGCGTGCTCGCCGTGTACGACCTTTATCACGGGAAGTTATCTCTGGCTCTCAGTCATGATAACAGTTCCCCGCTTTCGCGGAGAAGCCAATGCCCCCCAGCAGCTGTCTCAAAGCATGCAACTCAACGCGTATACGTACGTATACGCTGGACGTCGAGTGTACACTCTGTACAAGCCGAGCGGCGCCGTATGGTGCGCCTTATCGGTCAACGCATTTCGGCGACTCTTGGGCGCTCGCAAACCCTACTATGCCTTCATTCACTGCGTGAACTTCTTTCGGGTAACTGTCAAGGCAATAAAGCAGTCGCAGCGCTTAGTACAAACCCCTTGTCCGCCTCCTCCATCGGGCTTTGCCGAACCTCTTGCCGATCAAGCATGGCACAACACTTACAATAAAAAAGTGGTCTTGCGGTGAATGCTATGCGCACGCATTCGAGATAGCCGAACGTAGTCGCTCCGACCCTCCACCGAAACAAGTTCGAATGTGGCCCAGCGTCTCGGTTCAAGGCTGGTTGTTCATGGCGTGTCTTTGGAATTGCTAATGCGTACGGGGGCGCGCTAAAGTAATTGCTACTCTCCGTGGCAATTGGAGGCCCGCAGTAGGACGCGAATTGTTGTTACGGGACCGGCTTGGACGGGCCTCGTAAATGCCTCCAAATTGCCCGCTGCGGAAGCGACGGTGATGACACAGTCGGAGAGGAACAAGGAGAGTTGATGCACAGTTCTCCTCACGCGGAAGCAATTACGCGGTACCTTGTTCGCACTCCAGAGGTGTACCGCGAATAAAATCGGAGCTGTAAGAGCGCGAGCTGCACACATCACGCCTTGATTAAAGGACGGCACAGCACGGGGAGTGTATTGGTCTTGCGTGACGGCGGAACGAAGGGGCATGCGAAGCTACTCGTATCTCGCATTCACGTACGCGCTTGAAGCCAACCAAAACATTGCCTGAAACTGACTACGCAGTTACTATCTGTGTTCGCCGCAGAGGCTTCGCCCCAGATGTGCTTACAACGCACGCCTGACTTGATACGACGGTGGCAACCACTGATTTCCTCCAAGGTACGTGATCAATGACACAGACGCACCGCTCGGCCGCCTTACGGAATAATAATAAAAATAAATGTTTATCTCATTACTTCTGCAGCTTACGAGACACTGTTGATTGCGACAAGCAGGTGCGCGATGACAAGAAATTTTTATTCTTATGAAGAGGAGAAAGTTATTTGTTTTCTCGTGAATACCAGTATTGGGTAGAGCCCGTTGTAAAAAATTCGCGCGGCTTGCACCAGTGGCGCAAGGCTGGAGAAACAGCAGAATTGTGGTCGACCTAGCTTCTTGCGGTTATGATATTTTTTAAAGTATTGCGATGTTCTTGCTTGGATGAGCTAGGTGTTGAGGGGTGAGGCCAATTTCAGACAGATTTTCCCCCACACGGACAGCGGATCCCTGGGGGGAAGAAGTTAGGCCGATCCCAAGCTCCGCTGTTTCTCCAGCCATGCACCACTAATGCAAGCTGCGTCAATTTCTTGCGTGTTTTAGTAGCGTAAGAAAGGCTGCCGCATTTAAAATGGTATAGTAAGGGGTGCTCATAAGCATATGCCCCTTGTGCTCCCACTCGAGCAGGTGCTAAAGCCGGCTTCACTGTTACAAGGCCCTATTTGCGGTGGTGCACCCTTTACAGGTGGCGCAATTTTTTCTTTGTATTTTTTTTTATGACGCCACCGGATCAAGCTTAAGCTTAAAACGTTCCACTGTTTAAAAAAGCGTGCAAAGCTATTGCCGTGCAGTTCTGCGGCCTGTTTTCAGTATTGCCGACGGCCCAAATCAGTGTCTCAGAAATTTCTCGCCAAGCACACCCCACCCCTTAATTCTTAGACGGCGATTTCTTTCTCCTTCAGACCTGTTCCTCATCACATTTGTTCATAGCGCGGCCTCAGGCCGACTTCATATAAAATAAATAAATATCTTTGAATCAATAAAATAGGTACTTTTATCCACCATGCCCTGGGCGGGAAATTTATGAATGAACCGTCAAGAACGGACTCGCGCCTGCATCTTCGCAGTACTATTTATAAAGCTATAAGCGGGCCCGTGCTGGCTATAAGATGAAGGCGCGCCACCGGTATCACCGTCATCCCCGGCTTGCGCAAGATTTATAATGTTTCTCTTTTTAACTATCGTTCCCGCTACTCCGTTTGTTTGGGCAGGGGAGGCCGTAACAAATGCCCTCCCACGTCGTTGTGAGCCCTTCCGGCGTCGTCATTACTAAACACCGCCGTATGTTACCCGAGGCCCGGCATGATTAACGATGTCGTCCGAAAAAAGGCCGAGGCCCGTTCATGCCTGCGCCTGCAGATATACGACGACGGCTCGAGTCTTCCGAGAGCTGAGCCCCGACGACCGCCGGCTGCACAAAGAAGGGCGCACAAGGATGGGCGACCCCTTTTCACGGGCTCGTTCGCGTCCGAAGCTCAGACCGACATCCGCTGGTTAACGAGATGCCCAAACAGCGGCGTGGAGACTGGACCGCTGTCGAGATGACGACCGACGAGACAGTCGATCCTCGTTTTCTCTGGTGCCCAATAAAGAGAAGCCCGCTTGTCCGCAACTTCCCGTCTGAAACTTTTACGGTCCAGTTATATGGCCGCCTCTTCTTTGTAGGCAATTACTTAGTTCCGGTAAAAAAAAAAAAAAAAAGAGACGGCGGGGTCTTAGTTATGACGGCAGTGCGGGCCGTTGTACGGTATGGGCGTTTCCCGGAGTGCACCGGTTGAATGTGAGTCAGTGCGGCAGATGAAATTGCGGTTTTATAAATTCTGCGCAGCCAGTGGAAACAATAGCCAACCCTGACGGCCGACAACGACGAGGCTGCAGAGGGGCCACGCGCCACGTGACGCAAGCCGCCGTTGGCATTCAGGAAGTCATGGCTCGGAAGATTAGTAGCCCACACCACGAAGCTTTATCTTTCTCCGTGGCCCGCACTACGTATACCGGGTTCGCAAAACGCTGGCAGTATCCGTGTAACATCTAACATGTAAATACTGAGAGACAAAGGCGGGCTAACGCAGAGAACGGTTTAATCTGGTTTTCCCGACAGAGCAGCCAACAGAATACACGATGATGATAATAACTGATGAAGAAGAATAATCTACTAATGCGTAGAATGATGAGTGTGTACATGGAGTGTAGAAGACGGTCTGGGGAACGGGCGTATCAGTTCTCACAATACACACGTCGCCGCCTTTTTCGTGTACACGATATCTGCATGCATAGTTGTAGCAATACGAGGCATGGAGATTTTGGCGGAGCCGCATCAATCCCAGGGCAGTTTCGCAAAACCCAGAAACGGGGCCACTTCCAATGCGTGACCGCACAGAGCCGCACTCAGGGCGACGCAATACCCGCTCTCTACGTTCGTATACGCGGATCTATAGCAACTCCGCACAAAGTGCCTTGGCACTTTAGGACCAACATGCATGTGTCCAGCCTTCCGCCGACCCACTCTCAGCGACGGGTTCGCAGTGACCGAAGGCTAAACGCAAGGCAACATAACGCAACCAACGCACAGCGCCGTTAGAAGCCTCCTCTCCCCCGCTCCTAACGTAGGCCAAGGCCTTCCCATGGCTGTGTGGCACACCTGTTGAGCGCCGCCGTATGACGAAACAAAACGGCAGAAAAAGGGAACGACAAAGGGAGGCAGAGCCACGCAACTAAGCACCTTTCGTTTTGCGCTTACCGTGCGCTCTACGGGAGAAGCACCGCCAGCGACACCTTGGCCCTGCGTTGTACGAGAGAGCTTATATCGCGAGAAAGGATCTCCGGGGAGCTGCCTGTCCGCCGGGGCCCACCGAATGGTGCAATTCAGAGGGTCCCCCCGTCGCTGCCTCCGCTCAATAGAAGGGTGGCCCATTGTGAGGGCCCCATACGGGGCACCGCAGCGCGGGGTTACCGCTGCCGGTGCATGATGTTACCGCTACCGGGTGTTTCGCTGAGAGAGAGATTCGCTTTGTGAGGGCTGAAAATGCGAACAAGTGCGCTGATCGCAATGGCCCCGCGCGAGTGGTTTCCCAAAGCGCGAACCTGCTGCTCCTCTTTAAAGCTAGTTTCGGTTCACGTATGCATGGGCCGAGTCGCTGCCGTTAGGCAACGTTGATCTGCCGTTTCTGGAGAACACCGTTCACCCCACATCACTTGACGTCACTTGTGGCGTTTGAATTCTCGTAGTGTTATTGCAGCTAACCTCACCCTTGCGCACCGAGGAGTTTGTGGCGCTGGCCGACATGAGGGTTTGCTTCAAAACGAAACCGTCTGGCCTACTGCTTTTGGAGAGCAAGCGAATGCAAATATGAATATATGTAAAATTGTATGAACTCGTCGTTGTTACGTGACAGGACGTTCCTCAGCGTGGTGCGACGTGTATACAACGGCCATTGGTGTGGGCCAAATGAGCCGTGGATAACTTGGAGCGCATCGCGTCATGCGTTTCGGATAGGCAGACGGACGAGCAGACAAATTTCAGAGGCAGGTAGCTTAAAATGCTTCCGCATTTTACGTTCAGGTTGGGATTAAAGTACCTAGCCCGAAGGGGCACTGTAGTGAGGAGATGACGGTTTATACCACTTCTTGCTGGATAGTAATAGAGAATAGTACTGAACATTGCAGGGTTCTTCTCAGCGGGTGTGGGAATTTGTCCGATATTTATTACTAGTTGCAGCCGCAGCTGGATGAAGCGCAAGCTAGTAGTAAAGGACCAGGACAGTACAGGCTGGAATCAGGAATGCCTGCCGGCGCACCTTCATAGCACACTCGTGATAGTGTGGAGAAGGAAACGAGTAAAAAAATACCTCTTCAGAGGGCCGGGATGTGTTGCTATGAGATGGGATAATACGTACTTCCGTCTTCTTTTAACACTTGCTGAGTCAAGGCCAGCGCTACATTAGGCGGCGGGCTCACCATATCTTCGAACGCATGCAACGAGCACCAAAAAGAAGTTTAAAGCCACGATATACATATAAAAATGCAATCGGGATTGTCCCTGCACCCTACTTCTCACCAAGCTACCGCGCTTCGTTACCAGGCTGGTTTACCATAAGCTATTTATCATTTCCAATCAACCGGGTCAGTACATATCCGAAGTCCGGACGAAAAAAGCCGTGGTGCGTGTTTTGCATATATGCGCGGGCAGCATGTAATGTAGCGACGTGCATTCTGCCAGACGGAAGCTGTTGCCCCCCTCGGGCTCGTGTAGGTGTCCGCAAGTTTTCCTAATGGAGCCGCCGTTGCCGCCCCTGTGGGGGCCGCGTGGGTCTCAGGGGCGCTGCGGCGGAAGATATAGCGCGATAACCTCGAAATACACGAGTCGCGTGCAAGAAAGACTCGCAGCAGCAGCTTTCTCCGGGTTAAAAATCCCACTCGCACCGTGCACCGCTAATATGGACAGCACAACCGGTCTCCGTGCGATGGGGGTGTCGGCGATTCCTGAAGCGCGTGTTCTAAGAAAACAATAAAATAGAATCTCCCACGTACTACCGTATTCTTGTCGTTAATAGAGCATGTACACTCGGTAGCATTTTCCACTCTCATTTAATTGGCAGATTTAATTGCAAGAATAAAGCGGGGTTGGTCAGGTGATGCAATGCGAACGAAAGAGCAAGAGATCGGTGGAGGGATAGCAACTAGGCAAATTTGGGGGCAAAGAATAGACTAGGCAAGCTCACTATTGAAGGGGCTGAAAATCTTCGGGAGAGATCTTAGCTATGTGAATGCGCGCGAATATAGGCTGCTGCTTCTGATTATAGTTGTGATGATGATGATGACTATGATGGTGATGAAGGAATGAAGGAGGACAAGGCAGATGGAAGCCGGGAAGTTAGCCAAGCGCTAGGCCCTGTTGGGCCTTCTACAGCGGCAGGAGGGGTTGAAAGGTGGATGGGCTGCGAACACATTTGTCCGTGTGGGGTATATGCGATATTGTTTAAAACGGACACTTTTATGCACTGGTCTTGACTTTACGCAGAGTACGCGATCTGCGCAGCAACACCATCTACATGCACACGCTCGTTCACACTTGCCGTCACTGGCGCAACCGTTAAATTGGGGGGCAGGGGGTGGTTGAACCTCCCGACATGCTCGCAAGCCATGTGTTTATAGATTTCGGCGTGGGAAAGTATGAAAAACCAACCTCCGTAAACGTCGAACAACCCCTCCTGGGACGGCAAAACCCTGGCTACGCCTGCAGTGTGCGTGGTTGCCCAGCCTCTGCGCCCCTGTCTTCTTGCTGCCTTATCAGAACAGCACCGTTGGTCGCGCAGCGTGGGGTGCCTCAGCAGCAGCGCTGGGCTGAAACAACTGCACGCGCGGCTGCGGCCGCAACGCGCTGCGGCGGAACACCCGGTGGGCCTCCATCCTGGCTCCTGCTCGGCCCGAGTGTGTTTTCGCGTGCGCTCGGTGCCGGGTGCTCTGTACGCGCAGGCGCCACGAGTAGCATAGCGGTCGCGTTCTCACGCTGGCCGGCCTTGGAAAACGAGGCTCGCACGCACGCCTGCAGGCGCAACGTCGGACGGAGCGCGATCGATTTGTGGCGTCGATTAGGCTGCTAATGCAGAGCCCTCGGTCTGATCGGCTTGTATACAGAGAGGACGTTTATGCACGCGCTGTCATCTTTAGGCTGCGCTACTGTACTGTGGCGGCACCAAGATTTTATCGGAACGATTAGCGAGCATATCAGGTTGTGAAGTTTATCCCCTAGCAAACGTTTTTTTTTTTTTTTCGTCGACAAACGCACGCGCCCTTTTCTTACAGTCAAGGCGCCGGCACGACCTTGGCGGCGGTGCTTTGCACACGTAACCAGATTTTCCGGCGTTCGCACACCTGAGCTGCTTTGCTATCATGGGGAGTGTGAAGTCTCTATCGTTCACGTTCGCGTGTACAATGTGACAGGACTTGGCTGTTTTTATTAGAAATATGACAGAGTCTAATGATAAGAATATTGTACTAACGTCTGTAGGCGTTCACAAGAAGTTATTATAAGGTTCCTGTTTTTTTCCGTGTAGATGAAAAGAAAACAACAACAAATGACCCTATAAAAAACACTGCCTCGATCTTACTCATGTGCGTTGGCTTTTCCTATAAAACTGACAGTTAGCATGCAGGAGATCTAAACGCACGAATCGACGTCGAGAATTACTAGTTGTAGTCGCATGCGAGTAATGCGCACCGGCTTTTATCACTCTAAACAATAACCCCGGTTCACAAAGGAAGACGGTGACCTGTTTTTGCGTATTCTTCGATCTTTTCCTTCTTATTCTTGCCGGGAGTTCAAAATACGCAGAAACTGTTGCGAGGTTGCTCGTGCTCCAGGAAGAAGCAGGAGAGCTGGCATTTAAAAAAAGGACATAAGAAAAAAAACATTTGCTGAAGCCCTCAGCCTCAAGACTTGGAAATGTGTTTTTATTGGCCTTACGGCAGGCGGATTATACACAGAGGACTTTATTTCTAAGCGTGAGTGCACCAGAATTCTTTTTAAGACGTCTGCACGCAGTTTAAAACTGGCTGTCTTTCGGAGACGTTCTCATGGTAATTTTATTTCAGCTGACTACCATGTCATTTTTGAGGGTGGCTTTCCCCGTGGGCCGCTAAGCATTGCCAAAAAGACCTCTTAAGCTTCTCTTCCGAACGCGCAATTACACACAACCCGTGCCTCTCGGGTTCTCGTCGAGCTAAATATATGCGTCAAGCGCAGACTCCCCGCGGCACCACGACCAGGACGACGAATCTCCTTATAAAAGAGGGACGGAGTCGCGTCTCGTATCATCAGCCGGTCCGGCGTCTCGGCACGACGGTTCGCCCAGCACGGCGGGGTGTGTAGCGCGGCGGCGGCTTGGCGGGGGCCCAAGCGCACCGTTCCACGCTGCGACTCGTCAAGCGGTGTCTCCCCAAATCCGTTATCTTCGCGTCGCGGTCTGAGGCGGCGGCTTCTGTCTGCGCAAGCGTTTTCTCTCGTCGGCCGGTCGCTGGGTGCCCGGCTTTCCTATTCGGGACAGCTACTGCGCGCCGAGAGATCCAAGTAGCGGACGCCGCCTTATTTATAAACAGCACGGGGCATTGCACTCGCCGACGACGTTGCTGCTGCTGTCGGGCGTCGTGTGAGGCACTCGGAGAGGAGAGTGGCGTGCGAGCCGATGCGCCGCCCCTCTCACATGCGCTGTGGATTATCTCTGTGCAATAAGTGTGAACGTCAGCGGCGTTGCGGTCTTCGAAGCAAGCCGACGTGAGAGCGTAGCAAGCTGGAGGGATCTCGTACTATCAGGAGGCGGCGTTGAGTACGCGCTCATCTTTTCCGCTTCGCACTGGAATGGCGCGCGCCTAGTTCCTTTCGGGAGCGACAACTTTTGTTCAGAGCTGTCGACTCCTCTATGGAACCGGTATTATCAGTCTTAACAGCCGTATTTTAGTGACGGAGGTTCAAGTGGTTCTATTTAAATCGTGCGTGCAGAAAACACACAATTACTGGGATGCAATGTATCGCTACTGTGTGCTGCGCATCCAACATCGGATGCTTTTGTCTTACGTCTTCGTTTTCCACGTGCTAGTGGTGACACGTTAACTACCCAATGGAACGAAGCGCTAACACGCGCGTCGCCGTGGCCTCTTATCGCATGCAGTGCCGTATTACACGTTATAAAAAACAGTAAGTACAAGAAAGGACGCATTGACGCATGCGGATTCGAACCAAGGGCTAAAGTTTGCACAATACGTCTAGTCTAGACGTTATAGGCGTTAGAAGGTCGCGCTTGACGCTGAGCGCAATTACGCCTTTTGCAACGGCGGTGAGATCAAAGAACGACGTTCTTTCTTGCCGGTTTTAAACGCGCCCTCGTCTGTATACGCAGGGTCGCTGAAATGCGTCCTTTTCGTCGGGCCGGCGGCTAATGCTGTCGGAAAGACGTTAGCGCGCCCTGGAAAATCTAACGTCACGACGTCGCTGGCGCGGAGCAGGCGAACGCGAAAAAGAACAGGAAATACGTATAGTCTCCTCGCTAACGCACTCCAGAGGCCGCTTCAGCGCGCGGCACGTCACGATGCTTCCACGCCATTGAAACGGCTGGCAGCACGCGGGATAATCAAGGAAGGCTTCGCAGATGTTTTGTCTGCAAGTCATTTTCTGAGTGACCGCGTTCGCGATCTTTCTTTCTTACTTTCGACGGGTAGTTGGTTGCGTTAGGTTGTTTAGTTGGCGGATCGAAATGCGCCACCTGAGGGCTAATTACAACCCTTTCATAATTGCATCAGGCAGCTGCGACGTCAAGGAGGGGGATGCATTTCACAGCGAAGCTCAATCCCAGCAGCTCAATCGTTTCCGGCGTCCGAAAACAAAACGTAGACAACGCGCTTTGCAGCGAAGCCAACTCTTTCCCAAGCGCTTTGTAACTTTCAGTTTAGTGTAGCTATCTTCGAAAAATTCATACTGCAATTGGCCGCTAAGAGGAACTTATCATTGAGGCGATGTTCATTTTCTTTTCATAATCAGCTATTTCCTAGGGGTCGTAAACAATTAGGAATTCCTGTCTGGTGTCGATACGCAGGCATCTGCAGTAGGAAAACGGTTGTAAGGTTCGTTTTATTGGAACTACTCCGGAAGAAAGAAAGTGACAATTATCCGCTGAGGCTGCTCTATTATTACGCCGAGTTTCATGTACTTGTCACAATTAGATAGTACCCCATGGAGTTGCAAATAGAATTCCCGGCTGCTGCCAAAACACTGGCTTCTGCAGGAGCAGTATGGTTACAAAAAAAAAAGTTGCAAATTGTGTTTTATCAGAACTATTTCGAAACAAAGTATACGAGGTTGAACTGCTCCAACGACTATATTATTCTGGGAAACATTGTCTCAGCAGTTATCATAGATTACTATCAGTCGCAGCTTCAATATAACATGAAGCCACCGCTAAGCACTTCTAGTACCGTCACAAAACCTCCGTTTAACGGGCAGGCCTATGTTTGTCGGATAGTATGCAACTGCAGTCCTTCAAAGATTCAGTAAGCTAATTATCAGACAAGCATGCGAAACAAAATTACAAAAAAATCGTGTTTTGTATTTCGCACCCTTTTAATCTCCTCCCTGGTCAATCGCATTTTGTATCGTGCACTCATTGGGCTTCTCTGTACAAACAATTTCACAGCGTGGTTTGGGGACAATTTTTTAGTCATACTATCTCCATTGCTGACATATGGCATCCCCATATAGGGAAACGTGTTCTCTCTCATTATTCTTAAGAAATTTGTTTCGTAGAAATAAGTGATATTCTTGAAATATTTGTTTTCCTGCACCCGTTTATTTTAGGAATTTTAAAGGGTGACATTTCCGCTCAAGGGTTAGAATTTCATTTTTCCGGGATCACTGAGATGCTGTACGTTTCCTCATTGCATATGCATTTTAGTTTCCGAAAAAAAAATCGTTATTAGCATCTGTAAGGACAGACTATCTCAGTGCTCCATGCGGTGTACACACGTTGACGTGGACCTTTGGACAATTGAAACTTCAGTGCAAGGAAAAGAAAGAAGTTATAGACCATGAAAACCGTACAAGCAGTAACGTCGTACGCAATGAAGTGGCAACGCAACGAACAGTGACAAAACAGGAACGCAACATGAATTGGCAGCCGGCTTTCATTCCTGGCTGGATCTGTAAGCTGCCATTCAGTATTCCGTGTAATAATGCTCTGATATATATGACGGTGTCGAGGAAGCTGACTATATCACTCCCTATTTGTATCTGGGGGATGGCGAGCGCCAAACTTGCCCGGGTACACTAGCCGGAATTCGTGCCCGTTTGTGTCACCAGCGTAAGTTACTGGAGCAGGAATGTCGCAGGTCTAAGATGTCGCATTCGTCATTCTGAGGGAAGATTTATCACTGGCAGAAACTCGATGTATACAGCGCTGCTAACGGACTATTCAAATATATTCTAGCCTTTACTTAGAGCCCCACTTTATGACAAAAATTGACCTAATTGGAATTCGTGGAGTTAGCCGAAACTCGGGAAAGAAAAGCAACTCGTTAAATCGCGAATTTCGTTAAAACGAAATTCTGCCGCAGACCTTAGCCACTGAGCCACCTCAACGGAGATTTCCACTTTACGCACATTGTGTTGGCACCTTCAACATCGGCACTTACACTACGGCATGACTTTCGTAAACCCTTTCGTTATACCTGCTGAATTAAGATTGTGTTCAAAACTTGTTTTTCCAGCAAAACGAAGGATTTGAAAGTCTTAGGATGCGAGCATTTTACAATTTTAGAATGCTTAATCCAGGAGTGCTGTTAACGGAATGGCCGATTACATCACTGATTTGAAGAGAAAAAAAAACACCCACACGCTGACAATGCGCCGGTTGGCGACAACAAACTATACTGTTCAGAAGCACGTAGTATATTAGTGGTGCCAGTTTATGATGGCGTGGCTGGGATAGGCGGACAGACGGAGCATTCGCAGGTAGCGTCAGGAATGCGTCGTCAGCGAGACTGAGACATAAGGAAAGGCACGCCCGGAGAGGAGGCGGCCATAAAAGGAGCACTGCGTTGCATCCAGCCGCCAGGCCATTCCTCCGTGTCTGAGAAGCGGATCGTGACGGAATGGGACTACGAGTTCACCTCGCGTACTCGTCAGACGCCAAACAGGGCAGGGACGCGCGGGAATTCTCAAAGATCGGGCGTACCTGATGTGGTTCGCGGCCATAGCGGGACCGGTGGTAGACGGCGGCCGAAACAACGCTCCGGGAACAGCCGACTGCAGGCGACCCAGAGAAGGCACGTTTGGCGTGTAATGCCTCGCGCTGCTGCCGCTGTCTCTCGCCGCAGGAGAAAACTCGTTCCCCCCGCTGTGTGTGTGTGTCGGCGGAAAGAGGGAGAAACGGCCTCTGCAGCGGTCACGTGTGAGAGGGGTGACGTCAGGGACTCCTGGATTCTGAAAAGCCGCCCACCGGAACGATGAGGAGAGGTGCTGGTTGACTGACCAGAGGGCAAACTGTCTGCCGAGCAGAACGGCACTCAATCTGATGACGTCACATCCTGTCGCCTACTACAGACCCCCCTCCCGCCGCCGTGCTGGCCGTACACACACTCGACCTCCCTCCCTCGGTGCTCTCGCTTGCCGTGCGCTTTTGCGCGCCGCGAAACCATCCAGGTGTGGGAGACCGTGCGTGCGTCTCGTATAATAAGTGTGTGCGGCGCAGACAAACTGTACGCGTGGTGGAGAAGGAGGGCGTCGTCTGTGTCTGCTGCCGAATGGAATCGCCGCACGCGAATGTGGAGGGAGAGTCCCGTACGTCGCATGCGAGGCGTGGGTATACCTCTCTCCCGATGGGTAACTAACCGACTAATTCGTTTAGTGAATATTGATCCGGCGTAAGCTCGCAGGCGGCAGCAAATAACCCGGCTTGTCCCTCAGCGGCTACACCAGTATGATAACTGTACATCAAGCACCCTGCGATTGCGGAACCAGCGTAGCAATAGCTGGAAAGTAATTCGGGAGTCCGCTAGGGTGAGCCTCAATGTTAACAATTTCTTCTAAACTAGAGTTGTACTCGGAATTTTAAATTGACCGCGGCTCCTCGAATGAAGCTCCTAATTCATCGATCACCGAAGAGGGCTTCTTAATCACCCCTAGTTACATTTTTCCATGGCACCAGGCCGCAGCCAAATTGTGTATCTTATCCTTTACATGGGTGGCTCAAACGGCGTGCCAGAACTAAGTGAGTCGTCATTCACAGACCGGCGGAAGAGACGGCTACGAAAGCGGTGGTTTGAAAAGCGCGCCATTCCTCTCCGTCGCGTCTGCTTTTATTCCATTGCTTTAATTAGCTCGAACATGGCGCCGTGCCAAGTTCACTGACCCGCCTGTCACATGCGTCCTTTTTTTCTTTGTGAGGCGTTCGGCCGACGCAATTAGTGCGTTCGCAGTGCCGGGCGCCTCATCAGTTGCTGTCATCAGCAAACAAAACAAGCAGGACGGGACATAATCGTCATTCAGCGCTCTTCCGGCAGTTTCCCAAAGGGCAGTATGTGCCTCTCACAGAGGAATGAACGAGGATACTCTTACAAACATTCATCAACCGGGCGCGGATTTCCAGAGTAATGTTTATTTTGTGTACGCACCAACACATGGAGAATGTTAGAGCATATTGCAGTAATAGAGAAAGAGTTAGACTTTTGCTACGAGGGCACTGTCATGTCAGCTATAGGTTGCTGGCACGGCATAATATCGGGCTTGCAAGACATTAAGCGGGGTACGACATTGTGATGGTAGGGGCCCATTGTTTTCGAGGGCAAAAGTCGCGTGGTGGCTGAGCCACGCATCGGGGTACTGCATGCGCGCCGCATTAATGAAAGTATGTTCGCCATCGGCAAGTTTTCCTGCAGACATCCCCCGAACTATTTGCGTGAAAACAACTTTCCACACAAAATACAAAGCGCAGTGACAAGCGGTGTAATAGTGGGGACACCAGAAGGCTTTCTAAACTTTCTGTGCCCCACCTCGCTGTATAACTGACGGTTCAGAAATCCGCATCTGAGCGAGGTTTAAAGCACCTGATGTCACTTCCTTTTAAGGCGGGCTGCATTGCTGGGTACTTGTCAGATACTTTGCTGCCTGTGTCTGCGTTCGCTTTCCTCCCCGAATGAGGACGCTGATTCTTAACTTCCCCATTCCACTCTTCTTGTCACAGAGGAGCTGACGCTACTTCCCCTGCTCCGTACACGCACGCCGAACACCGCGACTTCCCTCGCATACACCCGTGCAATGCGCACCGCACTGCGTAGCCTCACTGCTTCGGACGTCTGCCATCCCCACCCCCTTCCCCCTTTTAATTAACTCAAACAGCTCGCCCAATTTTATTGGCGTGGTCCGAATGCGGCCTGTCGGTTCCCCATGGACGGGCGATGTCGAGCAGCGACGATAAGGCGAGCGTTTGAAAAGGCACCGGCTGTGAGTCGCGGCCGACTGCGCCGACTACATAGCGCACCGTGAAGTATTGTGACAGGGACATTCAGTCAACGAATCGTTTTTCCGCCTTTGTGCGCTTACACAGGAGCTCCGCTTGGGGTTGGTTGAGTGTTGACCACTGTACGGGTAATGATGACGGAGTGTGTTTTTTTCTTCTAACCCGTAACGTTCGTTCCACGCTGTTGAGCGGGTACCAGACGGTGGCTGTAGCCGAAATAATTGCCGCTCGAAGTATGGCACGACGTTGGTTCGTGTTTCCTCCTCCTGTAACTCATGGACGCTGACCTCATAACAGGCATTCCGGTGAGGGGAATGAGCGTGGCGGGTTTTTGAATAAGAAAGAGCACGACGAACAGCACGTCCTGCTCTTACAGTCATCCTGTCCTTTAGGGCTTGTCAAGCTGCCTTGAGCAGCTTTTTTCCCGACAAATGCCCCATAAAATCATACATGTTTTATGGAAATGAAGCAATTTAAATTTTAGTTTCAAACTGAATCTGCCGTTTTTTTTTTTTTTTTACGGTACCTCACCAATGCACTTGCCGAAAGCTTTTACTCGGCTTAGTTCAATTGGGTGAGGCAGGGTATATTAAAAATATTAACAAAAAAAATTTACCCCAGGAGTTCAGAGTGCGCACTTCATTTATTACAGCCCGTGGTCTTGCAAAAAAACGAAGTTGCATTTTTGCAAGGCGCTCAGTGATTTGAGCGTCCATCGTGGCTCTGGGAGTCGCCATGCGCATTCGTGTGCCTCGATGGAGCCGGGAACCTACCGGTAAAGTAAGTACAAGCGACTACCCGGCGGCGCATTTCCAAACGTTTCGCTGCCCGATCACCCAGGCGACATGTCTGTTTGCGCGATGCAGAACGGTATTTAAACGTCGTCATTTGCTGCGGCCCAAAACTAAAGCGACCTAGAACATACCAAATCACCATTAACAAAAGCAACGCGTAATTTGAGTTAGAGAAAAAGATATTTTAGAAAAAAAAATTAGGCAATGAAAAAAAAGAAATAAGAGATCAACGTGCTGAGGCTTGAAACCAAGCCGTGAGCACTAGTGCTCACTACTCTACATCGAGGCTACAGAGCCCGAATGGTGGGTTTCTTTAGCAGGCGCTCAAAAGCATAGCGCGCGCAGTGACATCACACATGTCATGTGAGCGCTCTGTGCAGCGAAGCGTTTAGAAACACGCTACCCGGCGTGGCGCTCGGCCTTTGTGCGGGACTAAAACGCTTGGGAAGTTGAACAGGCTTGTACGTGAAATCACCCCTATAAAATGAAGCGGCTAAAAAAATGTAACTTTTTTTCTCGTAATTCTTTTATTTGCTACTACCATTACAGCTATAATTGTAGTTATCCTATACAATTTACGCAGCAGCGCAGGTATGGTAAACAGCAACATAACGTTGCTTCCTCAGTTTTGTAAGCTAAAGCCCTTACTAGTAAGCTGTGTGGCCCAGCAGCCGGTTCCCCGTGAGATGCGACTAGACAACTCAAAGTGCGTTTTAGGGAAATAATAATAAAAATAATCATCATCAGCCTACTCAGGTCCACTGCAGGACGAAGGCTTCTTTCTCCCACTGACCCCCAACCGCTCCTGTCCTGCGCTGCTAGGGTCAATAGTTTACCCCCAAATTATCCTAGTTCATCCCTCCGCCGGGTTAATGGCCTTCCCCTTCTTCTAGACCCAGCTTTTGGTATCCACTCTGCTACCCTAATTGTCCAGCGGGTGTCGGTTCGTCTCCCTGCATGGCCAGCCCAAGTTCGTTTCTTTTTCGTTATTTGAACTGTGATATCGTCACCTCTAGTTTTTTCTCTGATGCAGGTAGCTCGTTTCCTGTCCCGGAGTGTTATTCCTCTTTTCGTGTCCTCTTCAAGAAGAATGCGCTGGCATTGCCTGCAGAGTCGATGACACCGCCCGGAGAACCCGGTGTCGTCACGAAGCGTGGCCGCGACTCGGATTAGTTTCACACTCGAGTGGGGTCGGAAAGTGCGAAGGAT
This sequence comes from Haemaphysalis longicornis, assembly GCF_048455015.1. NCBI lineage: Eukaryota > Metazoa > Arthropoda > Arachnida > Ixodida > Ixodidae > Haemaphysalis > Haemaphysalis longicornis. Next base: position 5,949,487 of record NW_027526335.1, read on the forward strand.
TTCGGAAGACTTTCTGTCATCACATGAGACGGAGCAGGGAGGAGGGGGAGGGGGAAAGGAATATTAATTATAGAGAAGAAAAAGAAATACAAGGAGGGGTGAAAGGAGAGAGAAGCCAAGAGAGCCCGCACCGTTAAGAACCCCCTTTTCATTCTCTCTCCCATCTATCTCAGACGACACCAACGCCGCTTCTGCTTTTAGCCATTAAACAAAACGCGCCCCGTTCCCACAATTACAACATAATCGTAGCACCAGCCCTGGCGGCGGTGCTCTTTTGTCCGACAGGAAGCGCTCTCGCCAACTAACCGCTGACGGGGACCACGCGTAGGGGCGAAGACCATCCATCCATCCATCTCGAGGCCGCAGCGGAAGCCATCTCCGACTCGATTTCCTCCGGGGTGACTCAGAACGGGATAAGCGAGAGCTGCTACGCTGTTCGGAATTCCTCTTGGTCGCGTTTTCCGCTATTGGGCCCGCGTTACCGCGCTGGTGGGTGATGGGCCAATCTCCGCCATCCCGCGGACATGTACGGCACCGCTCCTTTGCCCTCCAGCTGAGGAACCCAATCTCGCCCGAGAGCTGGAGGAGCGCTCCGTCAGAGGGCGAATTCAATGCTTGGGGCCGCACGCGGCGGGCTGTAAACGCTGGGGTTGTTTCATTGTCTTCGTCCGTCTCAGACGCGGATCCTGCGGCCCGTCTTCTCATCGGTCATCATTCCCGGCGGCCGAGTAGCCAAGCGCGGGAAAGTTGAGGCGCCGCGAGGCATCCTGCTGCTGGCGTCGTGTATTTGTGGCCGCACGAAACTGCGCAGAGTGTAGCCGAGTGTGAGCTGATTGTTGTGTAGCTTCAGTAAAGGGAGACGAAATGCAGATTAAACGCTCCGACCTCAGGCTGTTGCGTACAAGGTGTCATAAAAGGTGGAAACAAGCACTTTTGTAGTCTATATCTGGACAGGGATTAGCACATGTGCGTGTCAGTAAACCCTCGTCATCACAGAAAACCGGCTTTGGTATAAGCGATGTACCGTTAAAAGCGAATATGATGCGCCCTTTATGCGCTGCTGTGGAGACCAAGAAACACTTCGAATAAGGCGTGATTTCGAATAAAGCGATTTCTTTATAAAGAGGGTTCACTGTACGTGTGAAATTTTTCTGAACGTTCAGGTCTCTAGCGTCGACCGGGTTTTTGAACCTTGGAGTGCCGCGACCAATACAACAAGAAAGCTTCACGAATAAGGTACCTTGACAATTTGAGAGGATTCATACCAACCAACGTAACGGCAGTCTCGGCTTAGTGGTGCACCTTTTCTTAAACGGGCCACCGGCCACCTGCGGCTAACAACACTCTCAGTTATTGCTGATGCACAAAAACACGTAACTAAATTTCCTTGAAATACTTTTTTACTTTTTTACTTTCTCTTTACAGGGGTACTTAAAGATCCTGAAAGCGCTTTTACTTTGTAACTATGGGAAACTCAGTGCAAGTTGAAACGCAACGGGTGTGCGGTGTTCACCCTTACTTGAAGAAGAAAGGCCTGCAGTTCCTGCTGTTCCGTTTTAGTCTTCATATAATCTCTCTCTCTCTCTCTCTCTCTCTCTCTCTCTCTCTCTCTCTCTCTCTCTCTCTCTCTCTCTCTCTCTCTCTCTCTCTCTCTCTCTCTCTCTCTCTCTCTCTCTCTCTCTCTCTCTCTCTCTCTCAAGTTCAGTTGAGCTGAATTTAGAGAGACAGAAAGCACGGAAGGAATACGCCTTGTCAACCCAATGTTCACGTCTCTGTATGGTTGGTACCGCCGTTGGGAGGATAAGGATTACTAAAAAGGCATCTTCACTGCACAGCACAAATGCTCCTGCCTAAGGACAGATGCGTGTTGCGTGCACTTGGTTTGGAACGGTGTAGCTGTCTCGGCGCACATTGCTTTATCTGCTTTGCGTTGCACAGATCTGTCACAAATATGATTGCTCGCTAAGCCTCGGTTCAAGGAGATCATACGTAATTCGATTAGATTACTCTCCCCACTATAATGCGAGGAATGACACTGTGAATTTTGGTATAAATAAATCAAATAAATGCTGTAGGTGGCAGCATTTTCTCCAGTAACAAAAGGGATGTATACAAAAATATTAATATTTTCCCTTCTAATAAAATACTTTGAACACGATAAGGAGTTTTCCAGGCCTCCTTTCCTACTGCATTAACCATTGTAGCCGTAATACGACAGCAAATGGGCGTGACTTTCTTAGACAGATGGTGGTAGAATGACCGAGTCGTTTGCCCGGTCCACGGTGCACGTTCGATCCAGCGGGCACGCCACAGAAAATTACAGAGTACGTCTCCTCACCGCTGGATATTAAAATTTTGGCGGCGTCGACGGCGGCCGACGAGGGTTGGAAGGGACGACGGTTGCTCCGTTGACGGGAGGAGACAGCCACGGCCAGCGAAAGACAAAATGAAACAAAAGAAAGTTTGCGTCATGGTTCAACGAACTTTGCGTGGAACGCGTCGGCCGGCGTGGGTGGGGCAGACTCTCTTCTTCTTTCTCTCTATTTCCTTTCTGGATCCTGTGCGGTGGGCGAAGGGGGGCCAGCGGCGATCAATTTTGTTCGCGTTCGCGTTGCTACGCGACTCTCCGTTTTGACGCTATTGTCATGTCGTCGGCCTTGAACACGAGCTCTGGTGTGGTTGTGTGTAAGTCGATATTCGCGTTCCATTTCGTTTCAGCCCCGGCGTCAATACAAGCGGAACAGAGTGGCGGAAGTATCGCCAGGAACTTTTAGACTTTCATTGTTATCTACGCATCGATCGATAAAGGCCAGTTCGAGAGCTTCACCGCATCCATCCACAGCGGACCCTTTTCAGCATCTAACTGCGGCTCTCTCAGCAGTATCACAGCGGCTCAGTTACAAAAGCTGCTGTTACATACCAAAATATACCAAGCTGATAAAGGCGAGTCAGCCGTTCAAAACGTCTTGGTACATGATGAATATATATTCGTGTTACGGAAGAGAGAGAGAGAGAATAAACTTTAATTAAATCCAGAAAAGATCTCGCGCGTTTGTTTGCTATAGTGCTAACAATGCTATATTTATGTGTGTCTTGAAATGTATTGTTGTCGTCATACTGACAGCAAAAACCTCTTCCTGAAACTTTTTCTTGCTACATCCCGAAAACCCCGTTCCAAGCTAGCTACGCTATTTGAAAGTAAATAATACGATTACCAAAATAACACGGCAGACAGTCTACACCAGGGGCTTTATGTAAATACGCAATAAAATAATTCGAATCGATGTTTTAAAGCCTAATCAGCTGCACTCCCCCCATCTCTCCTGCCTCCTTTATTTGGGCCATGTTTTTTTCCTCCACCATTCTTCTGTGTGCTATGGGTGTGGACCTGTCTCTCTCTCTCTCTACACGCGTTTTTTTCAATGTTATAGTATACACTAAGGCATAAATGAAGGTTTTTTTAGAGCTACAGATATGCTCCCTTCTCTCGTAGGAATGAAAGAATGGAGGGGTTGTGCTTGAAATCTTTTCCCATGCGGTTATTCGCGTACGCGCGCTGCTCGCTCGGAGGATTTTCATAGGTTCGCTTTTATGCACAGCTCGAAGGCGTGGTGGGTGAGCTCACCCCTTGTTAAGGCAGGAGGAAAATATATAAAATCTCGCATTACGGTTTCCATTAGCGAAAGGTAGATTCTATAGATTATACAATGACATTTCATCCTTGAATAATAGGCAGTCGCGTCTACTAAAGAAATTACAAGTCGCGGACTTTAGACACGTTTGGCGTTTCAACGGACCACGAAGCTATAGTAATTCTAATGCAAAATTTAAAGACATCCGTTTCGTTTTATATTACGTGACGTATTTCAGTGTGTTCGCCATTAGCTGGTTTATTTCAGTTCTAGCCCTGTGATAGTTTGGAAGCTTTCATGTTACGCTTTGGGCCTTTTTGACTTGCTATGTTTTTCCCATTACGTTCGGAAGTTATTTGTTGCGCCCAGTTCGCACATTTTTCTTCTGAATTGCAATTTACACTTTTGTTAATTTTACCGAAAACTACAGATTGCCGTTTTTATAGTAAAATTAAGTTTTGCTGTACGTACAAGTGAAGAGGACAATCGCATGATGTGTTCGCTAGCAGGCATGCGTGCCCGTAGCTGTCCACCATGAGGTTGAAGTGATGTCAACCTGAAGTCGCAGAATGAAACTGGGCTTTACATATATGGATGAAGTTGCGTACATCGAGGGGGTTTTGTGTGAGCAGAAGATAAAGGGAACCCTGCGACAGTGATTAATTGTGCACAATGTTGTGCCGAGAATGTACACGCTACTATATCTTGAATTTCTCTTGCTTCGTCGTGTACATTTGGAAATTTTTTGCCCGTTGCCAGTTTTTAGGGCATTTATATCGCAGTCACCAAAGCTCTCGGCTCTCTTCATAATCCCGGCTAAACCGTGCTATCAATGATGAGATTGCGAAGCACTGGATGGCGAACACCTGATCTTGAGCTGGCCGAGTCGCCTAACAAGAAGCCTTCCACGCTCGGCAACGCGTATGATGACGTCATCACCAATGACGTGTTCCCTAGGCGGGGGAGAAGCCAGACCTAGGATTCCGGCCGGAGTTCTGCGACCTGCCCCGACGGCGGTCGGCCAGGGATCGGGGCGATTATTTCGTAAGTGGGCTTAGCGAAGCCCTCCGCTCCAATAAGCCACGCCGTCCGCCCTTCGGCGTGCGTCCCCTCGGACGCGGTGCATACCAATGCGTTCGCCGGGTCTGCGGACCACGGAGTGCCCGTGCAGCCGCGCACCCATCCCCCAAGCCCTGGAACAACATTTGCTTTCTTTCCAGGCTGATGACTTTTTTTCTCTGTCTTCATCGCTCTCTTTCTAAGTGTTTAAACGAGCGGGAAGCAGCCAGACATTTTACGACCCATGCATCCCGCTCTGTCACTCGGTCGTAAAGATGCACAAGGTGCTACGTTCGGATGAATCAGTGGGCTTAAAAACAAGCGATGGTGTTTACGACGGGAGCTGATGCGAGCGCTTCGCCGTATGCACCAACAAGTAATCAGAAACTACAAATCCTCTCTTAAAGCGCCATCTTCAGCTGCGAGTTGTGGATCTCCGTTGAACTTAAACGTGAACGTGATTACTAGAACGTGTTCGTCGGGACAGGAACAGGTCTGTGTGCCTGATTAGAAACCCTAATTAAACCCGTTCGCTGCACCGTGGGGCCTACTAGTTTTTCTGCGGTCTTTTTGTTCCGTAGTGTTTGTTTATGAAATGAGATGCACGTTTTCGTAATGAAGCTAGGTGATAGACGTGAAAGATTGGCTTATTGTGAAGAGGAGCCAACGGCCTTCTCGTCAGACTCAGTATTACGAGGCGCGGATAGAGACCGAGAGATAATTAAATCATACGATTGAGTAACAGAACAAGGCGCCGAAGAATGGCCGTGGGCAACTCAAAGTATTGAAATACGCGAGACGCCGCACGAAGGAATGCAAGCGTTGACGCGCCATTCAGAGCGTCAGACGCTCTGAACAGAAGATACTATATAGCGTGAGCGCTGTGAGGGACGAGGCTTCGTAATATAACCGATTACACCGGAACCCCGCAGGGCAGCGCAAAGAACGACAGTAATGAAAATTGACGCCTGTCATATTTGCATCAGGAAGTGGCTGCAGCGACCCATTTTCCGACAGCAGACAAGACACGACGTTTGTTGAACCGCGTTGGCGTGCCGATGAACCGATCAAGGAAGAACGCGGCTCCGCTGCGGCGATTGACTGCGGGCGTCCTAGAGTGCGGTTTCATTAACGTCCCGTTTCAAGCGGAATTTAATCTTCGCGTATGTCAATCTTTGTTGTACTAGACGAATGAGTGTGCTTACTTGGATATCACTAACGAATGTCAGCCGGATGCAGTTCGTGCCTCGAAAGGATCTACGTTACACGGACCGACGCTGTTCGCATATTTTCATCTGCGCATAAGTGACTAACTCTGTTCATTGCGCCTTTTGTGCATACCCCAAGGCGTGGCTTTGGTACCAGTCTCTCTTCTCTGAACGCTTTTGCTGAAAACAAGAGTACGTATAGTGATGAATCAGGTTCATGTAGGCTTCCAATATTTCTTTTAGTGGAGCTTTTAGGGGGAAAGAATGTTGAACATGCGGACCCGAGTCTCCCTCGAATATATCCTCTGCTTTTTCAGGAGCTACAGCGAGCGTTCATTATAGTCCCCAATAGTCCGCAATGCAGCGCATGCAAACGACATCATCTTTTAACGAAATACCACTTATAACGAAAACTTCGTTATTACGAATGTTTACTGTACGTAATGCTATCAGTTTCTCGAGTTTTGTGCTTATTTTACTGGCTAGGTTTGGTTATCCTTCAATCTTTCTCATGAGGTGCCCTGGAAGAGGCCACATTCCAGGCTCGCAAGCGAGGTTATCGGAGTGGGCGACAACACAGGTCCTTCGCGGCGCCGTCTTTATCAAGTCTGCAGTTGATGTGAGGGCACGTGTGTACGAGTAGACACGAAGGGCAGTGGAGAGCCGGCGCCCACGCATTTGAAGCGAACATACTCGAGCGAAGACAAGCGCTGGCGTCAAGGCAAACCTGGAAACCGCTCTTCATTTTTTCCTCCCCTTTTGAGTCTGGCTTACGCGTCGAGCGTCGCCTGCGACGTTGCGCGCGAGCACGCCACAAGCGGATCATCATTTCCGCGAGCCCGGTCGTGCTCGGGGTCATATATGCGCGCGCTTCGTGGCTCGCCAAAGGTCGCCTCCGCCGTACCTTTTCCTTCAGACGCCCGCCCGCACGCCGCGCGTCGGCCTTTCTTCTGTTTTTCTCGCCCTTCTTTTTTCTCTCTTGCTCTTCCCGTTCCTTCGCGTTGTTTTCCTGTTTCTTCTTTCTGGCGTGGCTGTCGTTTTTTAAGGCCACGCGTTCACGCACCACTTCAGATGATTGTAAGCGACGAGACAGTGAGAGGGGGAGAGCTCTTGTCCAAACGAGACCTCTGAGTACGTCCCAGCAGCCTTTGCTGCTGGCACTCGCTCTCTACTAACCATTAGAGGACGCCAGCGTGAGCACTGCCCGCTGAGGGTGATAACTGACCAGCGGAAGTAAATTTGTGGCTCGAAAAACAGTGCGCACAGCACGGCTATCGGACATGGATGGCTTGTGGAAGTGCTGTCGCATGCACCGCGAACGCTAGGTGCTTTGAACTGAAATTTGAATTAATGAGTAAGTAAATACAAACCAGTATACTTCACGCCAGATGGGAAGCTTGCTTCCAAGCAACGATTTCTATACAGTAATGACAGCACTCCGTGACTTTGTTGAAAAGCTGACTTGCAAACTGCGATGTAGAAGTATGGGCAGTTTGCTCTGCAGTAATGCCGATGCGTGATATTTTGCATTGGTCCTTCTGAAGCCTGAAGAATCAATTCGAGAATCCTTGAACCGAGCGGGTACTCAGAGTGCCTGTCAAATGGTCAAACGACATGCCCAGAGTGCCAGAGACCCTGTGCAGTTAGTGCTGTGAGAAGCGTGACCGCGGGCGATGTTTTCTTTCCATCTCGCTGCGTTCTGCGGATAGACAGCCTCGAGGGCGTCACCGTCACAGTTCCACGGTATTCACCCGCCGCGGTGGCTCAGTGGCTAAGGCGTTGTGCTGCTGATCACGAGGACGCGGGTTCGATTCCCGGCCGCGGCGGCCGCTTTTCTGATGGAGGCGAAAAGCAAAAACGCCCGTGTGTACGAGATTTCGGCGCACGTTAAAGGTCCCCAGGTGGTCAAAATTAATCCGGAGCCCTCAACTACGGTGTGCCTCATCGCCTGCGTTGCGTCGGGGCTTTAAACCATACCACAAATAAAATCAATCATGTTCCAAGGTATTCGCTGACGTTCTAAGATCAGCCACCGAGGAAAAATATTGTCAGCCGACAAAGAAATTCTGAAAGATGCTCCCACAGCCTTCCACAGACAGGGGTAAACGATATTCGTTCAGTCCTTGCGGTGTTACACGATATATCACTGCGCTTGATTTCGCCTAGTCCCCCCTGATACCTACCTCTCCATAGAGTTTGAGCCTATGGTCGCGCCTTCGCACGCGCGTTCATTTCAAGGGAGTCGCCGAGTGGAGCCTCGTCACAAAAAGGCGACACAGACTCCGTGCGCCTACAGCCGTCAGAGCACCGGGGTGGAGACCCAGCGCACCTGGCGTCTCCCTGTCTTTCACCTTATCCCTCACGGGTCCTTCCACTCCACTCCCCCCTCTCCTCTACTCGCGCAAATGTTTCCGTCTCCCGGAAACGTACGTTTTTGTTTGCCGCCGGCGTCGGTGCCGCTCAGGGGGGCGGTGGCGGCGTCGTGCGCTCGCGATCCGCATTCAGCCCTCATTCGGGCTCGGCCCTCACAATGGCAGCGGCAGCGTTCTCAGCAGTATGGGGCAGCAGATGGTTTCCGGAGCTTGGCCCGGCGAGGAGGAGGACGCCCGTCTCCTCCCGTCGCGCCTCTCTTCTTTTCCTGGCAAGACGAAAGCCTTGCAGGCGGCAGGAGGCGAGCATGCTCGCGCACGCACATCAAGGAGCCATTCGCCCGCGGGATAGCCGGCAGCGCGTCTCTCGCACGCAATGAACTCCGAGCTGCCGCATCGCCCCGTTCGGCACCTGGCCGGACAAGCCGTTGACACGGTGGTGCATGCGGGCGTTGATTGCACTTCGCTTCCGCGCTTGCCGTCTTGGCCAGCGTGAACCTCGTGTACCGTTTTTTCGTCGTCCTTGTGTATTTTTTACGCTCAACCCTATCAAACAATCGCTTGGTCGAATAAATCGTCGTGAGAGCAGCAGCTTTACATTCAGCGTATAGAGCTACGGTTGCCTCCAGTAGCGACTGGACGTTGATATATATTTGGTATAATTGTGCTAGTTGATACATTTTTTGGCGGAAAGCAGCTTGAACGGAGTACAAGGAAAAACAGGGCACGCTGCTGACTCACAACTATTCAGACTATTAAAAAAAGAGAGACCGAAGATATATACATAAACGATATCTGCATGTGCCCAGCAGTCACTGATAAAAAAAATGTTATATTGCGTGGCGGAGAAATTCTTTTTCGCAGATTGATAAGGCCATATTTCCAATATTATATCAGTGACTTTCCGCCGGCACGTGCGGATATTGTTTATGTATATATCTGTGCCCTCTTTTTGTAAAATATTCGGTTGTCAGTCAGTGGCGTGCCCTGCGTTTCTTGTCTTCAATCTGCTGATTGAGCCGCTTTCCACCGAGAGTTGATATACTCGTTCGTTTCTCCAATGCAGTCATTTATTTGCAAGTCCGCGCTTAGTTCACTCCACTCTGCTTCGGCTTTCGTGACAAGGAGATGCAAAGCGGCTCTGGAATGACACCGATCGTGATGCTGCTGATCCACCGGCGGTGGGCTCGTACTGCTCGCGTCGGCTCAAAAGCGCAATATGCGTAGTGCCTCATATGCGTATGATGTTAACTAAGCGGGCGGTAAATTTAAATTTCTTTCAGGAGAATACGCTACTAACCTTACCACTCGTTCTGAGTGTCTCTCTTAAGAACGTGGGAACACCGGGGGCACTGCGGAAGTTGCATGCCTGTGCTGAGCCAGTAGACACCGAGTCCTTGTGATCACTGCCGCTGAAGTTCTTTCTTCAAGCTCCGAGAGGCTCAGCGGATATCTACACCGTGTGAGTCGTACTCATTAGCTTACTATGGACTTGTGAATGAGGTTGCAGGAGCAAGTGCGGTGATATGCATGTTTTCCTGTTATGCCAGCTTGATATGAACAACGAGGTATGCAACACTCACTAACAAAATGTGTTGTTTCTGACAATTTCTCATAAGTGCTTTTCTCCTAAAAGCGCACCATGCATATAGCGTGATGGATAGCAACAAAAATTTTCGGCACATGAAACATGATTGTTTGAGATGAAGAAAAATCCACGTTGAAAAGTTCTTTTTTTCAGGACGCCAAACAGGCCTCCGACACCTGTTTGAGAATGTGCACCGGGAAGTGTGGATGATAAGTGCGCCAGAAATCTAGACCCCTCGCTGTTCGACCGCCCCTTCGTTGTTATGAGGTGACCCATGCATGAACCCTGGCGGGTTAACAAACTTTAATGGTCACACCTGCCGCCTGCAGGTCGGTTACAGTGCAAAGATGACTTCTTGCCGTCCTGTCTGACGTTACCGCGACTTTTCTCACGTAAAAAAGCGAAAATAAAGAAAGCGGAGACACGATGAAGCGAACTGGTTTCCAGAATTGTTATTCTCGCCCTGGGTTTCGCTATTTCCGAGGCAACCCATCGAGCAGTGAGTGAGCGCCGGTGACGGATATACACGCTGGCCGCGGAGGACGGAAGGTGTTCGGGAATGGCCTCGCGCGGCGGCTGACAGCGGCGACGGCATGCGCAGCAGCAGCAGCGGGGCAGTGCAGCAGGGAGCACGCGAGCCGGCGGAAGGAGGCGATGAACTCTGGCGGCGGCTTCCTCGCACTTCTTGCCACCGCTTAAACTCGGCGCGGTTCGCGGTCGTGGCGTTCTCCCGTTGCGCGCAGGCCAACACCGTGCGCACGGAAGGAGTGGTGGAACAGGTTCACTGTTTTTCTCCCGTCCCCTCCCCCGACGTCGTAGACGAGTCGCTCCTGATCATCAACGCGCACGTTTTTCTTTCTCCGCCGCCTGTTTTCTGCCGTGCCTCACCCGTGCACAGCTGACCTCCGCTAGGCTGCTGCATTCTGGCTCGGCTGGCGGGAGGTAAGAAGGCGTGAACGGACCGTACTTCCTCTCTCTTTTTTGCGCCGAGCGAGAAGTGAAACTTACAAACGCCGCCGCTACATTCTGGCCGCCGGAATCACCCGGTAAATGGCTCTGTATAGGCACCATCACCCGTCCCGTGTTTATGCCGCGGTCTGAGTCAGCGCTTGGCAGCCGATCTTCTCGAGCATTGCACATAAACGCAAGTGCTTTAGTGCCGGCCGCGAAGGCGCTGGCAACGCGCTGCGGTCTGATACGCAAGCGGTCGTCTTTGCGTCGCTTCTGTAGCGTTCCTCTTCCTCCTCCGGAAAAGTTCGCCGACACCGCGGACTCTTGGAATGCGCCTCACTTGCACGAGTACCCGGCCCGTAGAAACACGCAGCGGAACGTGAGGAGAGAGCGGGAAAATATGAATGCCACAAATGCGGCGCTATTTGCATCTCCTTATCCTAGGGGATCGCCGGAATGGGCTGAACTCGCAGTATTCTGTTGAGGGTAGGATCTCACGCTCGAGGTGGCGTGCATATTTTGTAACGTTGTATTGCAGCTGTCATGCATTGTTGCGGGGAGTCGTCGTTATGTTCTCAGGAGCGCTATAATTGGAAGCCCGACGTTGTTGAGCAAGCGGATTGTCCCACGCACTCGTCACCTTACAGCGGTGCATTCTTGCGAGATGGCACAATGCCGCCGTTACTGTCCATCGGAACAATGACCTGCGCTTGGCTGGAAAGCACCGTGGTTGGCTTCTCTGCACGACATGGCTGCAAGGTTGATTGCACCGGCTCGCCGAAGGATTATTCGGCATCGGCAAAACCACCGTTCGCGGGCAAGCGTGCTCTTTGTGTGGTATACTGTGTATTCCTACGATCCCGTGGTAAGCGGATCTCTACTTGCAGTTTCTTTAGCCTCTAACTATGGCTATGCATTTTAGGAAATTGAGTACGCCTTGAGCGTAGCACGTTTCACTTGTATACGGGAATTGCTCCTCCAGGAGTGCTGCAGGAATATGGGTTTATCACAACGCCATACTCATCTATGATAAGAAGCCTGTCACTTCCTCGCTTTTCTTATCCACTAGCAAGCCATATGCAATGTAACTTCCGCGTTGATAACCCCGAAGAAACTTCCGTGGTGACAACCAGCCTCAAATAGATCTTTGAGTCAATACACTCGAATAAATTTCGATCGCCACACAGAATATTTTGAAAGGTTCTCGCAACATATTAGTTTCTCAACATTGGATATTTGCGAGCAAGACAGTCTGTCGCACCGAAAGATAGAGGCTAGCTTATTGGAAAAGAACGATGCGTGACAGTGGTAAACATTGAGATAGAGTTGGACCAGGTGGCACGTTAAAAAACGAAAGAGAAAGTAGCCGTCTATCGCATTTAACAGCAGGCTATCGCAGAGCAATCGTGCCAGGCCAGAAGAAATTTTCGGAATATTTGATTACCACTGTTGTTATATTAACACCGTTTAAGTATATCCATATGCAGAAGCCGAACGCGGGACTTGGCAGCCAGTACGTCAATCGTTTGCCGTTCTCGTCTTTCGTTGATAATCCTTGTCGCGCTCTGTTGTCGGAGACGTCAAAGAGCAGGACGTCATATCGAGTGTTACGACAGATGTCACACAGACAGTCTGCTTTCGCTGGTGTACTCGAAAAACAATGAGCTGATCGCCACAGCAGTCGACCAAAACAATAGTTGCGTTTTCCCCGTATACCTATACGACAGTTACGTGAAATGCTCCTAACAAAAAAGTCAGTGTCAACCTCGAACCACAAGAAAGTGGATCGACAGGGGACGCAGCTTTAACTTACCGTTCAAAGCTTTACCCCGAACGCAGTGACTTTTAAGTGGAATGAAATAGTAAAAGTGCGGCTGGTTCACTTATGCTTTCTGTTAATATACGCTGGTCATGTAGTGCTGGCAGCAAGACTAGATAACTGACTGATAATAAAACATTAATTAGTCAACCTGGCAGGAATCAATGTCAGAAATGCAGTGGCGGCAAGATAAACTTCGAGGACGCGTGAGTTACGGATGAGCGCCCACAAACACTGCCGCGGTTCATCCTCCCCACAGCACACTTTTGATGATCATTCGTGATCCAGTTGCTCTAAGAAGTAATTCACCCGTAAACTGCTCTCAAAGGGGACTGTGACCAACTGCTAACCTTTTTTCAAATTCACCATTCATTTGTTCCTCGGAATGAGACGCGTATTTTTAATTGCACGCGAGAACAAAGCACGTGATATTTACACCGGGGAGCAACTGCGTTCTCGACGAAATTGCACGCACTACGCACATTATTTTACTGCTGTTAAGTTTTCGTCGAAACTCATATTTTCCTAACTGTGAGACACTTCTTGCTTTAGGATACAGAATTTTCCTTTAAACGAAGCCCACAGCCCAGCTGGCATCGACAAACTGAAACAGCAATGCTCGCACTCACCTCTTCCCGCGGCCAATCTTATCCAATTCAACGTGACGAAAATCGTACACCGGGGCCATGGCTGTTGAGCACGAGACAGGCAGCAGACGTGGAGAGAGACGGGCGCTAGGGACGTTTCGGCTACGGAAGCTTCCGGGCGGCGGAGCCGGCTTCTCTGCTCGACGGGGGGTCAGAAACGTTCCGCACAGGCCACCGAACGGAATACCGAGTCTCCAGGGGATGAGCGTCGACGCCGGGCCGGTCTGAACGTAGCGGCGCTTTTGCCTTCCGAGAGCCGAATAAACGCGCCGCGTTGCTTCCCCGTCGGTCTTCTCGTCGGCTCCGGCTTTTATGAAGGGTGAGGGGGAAAGGCGCCCTCTTTCCCGACCTCCCTCCCTCCCTCCCTCCCTGCTCTTCGTTCTCTCCCGTACTCCGCGCCGAGCGCAACTGTATCTCGCTTATTTTGTCCGTGGATCAACAGAATAAATGGGTAGAAGTTCGACGGCTCCGAGGAGGTTCTACAACACGCCAGGTTCCACGGCGTTTTTCTTGCGGCCTGCTTGCTGGCTCGGCTCACATTAGCGCTTGTTTGTTTGCGGAAGTCGCGCTCGGAGCGGCAGCCAGCCAAGCAAAATGCGCGCACACAAACAGCAGGCTTCTCTCGTTCCCTTTCCTCGTCCGCCGCCTCCTCGCGATCGACTGATTTCGTGAATAGACCAGCGCTGTCTTCGATTAGCTTGACACCGTTCTCGGGCCCTACCTTCTCTCCTTCCCGTGTCTTCTCTGTAAAAGCGCGTGCTAAAAGTAGCAAAATCAGGAGCAGTGTGAGAGTATACGATATCGTAGCCTTCGCGCTTATGACCTTGTCGAGCTTTGTAATTAGTCCAATACACAGCGAGCGATGCGGATCAAGAACTGTCGTACGTATACGCACTCGATCTTTAATGTGCATCTCTTTTATTTTCAATGCAGTGTTCAAGAAAGGAGGAGGTCAACTGAGGCACAATTTATGGGAATTAATCGGGTGGTATGCCTGATGCGCTATGCAGACAATGGGGCAACACCACAGTAACACAGTTGATACCGATTACCGAGGGACTAGAGTACAGGTAGAGGGAGGCATATAACTAAACGAAGGGAGCTGATAAGAAAACCCGGAAACAAGAATTGGATTAGATTGGCGCGAGGAAGGGCCGGGTGGCCGGAAATCACTCAGAAAGGCCTTTTGTGCAGCGACTGCCAATTACTGAGTGATGACGACAGCGATGGTAGGGACGACGACAATGATGCTAATATCAGCGGTTAAGAACAGCTCTCGTCTTGTTGATGGTCATCAGCGAATAATGATGGAGTTTATGAGTAGGATGTTAGTAAGTGCAACGCTAATGGTTATCTTGCGCAAGGTTCCCACAAGCTAATAAAACAGAAACAAGAAAAATAAGCAACCAGGTGTGTCGAACATGTATAGCGAAGGACGAGGGAGATTCTGGGGCCGAATGTCGTACCATACTGATAGGTTCACGGCAGCAGCCTGATGTAAATCTGTTGAACGTGTATTTGTGGAGACGAATTTATTGCTTATTATACGCCATTCTCGAGCCACCTGGATTCTTGTCTGAAACCGACATGCGAGCCAACATACCTCGAGTGACCACAGTGGAGGCGTTACTGAGGCGATCTCGCTAAGTGCTGCTAACCATCTCTTCACCTTTTAGACGTGCTTACCTGGTCTGTGCCTCATACCTGATTCACCCTAAGAAATATTTAGGATGTGATACATGTAAACATGGGGAATGGCCCGTAATCTTCGCCACGTTGCAGCATCTGACACACCACTAAACGGGCAATAGCCCATAGGTGAGAGCTGATATTTTTTACTACACTATGCCTTTAATATATGCTCAATAGAGATGAAGGTCTTATTGATGGATGCATTACGCTGTTTAACTCGTGCAACCCTTTTCTGTCGGTGTTCTGTGAAAGTCCCGGGTCTTAGCCTCTCCCTACAGATTGGAAGAAGACGGAGCAGCAAGCGTCCTTTGTGGTCGTCTTAAAACTGCCGCAAGGATGTCACACTGGCGTGCAATGCGAGTTCATGCTTTTTCAGTTTTCGTACCTTCGACTTTACGCTTTGTTGTGGTTTATGTTAAAATATTTTTTGTCCATGCCCACTTAAATCAGGCTCGCAATCCGTCAAAGTCCGCCTTGTTGAGTTACAAGTGTGCCATCACAGCTGATGTCAATAGAGCAGTGACGGTGATGGGGCGATCTAAGCGACGACTTTGAAAAACTACTCGCGTTAAAAATACAAATATGCATCAGACCAAGAACTGAGAGCTTGGCCCACGCATTGAGCACTTTTCTTTGGTAAGTACTGTAAACCATAGAGATGTAAGTTTTTATGAAATTTTAAAGGTCGTGAAAAAAAACATTTCTTTCGTGTTTTTTTTTTCTTCAGAAAAATATGAAAAATTAGGAAAAGCCGATTCGACACGGATCTATGAAAGATCGACATTCTTCTTAACGCGAAGGCCCCAAATGTCCCACCAAACGCGAAAAGTGACAGTATTGGCTGGTGATTACACGAATGAAACCAAATTACGTCTGTAAAACGAAAATAAGCAAATAAAATGTACACAAACTTATTTGGGTTTGAACGGGATTTTAACTCGGGTCGCCAAGATGCGCAGCCAAGTTTGATAACCACAGCGCTAACCTTGCAGCACACCAGGATGGAAAAAGAGTCATTCAGATGCGTGCCGCATGACAGGTGAACAAGACGGCACCGCAAACACAACGCAGCAGTGAAGAATTCTTCCATAATCACTGGCTTTCGCCTTCAATCCACTGAAGGGGCTTAAGTGCCCTATAATTTTTTCTGCTAACACAGGAAGGAATATAATTACTACAAGCTGCACCACAAAAGTCCAGCAGAACTTCCGCTCTCAAAATCTAGGCTTGATTTCACGTCAAGGTATTGATTTCACGTCAAGGCATTGGTTTCAGAAAGCGTTTCCATTCCGGCAGATTGCTGGCAGCACAACTAATTTCCCCGTAGGAGCGCTGTTTTTTTTTCAGCGTTATCCTAATTGAGGAAAAAGAAAAAAAAACTGTTCTTTAATGCTGTTTTTCTCTTTCGTTTTCAACCTGTCACATCTCTAGTAAACCATCGCCAAAACGAAATTACTTTTCTTGAAAGGTTTCTTTCCTCAAACGTTTTCATGGAACCCCCTGCAGTGGAGTGAGAGCAAATGGTATTTGCTTTTAATGAAGTATCGCATATAACGAAGGCATTTTTCTGTCCCGATGGCTTTGTCATGGCGAGGTTTTGCTGTAATAAGACAATGACTATAACAAGCAACAGTGTCTTTTAATGTCAATCGCACAGTTTCTTTAGCAGGTTGAGCTCCAGGAGGCCTATATAATCTGAGTATTTAGAATGGTTTTGTGAAATACAAATGAAATGGCTAATTTCTTACAACGGCAGCTTATACGGTAGGCTACCACGGTTTCATGCCGTCCAAGGTGCAAAAAAATTTAAGAATCATAAATGGTGTTTCACTGCAAGTTATGTGTTAATGAGGGAAAGCCAATTTCTGGAAGAAGAGGATTAAGCCGAGTGCAAATTTAAGGACAATACTTCAACACTCTCCGATGCCAGGTACCTTATCAGGAATTTGAGCAAGTAAATGATTGTTAATCAAAATAGAATTTATTAGAGCATCTTAACCCCAAGCACCCCTCAGAGCTAGAAAATTCAGACGTAGTTTAGTTGAAGTGGTCTTACAAGGTTTACTTTTGGTTATATTGCTTTAGGAAGCAAAAGAAATTGAAATTGGAGCATAGCGCCAGGGTCATCCGTCACCAATGATGATGAACCAGCGTATGGCACGAACACACGTCTTGAGCTATCATGGCCGCTTGCACATAGATTCCATCGCTCCGCGGCAACATCGTGTATATACAACGCTTTACCATCAAACATGGTTCGTCTCGTTTGTTCTGCCGCTACTTCACAATGTTCACATTTTTGGCCAATCCAACCTCATAGTCACCAGAGCACTCTGCGCACATACGACACCTACAGGTCATTGTGCTGAAACGCTGTCGTAGATTTTTTTGCTTACAATCAGCTCCATCCCGTTCCCTTTATAAAGTTGGCTTCCTTACACTAAGCATGTGCTTACAGTGAAGTATTCTTCACATGGAGATTTGTGTTAGGATGGTTGGCAGCCAGAAACATTTGTTAAGTCTCATTACAGCTGTTGGTATCTCCAAGAAGAAAATTACAGCCAAGCTGTACAGGGCTAGACCTGCGTGTATTTTTCTGGCCTGTCAGCAAAAACACTCTCGCCGTTTATTTGAGGAGGAAGGCATCATTAGACAGCTTCGGTTCTCTCGATTCTTCATGACTGTGGATAACTTCAAAAGTATGTATAATCTTCCAAACGGCCTACGATGTCGATGGTGACCGCGCAGTTATAGCGCACGCGGTGATGTTCGTTTGCGTCAGGGAAGGAGGTCGGGTCTTGAAATCGGCTCACAGCACCTTTACAAGCCTGCGTGCTTTCGAATGAGGCACGTTAATGCCGGCATCGGAATGGGGCTATCCGCACATAGAGGGCCAAACAGACGAATAACTCAACGTTTGCATTGGAGCAATTCAATGTTTATTGTCGCTTTTTTAAGGGAGTGGACGTTTGGGCCCAGCAAACTCTGCTCGAAGAATAGGATGGCAAAGCGGATGAGCGAGTGCATCAACATGAAAATTTTAAGCTGAACAAGTTGAAGGATTGGTTGTGAACATTTGGGTTCAGTTGTGCAAATCGTAAATAAAAATATTAAAGGCGGATACACGCAAGGCTACTCAGCAAGCTGCAACGAACCTTTGTACGAATGAACCTACCTGTGCAGATTTTGCCAGAAGTTCTTGTAGCCCGACGCGCCCATCAGCAGGGCACGTAAGGTCCTTCAAGGATATTTTTCATTTCATTTCAGAAGGAATTCGGAAGAAAAAAGGAAAAAAATTCTCCCGCATTTCCCCGAGGGGGAGAATGTGAAAGTGCGAATGCACGGTTGTCGGCCCGCTTGCGGCGCTTGCGCTCGGCCCCCGCAGCCCACCGCCTCGCCGCCTTCTCTTCCATCTCTTCCATCGGGTTTGTAGTGTCACGTGTACACCACGCAGTTATCAAGCCGCTATAACGCCGCTGAGTCGCCAACGCACGCCGCTGACGACGTAGTTTGAATGCGTTAAAGATATAAGGCGCGTCACTAACACTGATATCAGCGTCGTGTCCATGGCTTGGTCGGTAGAGCGTCGCACTGCGGCCGCAAAGTCCTCGGATCGACACGTGGCGCCGGATGCTGTTTCTTTTTTAAATATAGAGGAGCACTGCGGACGCCGCCGACGCCGCCACCGCCGCCGGCGGTGGATGGTTTGGGGTCGCTTATAAAGTGCATTCGCACTTAAAAAAATGGTGTGCAAGAACAACAAAGGAACAATGCTCAGAAAGAAGCAAGTGGTATAACTATCGAAATCACAGTTACTAAAAAAAGGCAAGCAAGCAATACACATGACTAAACATTGCAACTAACAGGGCTCAAGTAACAAAAAACCTTCTAGGTAAAATGATTTGTCAGTTCTTCGCGGAAGGCCTTGCGGTCGGTGGTCGAAACAATAATGTCGTGGAGATTGTTCTACAGGGTTTTATTGCAATAGGAAAAAAATAATCTTTCATCTCAGATGTGCGACAGTGAATGTGCGCGATTGGACTGCTGTGGTTGAGGCGTGGGGAGATTCTAGACGGTGGTTGAAGACGAGGGCGTCTTGCGATTGGGTGATAATATAAAGAGTGAAGCATGCAGAGACGGGAGATGATAGGACGTGATTCGAGACTAGGAAGGTCGAATGTTCGTTTTAGTTCAGTGATGCTGGTTATACGTGAGTGGGTTGACATGATAAAGCGTGCAGCACGGTTCTGGATGGATTATAATTCGTAGGTCAGATAAGCTTGCGATGGGTGCCAGATAGATGAAGCAGATTCCAATTTAGGCCGGTCGTATGTTTTAATAGCGGGCGAGGCGGATCATTGATTGCGACGAAGAAAACCTAGCGTTCGTGAGGCGTGTGCGCATATTGTTTCAATATGAGTAACCCATAATAATGACGATGTGAAGTGAACACTGAGATATTTATGGTAGTCTGTTCGAGTTATTTCAGTCGACTTTATATGGTATGAGGGATTTGGGCGGCAGCGCTTAGGGAAAAGGACACATATTGACGCTTATTAAGGTTAAGAGGCATGAGCCGTTTTTCGCACCATGAAGTGATAGTGTCTATGTCTTTTTGAAGGTCAGTGGAATCACTAATGTTATGAATGGCGTTGTATATGACGCAATCATCTGCAAAAATACAAAATCTGGCTTCTGTATTGGATGGCAGGTCACTCACGTAGATTGATAATAACAGGGGTAATAAGCCTGCTCCCTGCGGGACACCGGATGTAACATGCGAGATGGGGGAGCCATAAGAGTTAGCGTATGTGTATTGTACGCGACCTTTCAGGAAATGTTCAATCCAAGTTAACAGTGTTGGGGAATTCTAAGAGTAGATAACTTTGCAAGTAGGGGATTGCGTGGGACATGGTCGAAGGCCTTCAAGAAGTCGACGAAGATGGCGTCAATTTCTAGATAATTATCCACATGTTCTAAGACATCATGGGTGAATTCTGATACCTGAGTTTCACATGATAGTAGCTTTCTAAAACCATGTTGGTGTGAGTAAAAAGAATTAATTGATTCGAGGTGATTCATTAGATTGGCTGCTATGATATGTTCCAAAAGCTTGGACGGAACGCTGGTGAGTGAAATTGGACGATAATTAGATGCTTTTGACCGATCACCAGACTTTTGGACGGGAGTTATTTGAGCCTTTTTCCAATTATGAGGGACTTCACCGGTAATGATTGATTGCTGGAAGATTAAACTTAGTGTTGCTTTTAAGTTAAGTGGTGTTTTTAAGCAGTTTGGTGCTGATTTCATCGCAACCAACTGAGGACTAGAAATTATTACATCCTGCTAGCCGTCGTAAATGGCACCAGTAGTTAAGCCCGATTGGTTACCCAGCCCTTTTTTGTTTCAAATATGTCGACTGCATTTGACCACAAACCCGGTCCGTTAGATCATGTCAGAGCTAATGAAAACAGATCTGGGCTACCCTTTCTCTGGGATTCTTTTATCGCTTTAGATAGTTATTATTAAGCATGGTAAAATTTACATTGTATACTGGTTTGTGGGAGGTCATTTTAATTTGAGGACAGCCGTAGAAGATTAACCTTGAGGGCTCTTTTCTAGTTCTTCAGAGAAGTACCAAGCCGTAGAACTTGGGAGCGACTTCCGCTTCGCGCTTATGCAGGTTTCCGAAATTTTCTGGATTTTTCGTTTCCCGCAGGAATCATGTTATTGCTGTAATTTGCCCTCCGTGTTTTGTGATGGCAAGAATAAAAAAAAAAACCATATCTCGGGATCATAGATGACAGAGCCGTGCTCCTGAAAAAAAAAAGCAAGTATGAATGGGCACCGTGAATTCGGGTTCATCAGGGATGCGGACAAGAAGAATGAGCAAGGCCCGAACTGACTCCTTCTCTTTTCAATCGTGGCATACGTAGTATGTAGTGAACAGGTACTACGAAATGAGCAGACGCGAAGTACGGAACCCACCAGCACACAACACATGAGAGAATACCACACGACTTTTCGCGAGCATTTATCAGGAGCCGACAGGGGTTAAGGAAAGTCAGCGAAAAATGTACCCCCCTCCCTCCTCCCCGCAGTGGAACTTCCTGCACGAGTTACTCTTGCGCATAAATCACGTCGAGCAACGTTTGAACTCGCGCCCACCACACGACGCCCGCGGGTCATGGCTTCTCTGGGTGCCCCCCTTTTTTCCGGGAACTCGCACCAGCGTACACATGCGCATGCCGCAAAGCGCATACATTCGCCGATCCCCGAAACATCGCACCTCCGAGATGGAAGCGGCTCCTTCATCACTGCGCGGCGTCTTTTATTTCCGGATATCAACGTCACAGCGGGAGGCGAGCACGAAACGAGTTCGCACGGGTACGAGTCAACGCATGTGGTCAAGCCCAAAGGTCGGCTTAGGTTTGACCCAGATGTCGTCGGCCCTTTTAATTTCGCTTTATCCTCAACGACTTGGCTTTCGAATGTTTCCTCCTCCGCTCTGGTGAATTCAACTTGCGCGACGTGTGAACCAGGAAGGATCTACGCGTTAAAAAGGGTTGCCACCAAAAGACGCGTCGCGAATAAACGCAGTTCATTGGACGCTGTCTTCGGGAGTTCAGCTTTTCAAAGTTAAAGAAGAAGAACAAATGTTTATATATGCAGAAACCCACGAGGAGGCCCCTGGGAGGCAGTACGAGCATAAGGAAATGCTCTTTTTCCGACATGGTGTTGCCGTAAAGATTTCAGCCGTGGTGGTGTTGCTTTCCTCGCTTCCCTTGCGTGCGCGCGTTCGTAAAACAGAAGCGGGACGACCGGCTGGCTGCCCCCCGCCAGCACTGCCAGAAATGCAATGCGTGTCTTTGAACAACTTGTTGGGTGGGGAGGCGGACCAGCTTGCTCGCGCGATTGAATATATGGGCGGCAAAGCGAACGGTAAACAGCCTGGCTGTGCCGTTGTTACGGAGCTCTTACTTCTGCTTCTTGTCTACCGCTCCTCGAGCACCCGCCCGGGGAGTCATTGACCCCCACCCTGAAATACGCCTTGAAAGAGAGAGCACTTTTGAAATGCGCCAGGGGAACTTGCCCACGTGTTTCCAATTCCAGTGGACGTTTTCTTCGTTTTTGTCTTCTTGTCGGAACCGTTTCCGTATCCTCATTTTTCTCTCTTGTCTGAGCGCCGCGTGATAACGACCGGCGTGTTTGAACTCCGCGGGTTCTGCCAGCGCTCGTGCCCGGGGAACGCTCACAGGTGTTGCTCGGCATCGAGACCCTTTTCTTTGCAGCACCAACAAGTGACGCGCCTGGCAAGCTATTTGCAAGCACACTTTAAGGGGTGAACAAAAACATTTTATCACCTCTGTTTTGTTTGGCATCCCAGATATCTCGAACAGATAGGCGTTTTGTGCCGACGGGCGCGTGCACAGCACATTGGGTGAAAGCCAGCACGCACACAATTCTTCGCAGATTTGTCTCGTAACGTGGCGAGTGACGTTTGCGCAAAGGTGCTCACTTCGAGGAATTCTTGCGTGCATAGTTGACGAGGATGGAGAGAGGATTATTAAGCGAAATAGAAAAGGTGCAAAGTCGGCCACTTTGTTCATAATTTCCCCACTAAAAAAAAAAGACCGAATCGGTTCTTCCGAAAGAAGCTGCGGATACGATTCAAAAAGGTGTCGCGGTAAGTTCAGGACTTTATCCTGATTTTCGGTATTTGTTAAGGCTCGCGGGCAGGCTCAGAACGTTGGCGGTGACACGGAAGGAAGGCGACAAAGAGGCTTGACATGTCGCCACTAGTCAGCAAAACATTTGCGGGTCAAGCTGCATGTTGGTTTTGGCGAGCCCTACTGACGAGGAAAAGAATACAATGCCGCCTGTTAACCCGAACGTCATTCCGAGCTGTCACCCTTATCTTCGAGGGCCTATAGTCTTTTCCATATCAGCCGAGGACCACCCAAGGACGCACTCTGCCCTCATCGCTTTGGCGCCAGAAATTTGGCTGATTGGTTGGTTTCTGCAGCTTCTGAACTACGTAAAATAAAATGGATTCATAATTCATGTTATGTTGCGTCACGTGGCATGCTTTTCTTTTCATCTATCGGCATGGCTTCCTCTCGCCCTTGCCTGCCTTCGTGATGGCATGATGACGATAAAATACGAGGTATTCGGCAGCTTTGCGCCAACTAAACTAGCGATACCAAGGCTGCTGCAAAATGTATTTTTATTACTGGGCTGTAATTACGCATTTACAAATTAGTAATGCATTGTGCACACGCACATGCGGTTCGCTTTATCCCTACAGCCAATTGAAAAAAGCTGCCTACAGCAGATGAAAGAAGCTTCCAAGCTTTTCTTTTTTCAAAGCAGGATGTATTGCTAGTAGTATTGCAAGCGGCTGTCGGCCTCGCGATAACTTTTGTCGAGCCCAGAACAGAGCGAAAACTGAACTGTACATGGCATCATAACGCCAGCTGTCACTGCGTGCGAAAGAACAAAACAGTTCGAAGCACCCTTCGGTGTCCGTACTTGTTCTTTCTTCATTCCCGGAGGGCTTTTCCTGCGGCTGTAACACTCGGCTCCCTGGGGGCTGGTTTCCTTTCGATCCACGTATGTCCGCACCGAGGGGAATGGCGTCGAAGACACAAACAGTGCTCATACCGCAGGCTGGTATTTCCATACACGGCTGGCTATGTCTAGACGAGCGTGCAAGACAGAAACATTTTCTATCGTTACTCGCGTGCGCCGCAGCGTCCTTTTCGCCCAGACACGTATAGTTTTCTCTACGGTTCCTCCTTGCCTCCTTAACTGTTCTTCTGGCGCCGCGACCCTAGTCGCATTACCATCCGCCCTGAACCCCCCATGGACGACAGCTCAGACTCGGCGCTTTCGGAGTGAGCTTCTCCGCAGCAGCGGACCGCCTATTTTTGGAGTTAATGTCACCGGCGGGCAGGCCTAGATGACGAAAATTTCTGGCTGATGGTAGAGGGAATTGTTTTACTATTATAGTGTTCGGCGGATTTTTTACAGCGTTTGTGCCTGTTTCCTTGTTCAGAGTCAGTACTGTCCTCCCCTTTGTCTGGAAGCACTGCGTTTGTGCGTTGTCCTTTGACAGCGTAATATTTGCGGAGGAATTTCGAAGGGAGCAAACCAATTCATTGCTACCTTTGACTCCTCCCTCTCTCTCTCTCTCTCTCTCTCTCTCTCTATATATATATATATATATATATATATATATATATATATATATATATATATCCCTTTATCCCTCCCTCTTGATAAGATAAACGACAGGATGACTTTGAAGTTTCCGAGTGATCCCAATGCGGATCATTCTGTGCCGCTTGGCATGAGGTCGGTGGTTTCACACGCTGCCGCTGCGGCTGCTCTCCTGAAAGAGAGGCAGAACAAAAACGCCTATATATTGGATATTTTGGAGACGAATAATGATCTTCAGTTTATCTAAATTAGTTCGCAGTCTCTCACTATAGGGCGTGCTATTTCAGCTTGCAAAGCCTGAACGAAGGTTTGAACCAAGTTTCCTAGTAGCTATATGGTGGTTTTTGCACCAATTCAGACTTTTGATTACGGTGCAATTGTTGCTGCTAGGTTAGCGGCGAAAGCAGTTTACGTTTTGGTCATCAAGTTACGGCTCGATAACCTACAGATCAGCTTGCATACATATTTTCAGAATGAACGGATACCTGTAAAAGCGTAACAGGGTGACAGCAGCAATGCCTCTAGCGGGTATCTGTTGACCGACCAGTTAGAACACTCCGCCGTTTCCAAAGCTGATTTCGAAATGTGCTCATTCTTCTTTACGAAGAAAAAAAGATACAGAAAAACAGAAAACATTTATTAAGCCAAGAGTATTAAGCCCCACATTGCGCAAAAAATTGGCGTTGTTGCAGTGCAATATAGAAGGTGGCCGGAGCAGTAAAATGTACAAAAAAAAAAAAATAACGTTTGATTTCTAGTTCAAATGGAGCCGGAATCTCTTAAGTAAGAGCCGAGTGCGTTGCCACACGCGAAACAGCCCGCCGTCAGCGGTGGAAGAAAAGTCATCCAAGTGCATGCGCCGCTTACGGCATATAGCAAGACAGGTGAACGTAGCAGCTCGTGAGTAGAACAGGTGCAGCCCAGCCACGGAGAACCCTGATTTCGGGGATCTGGGGCATGAAGTGCGCTCAGGCTGCCTTTCGACGAAATTCGTGCCAAAACGTGAAGAAAATAAAAGGAAACAAGAGACGGAAGTACGATGTGGCAGCAAGAAAATTCGCCAGGGTTTCACCTTCGAAGAACGTAAGAAGGCCTCATAAGTGCATCGAGGATTTTTTTTTTTTCAGTTAATTTAGATATGTAGTGTTTTTATGTTCCTAAATACGTTAAATCGCAAGAATTCGCAATGTTGACGACTTGCAATAAGCTGCCGCAAAGTATCAATTCGTGTTCGAAGCCATCCTGCGCCATGTTTCTTTCGGTTATAGTATTCTGCTTCGAATTTACGAGCCACAAGCGCTCGTGTTCGAAACCATGCTTCGCCATATATCTAAGTTATTATACCTCCGCTGCACGCTTCTTCCTAGCCTCTACTTCTCAGTTCCCAGTGCACGCTTTGTCCCCAAACAATGGATGGCCAACTGAGCGGTAAAGCCGGCGTGCGTAGCAGTGAAGTGGCCACTGAAATGGCCGACTGTGTAGGGAGGAAAAGCGAGATAATTGAGCGAGAAAATTAAATAAATTTGGGTCTGGATGGGAACCGAACCCATGCCTCCGGAATGCAAGTCGAGCACTCATCCGAACACACCGCATCGACTCAATTACTCATTACCATCATCATAATCAACAACAACAACAACAACAGCCCACTAGGTCTAGTCTATGTAATGTGGACTAGGTTAGGCGTCACCACCACCACCACCATCGTTATCGCAATCATAACCACCATAATGATGACGAAGCATGGTTTCTAACACGATCCACCATTATCGTCATCATTATAATCAAGAGCAACAGCAACAACCGCAGCCAATTTGAGTCCACTGCAGGACGGAGGCCTTTCGCAGAGATTTCCTACCGCCTCTGTCGCGTCCTTTTTGCTATGCGGTATATTCTCCTTCCTTTAATTGATTGACGGTTATTCGGTCGTCTGCTGCAGCTGCAGCTGTCTTCATTCCGTTGCCTGGACATTCTAGCTTGCTTCAGTTGCTGTCGGAGCCTGGGAAACCAAAGTACTCCTTTCAGTGTTGTTTCCTGGACTAATCCTGCTAGCGTATACAACTCAGCACAGAACCTTTCCGCCAGTTTCACTATCTCATTTATGTTGTTTGTAATGTCACCAGTTTCGTACATTCTATATTTGCTGATTGGAAGCTTTTTTGTTTCCCTTGATGGTTCGTATTTTTCAGCGTTTCTCCAACCTTTGCCACGTCGTACGAAGGTCACAAATTTTGCTTCTGTCAGTTATTCCCGACAATTCTGGCAACTAAATCTGCTCTACCTTTCTTCACATTTTCATGTACCCGCGTTTCGCAATAAGGTGTCTCGTTTCCTGAGATAGCTCGCCATTTTTTTTTCTAGCTTACGTTCCCCGTACAGCTACAGCTGACTCTGACTACATGTACCGCGATAAGTGGGAAACGGGGAGCGTTATTGCAATCTCTCTCCTCTTCCAAGATGGGGACGCACAAGCAGACGCAGCAGCTCTACTCCAAAACTTTGTCAAGCGCCCCAGCAATGATCCAAATCAGAAGAGCTTTTATGCGAACAGTTTTTCACGACCAGCTCACAACTATTGGTGAACGACCGGTGTCTCAACGATGGGAAAATTCAATTCAGCAACTGTGCTCGTGCTTGTATAAGGCAGCATTTATTATCCCTAATAATCAGGCGACATCACGAAGCTCGGCTCCCGTTCTGCGATTGACAAACCGGTCGTATCACAGCTAACAAGTACCGACTTCGCTAATTATGGAGACTTATATTATTTTTTTTCTTCGTTCTTCCACTTTCTTGTCCTCTATCTTTTCTTTTTCTCCTCTGCGCCTCTTCTTTTCAGCGCAACCACATTTCTGCACCGACGCCAGCGGCCTATGCGCTCATTAGCTGCTGCCTCCCCTCTCCGCTCTGCCTAGACGTTTCATTTTTTATGCCCGCTTTCTAAAGTAGTGCGGCCCCAGCCGCGTAACCCACCATCACTCACGCGCCCGTCGCAACCACGACGCCCGCCGCCTGAGGCCGGTCGCATTCGCAATGCGCGCTCTCTCGGGGAGCTTCGCCGGCGTTGCGAGTTGGGCTGGGTTTGCCTATTTTGGGCGCCGATGGAGAAGACAGTGGCGGCGGCTGCGGCGGCGGGGCGTATATACCCGGCGTGCGGACTCGGGTCCCGACGCCGCGGGGAGCGCGAACGCGTGTGGCGAGGGGAGCCGTGCGGTGCTTCCGCATGTATAAATACACACGACCGACACACACGGCATAAGCGACGTACGCGGGGAGAGGGAGGGAGAGGAGGAGGAGAATTACGCGTAGCTTTTCGCGGTTGTTCATCGGCGGCGGAAACGATGACCGAAGGTTTCAACGCCGCCGAGCTGGCGCGAAAATCAAAATTCCAACAAACAAAAAATTCCCCCGCATTTCCCCGAGGGGGAGAATGCGAAAGTGCGAATGCACGGCTGTCGGCCCGCTTGCGGCGCTTGCGCTCGGCCCCCGCAGCCCACCGCCTCGCCGCCTTCTCTTCCATCTCTTCCATCGGGTTTGTAGTATCACGTGTACACCACGCAGTTATCAAGCCGCTATAACGCCGCTGAGTCGCCAACGCACGCCGCTGACTACGTAGTTCGAATGCGTTAAACATATAAGGCGCGTCACTAACACTGATATCAGCGTCGCGTCCGTGGCTTGGTCGGTAGAGCGTCGCGCTGCGGCCGCGAAGTCCTCGGATCGAAACCTGGCGCCGGATGCTGTTTCTTTTTTAAATATAAAGGAGCACTGCGGACGCCGCCGCCGCCGCCGCCGGCGGTGGATGGTTTGGGGTCGCTTATAAAGATTCGCACTTAAAACAATCCAAGTGTCATGGTCACACGCGTCTACTGGTGAGGTCACTCTGTGTTGGCAGCTCGGGAGAGTGAAAATGGTATTGCCTCGTGGGTGCGTACGCTATACACGGGCCTTGCCACGCCACGAACTCGACTTGTGTATGCACCAAAAAACAATTTATTTCCGCTGTAATTTGTGGTGTGGGTCAGATCACGAGGTCGTTTTTTCTTTAATTGGCCCGCAAGGAAGATCCAACAGCATGGTTCTGGAGGTTAGGGCAGGAATTTTGAATGTTTTGCGCCAGGTGAACTACTACAATCTACGGCGTGCACGTGACTTAAATCCTGGTACGACAAATGTGCGTTCTGTATTGTGCGTTTGCAGTAGCTTGCTTGCAAGTCGTGAGAGAAACCAATAATCGAGGTGTACAGAGTCTCTCCTTTTTTTTTATTTGTTCCTCCATCTAAGTAAGCCGTGCGGGGAAACAGCGGTCGCTGGCGTAGGAAGTCAGCAGAGCACGGCGCCATTTCCGCCGATCCTTGGTCACCACGTTGATGAAAGCAGAGCCATTGGGCAATGCGCACGCCACATGCGCAGCATGCGGCGTGGCAAACTATGCGGGGGACAAGGACACAGCGGTGGTGTTGGCCTTCGGAACAATGCTTACGGCCGGAAACAACGACCGGCGGAAATGATGCGCACAGTCCGGGGTGCTAGGCTTTGTTGTCACGTTATGCGTCCCTAGGCCTGCATTTGGCCAGGGAAAATAATAAGCGACGACAACAACAAGAAATGTTTGTTTGTCAGTATTTCGGAGCACGTTCGCAAAAGAAGGGACCGCCGGAGTCTCATCATTGCCTTCGGCATGCGTTTCAAATCCCATAGCCGTGAATTCCTGTAAAGAAGAAAGCTCGGACAAAACTATGCTTCCATCTGGGCCTCTGTAGCAGCGCTGTCGCGATTTGTCTAGGAATAAAAAGTTAAACGAACTTTATTTGAATAGCAAAAGAATAACTTTTATTGCAGAGGATGAGCCATGACGGCTACTCTTTACACGGTGGCCTGTCCATGGAGCACGGATTCCCGCATGTAAGGCCCGTACTGGAAGAACCCTGACGGAGGATATCCTTAAAAGGGGGAGAGTGTACAACACTAGAAAAGGATTGGCCACAGATGCATAGACGACACGCGCGAAACATGTTCCAAACGTAACTAACAGTGCCCCATCTCGGTACTCGAGAAGGAAAGAGATGAACACAGGGGAACAACAGCTTCACTGAACTCCACCACCAGCAGCGGAAGACAAGAAGACCTCGAGACTTTAATGGGGGTTTCTCTCAAGTGAGCGGCATACACCTACGGATAATCAGTCCGGAGTTCACTTCCCTACTTAAATAAAATTTAAGTAAATGTTTTCCGAAACACGTACGCGGTTAATTGCCGCAATGCATCGTCAAAGGTTGCTCATGATATCACACTGCCATTCCAGCTCATGTGTCAGCCAAAACCAAGCGGGGTCGCTTTCTTTAAATCCGAGAGCTTTAAGGAGGGCTCACCCGTTAACGCTCCTGTGGGGCTTACTGCTTCACGACCCGCGGGCTTTTTAAAAGCCATCGTGCACGAGCACAACAAGTTTCACGAATACACGCGAACATTCACAACGGCCTAGTTTGCATATTTTAGAAATACGTGATTTCAGTACCGAGATAAATAAACAAAAGTCTCACTTGCTAGACAGCGAGCGCCATCTTGTGAAAACTAAACAAACCAAAATGTGTTTCTTGTTTATTTTTTATTTCATTAGTGAAGTGAAATATTTCTGAAAGAAGCACACTGTGCCATTGGAAATGTTTCAATGGATGTGCAAACCTTTTTGCATTGGTACGCGATGCCCTTTAAGCCCGCGGCTCGTGACTCAGTCAGTGCCACAGAAATGTGATCAGGCCGCTTGAACGGAAGATGCGAGCGGCGTCCGGCGTCACTCCACATCCCGTTTGCCACGCTTGTGAGGAGCACGTGACATGGCACTGCCACTCGAGACTGGAGGAGGAGGAGGAGCAAAACTTTATTAACAGTGAAGTCGAGCGGGATCGTGGTCGGGGTCCTCATTCCAGGACTCCGCTGGTGCGGCCTGCCGTCTTCGCCCTTTCAGCGAGCAAAAGCTGCTTACTCAGGCCTGAGCTGGACTGGAGAGGCACGTGATTCCCCGTCTCAAGAGGAGCGGAGGAATGGCGTTGTTGACCATCAGGGTGGCAGCCTTTGGGAGCAGCTCCACGTGATGCGCACCATTGTGGCAGGTTCCAAAAGGAGCGCTCCTATTGGCTGCGGCGCGTTCCATCGAATGCGTGGACCCTCAGCCGCGTGGGTGCAGCCTAAACCTACAATTGTATATGGAGCGTGACACATACCAGCCATCACGCTGCCGTAGAAACTCTGAAAAGAAATGTGTAAAAACGAAACTTAAATTCCATGCTGAGAACCATGGTTTGTCCAGCCAACGCTCGCCACCGGGAAAGATCCAAGCCAAGACGAAAAAAGAAACGGGAGGAGGACAAGACTGCAGGAACCGAAGTGTAACAAACAAGCGCTCTCATGTATCTTCATATAATGTCTAAATAAATAAGCGTTTTTGTCAAACGGCGTTCACCTGCACTCAGCGATTCCCACAAGTAGCTCGCGCCAGTTCAGCCGCAGAACGTGAATACATATTACGGATAAAAACTCGAAAACATCACTGTCAGCACAAAACTCAAACAAGCACTCAGCCGTATTCAAATAAACATTAAGGCCTTCGCAGTGACAATTCATCAGAAGTGCTTAGTTACCCTCGGAATTCTTTTACTGTTTTTATGAGGGCGAATGTTTTATGAGTTCTGAGAATCCGTCGTGGCGCCTCAGTGGCTAAGACATTCTGCTGCTGAGGCCAAGAACACGGACCCGATGCCAGCCACGGCGGCAGTTTTAGGGGCGAAGCTCCTCTTGCTCGGGCCCTGTCCCGCCCCTCGTTGCTGCTGTATACGGCACGGCACAATAATGATGATTGTGGCAGGATCCTCCTAGGGATTGGCCAACCAAAGATTGGCCGAAGAGGACAAAACGTTCAACGTGTTCGTTGCTACCCAACAAGGAGAAGAGGAAGAAGAAGAGGTTGTCGTTCGTCGCCTGCGAGCTCAAGACACGTACCGGGGGTACATGACACAAGACGTTCTGCAGAAGAAGACGGCCAAAGTGGCTAAAATGTCACACACCGAATTCGCCAACTTACCCATGGAGATTCTCATCGTCCAAAACAACCCCTACATAACCACCACAAACATCGACGTCGTCGACGGGCTTGTCAACGGAGCGGTGGAAAGCGTGACGTGTCGAGTCTTTATATGATGTGCGGGCGAATGTTTCACGGTTTTACCCATAAGCATTTTTGCTTTGCCCCTCTCATCATCATTCACTTCGTGGAGATGGCGGAATTTTTGTGATCCACGGGGGTGGAAGAAAAAAAAATCATTGACGAATACGATACTTCAGGAAACAAAATTTGAGCACAGCTGCTTCTGTGCAAGGACTCGAACTATCGAAGGGGGAAGGAAGTTTGCGGGGCGGGCGAGCGTCAATAAAGCGATATTCTCGTCCAACGTTAATTGGCCTACACCACTCGGTAGCACATATGACTGCTTTATACGAAAGGAAAGAAAAACGCTCTAGTGTAACTGTGTTAAAGCCTTCGAGCTCGTCAACTCGAATGCTTCGCTAGCAGCACTCGTCCAAGAGTGACGGGTCATTTTAGCGTTGAACGCACTGACAGCAACATCATCCGGTTAGTTTCATTATGATGGACCTTCTATTGTTTCTGAAACTTGCATAACACGCGTAAATGTAGAAAATAAAATAAAATAAAATAAAATAAAATAAAATAAAATAAAATAAAATAAAATAAAATAAAATAAAATAAAATGAAATAAAATAAAATAAAATAAAATAAAATAAAATAAAATACCGCCTTTGCTGGGCGTCACAAAAACGTACTCAGATAATTTCAAGCGCACGGATCCTTTTTGTCGCTGCGCACATACGCGTGAGTTCGTGAGACTTTTTTTCTCTCATCGCGCAGGGAACGGCCCTGAACGGAAGAGTATACGCGCTTCGCCCTTTCCGAAATCCGGGATGGCCTTTTCACGTGCCAAAGAAATGAGGCAAAAAAAACAACAACAGAAAAACAAAAAGAGGCCGCTTTAAAGCATGCGACTGTGTGCCCATCTGACGGGCGATAGAGGTACTGTCTCACGTGTCTGCATTGCATCCGGCGGACATTCCCAAACACACCTCTCCCTCCTATATGCCTCCTCACAGGACGCCGCCGCAATCGCCACCGGGATGAAGAAGGCCATAGAGAGCGGTCATGTGGCGGAAGTACACATCAAGATCCGGCTTCGCCTAGTGAGTGAGGTGCAAAAGTTTACTACGTTTGGGGTCTAAAATAGACACAAGAAGCCAGGGGTGTGGGAGGAAAATCTGTGTGAGCTTGTATCTTTTTGCTCTTATGACTACTGTGAAATATAGGAAACAGGAGTGCGAGAAAAAGAAAACTAAAGGAGGGGGACTAGGCTAAAAAGAAAGTCGCGACTGAGACGACCCGTCGTCGCCTGCTTGAGATCGGAGACACAGTTTCTCTGTCCCCTTGAGCCGTCTTAAAACAAAACTTCCCCATAAGGTCTGAGACGGGCGCTCGCTGGGGGACGAACGTGATCTCTCCGAGCAAAGAACCCCCTCGCTGGGGGACGAACGTGATCTCTCCGAGCAAAGAACCCAAGCGTAGAGAACAGGAGGCTTTTGCAGAACGCGCCTTGCGAGCCTGGTGCCAGGGCAAGCGAGCGTCATTTCCTTTTTCTTCCGAAGCCGCGGAGTTTGTAGACCTACAAGGGAAGGCAGCAATGCTTCTTCGTCGTCAGAAACTGGCCAATCATGCGGTGGCTTCGGCATGGCTAACCAATTTCTATAAGCGTCTCTGCTCGGCGTCTGAAATATACAACCGCCGAAAGAGAAAAAAAAAAAAATGGCGTGACGTGCGAGCCTCACGGCCTTGTCCTCTTGGGGACGGCGGTTGGATGCATTAGCGATGCTCCGTTGCCAGAGCGTGATGCGTGCGAAGGGAGACCCGAGATCGGCGCATCTGGTGTCGTTACACATCTCCGGAAAAAGCCGTCTTTATAGATAGCTGCATCCCGAAACTTTTCGGGCGCAGCCCTTTGGCGGCCGTCTCTGGGCTGTGCCGCGTTGTCGGCGTAACCGAGTGAACGATGGCAGGACCGGCGAAGGAAAGAAAAAGCAAACGATGAAAGACAGCAAAGGAGGAGAGCGTCAGGAATTGGGAGGTGAGGGCGGTTTGCCGTGGCGGCGCGAGCCAGCGCTCTCCGAAAGCGGGCGGTGGGGGAGGGGAGGGGGCAGTATGCTGTGCTCGCACAAGGCACTCGATGGCGTGACGCTTGGCGAAAACGTGAGGGGGGCGTGCGCGTGACTATGATGTGCGGTCGCTTAATACGCAGTTCGCGGTCTCTTCCTGAGACGCACTTCGCGCCGCCGACGCAGAGGCTCATCATCGCTGCCGTCGAGAGAACCCACGAGTGAGTGCTGCCTCAGCGCACTGCTGCTGCGCCCAAATATCGCATTAAGGAGTATCGTAATCGCTAGCCAATTATTTAACACGAAAGGGGTTTATTACGGGATACACGAAGATTTCGCTTACGTCATATCCGTCGCAGAAGTGACGCCAGTACAACGAAGCAAGCGGCCTGTAAAGGGTCTCTTTAGTACTAAAAAGTTCGCTGCTCTTTGGGTTGTTCGTTTGCGGAGTTTATATTTTAACACGAAAGTAGTTTATGCCGGATACATCAAGATTTCACTGACGTCATATCTACCGCGGAAATGGCGCCAGCACACCTTTGCCGAAGCGACCCGCCAGCACAAACACAAGAGAGACCCCGACCCGCAAATCATGCTTAGCTGCAGATTTCGCTGCACATTTCACTTTCGTGTTTTACCGATTCCTATGACAGAGGAATCAACCACAGTTTTTTTTTTCTGAGGTGTTCGTTTTATGATTCATTTTTGTAGTAGCGTGCATCTTACTTTTGGCGCTTGTTATTTTTGGACGTAGAACGATTTTCCTCGTGCGTTGTTAAACGCGAGCCCTTTGTTATTAGTTTACGTCTGCTATTCCTGCTTATCACCGTTCCTTTTGCTTTGCTGCTCTGGGTGAACTTTGTACGGTCATCAGCTAGCGGCCGCTCACATTGACAACATTTCTTTCGTCTTGTATAAAACAACAAGTAGGCGCCAGTAAAATGTTCCCCGTAAGTGCTGCTTGTCATTTCTCATCCTCGCCGTCTTCTTTTCTGATTCCGTGCTCTACGTTTTGTATTTCTACACATTTACCTTGTTCCTTCCCCTTCGTTAATTTTCTGCCTGAGTAGTTTAACTCCTATTCCTCTTATCTATGCCTTTCTCATCCCTCTTCTGTTTCCCATCTTATTCTCCCTGTTTCTGTCATTATCTATCCCCCAGCCTTCTTCCTCTTCTTGCTTATCTCCATCCTGTTTTCTTGTTGCTGTTGTGCTTAGACATCTAGCCGCTCCTGCACGTGTCATCCTGTAACGGCGTAATTTGGTCCCATATCTGCCGTTACGGTAGCATGCCGATCGGAGTGAAGCAGTCAAGGCGTTGAAGAAGCTTTAAAGTTAACTGATTTAATTTACTGGCAACATTGATGACATTTAGCACATAAGAATCAGAACGAATACACTTGTTACATAAATGAGAAAGACAGTCAATAGACCAAGAGTACTTAGCGGGACATGGCTGACTGGATCTCGGTCTCCCGGCGGGACGGCACGACGACGGGCGGCAGAGTTTCTGAAGTGAGTCGTGGTGCAGGTCGCCCGCCGCCCTCAATATCCGGAGGAGCCGCGTTATATTCGCTTCAAGCGGTCCGGTGGGGGACGTATTGGGGGAAAAAGTGCATCCTGGATCGTGCGGACCGAATGGAACAAGGCTTTCTGCAGCCAATCGGGGAGACGCTTGTAAACACCAATCAGCCATGTTCCCGCCAAAGTGAAAAGGAAAAATCAAACGCAGACACAAGGCCGAACCCGAAAACGCGCGCTTGGAGAACCATGGGTGTAAAGAACGTAGTTTAGACAAAACGCACTAAAGTAGACAGGGGAAAAAACAGGAAGTTCGTCTGAAGAACACTGAGGACACGGAGCCCGAACGCGACCAGCGCACACGCCACGGGGGGAATGGAACGCAACTGCGGCGCGGTAACACAACCCGAGACGATGGCTCGCTCCCCTAAACAGCCGCGTCTCTCGGTCGGTCAGCGCGCAGAGACACTCCGCATGCGCTTCTGAGAAAAAACGGGGCTAGGCGACCGGACAGGGATAATACGAAAGAGAAAAAGCAAACGAACCGGGGGCTTCGCGACAATCCGAAGCCCCTCTTTACAGGTAAGTTTTAAGCCTCCTGCAGCCTCATCGAACTCGCGTGCTAGAGAAACCCCACCGCTGAGCAATCATTGCAGGTAAAACCTTTCAATGCACGTACATGCTGGTGGATTGAAACACGGCCCCGAAAATTTCAGCACGCCAACTTGTGGCCGAGGCAACCATGTGATGTTGCCAAGAATATGGTCATGAAATGCGACGGTGTCTCCGATGTAAGAATACGAGCTATTATTGCGCCGATATGACGTGAACTGAAACGGTGGAAGCTAAAGTACGTGCCCTACTTGGCCATAAATTTTTCCTTTTCAACTCATGACGTGCTGTACAGACTAGATGCTCCGTATGATTGTCCTCTACGGACACGCTCAACCAAATATAATAAACAAATTCGTTCAGTGTATAAGCCTGAACCTGGCCACCCACACGTGGGCCCTCCCTAGGCTTAAAAATAAAAGACAGAGCCAGCGCCGTGCCTAGGCTTCAGACGACGGGCCCGGGCCGGGCCCGTTCTAGGCTCACCTATGTGAGCCTAGAACGGGCCCTAGAATGGTGGGGCTCGGGCTTCATGAGGTGGGCTCAGGGCGGGCCCGGTCTTATAATTAGGCCCGTGCAGTGCTGTAGTGTGCGTGTGCGTGCGGGGGCTCGCGTATGCGTATGTGTGTGCGCGTGCGTGCGTGTGTAATTTCATGCGTGCGAATGCACTTATACATTTCTTGATATTCTACGACCCGCTTCGAAATAAGGAACCGTGAAGCACTGTTGAATGACCATTGAAATCTCATTTGTATTTCTCACACATCTTTAGGGCGTAAAGCGGCGCTTTTTCTTCCATATACCCTCGGACCGGCGAGGATATCACGCTTGCTTGTGCTAGCCACGTGCCGGCATGGCAGATTGCTTTGTTTTTATCAATACAGGCGTAGTAAAAAACCCTGAACGTAGGATCCGAACTGGCTCTCGCAGTTTGTATCAGGACACAGCAAACTGTGCGGTCGCCGTTAACTAACATTCCGGGCGAACAATTACAAGACGACGTTAGCAGCGATGTCTCATGGTGATACGAGGGCCCATCGGTACCGGAAACCAGTTTTTCAAAACTTGAAGACCTCGCCGGAATCCTTTTGTAGGTTTGGTTTTACCCTTTTTTTACTAACAGCGCGTCTCACTCCGGTTGGTCTCCGCGAAACAAGTTTACGCGAACCGCATTAAGTTGGGGAGGTTCCGAAAAAAATATATGGAGGTCGAAAAAATGAAGTCTCAGAGGAACGAAATTAAATGGAGGAAAGAACTCATGCACAGATAGAGAGACAGGATTTCGGAATTACCATTTGGACGATCGGGTCGTTAAGCAGGGAGATCTTTCATCATCCGCCCGGTCTCCATTCATGCGCCTCGAAGCTGAACGTAATCAGTGGCGGCTATCGCTACCTCAGCGGCCCATATTTTATGCTTGGGAACACGAGCGCACGTGCCAGGTTATTCTAACAAATAGCCCCGTTTGAGTAGTTAGAAACTACGCGTGTGCGTTCTTCTTCGCAATTCGGCACGGTGGAGCATTTCATCTGTTTGCGACATAAAAAAGAAGCAGGGTAGTGCAGCTAAAGCCATCCTGAGATAACCAACCAGCTTTTTGCAATCAACGGCCGCGCGCACGTGTGGGTGCTAAGTGTTTGCGTGGATTTGAGTGAAGATAACGCAGTTTCAGGATGCGCCGAGATAAAATAGCAGTTAAAACTAGCAAAATCCCCAAAGGCTACCTGTATCGTGTACAGGCTTCAGTCTGCGGTGTCCTTAAAGATGACAAACAAATAGCGATGTTCGCTTTAGATTAAAGTGTACAGATAGGATGAAATGATTTTAGTAATATCACCTTGTTCAGGTATGCGAGTTTTTCTTTTTTTTGTTTTACTTACTGTGAAGTCGCAAGCCATGCGTTGTACAAAATAATATATTTCTTCGTGGCTGTTTCCTGGCTTATTGCAGGGCATTATTTTTCGCACACATTCGCCGTCTATACGTGAGTGGTACGGAGTGCGGGTGCGACTTTTGTGGATGACACTGTTTCTCCACCCTCCAGTGAATTGGGCTGCATTCTTTATAGTTTTCTGCCAAGATATTTTGTAGATGGTTGGTTTTATAAACGGTTTTCTCCCTTCATTCGTTCTATATATGGCTCGCGCCAGTTCCTTCGTTTATTTGTTAGTTTGTTCGTGCGCCACACCCATGCCCGCACATGACGCATATCCACATGGGGGACCGACTCAAGAGAGCATACCCGATATCTGTAAGGACATTTGCGCTTAAACCCATACTCGCAGGTGCCAATAATTTAATTACAACGGGTAGAACAACAGCCTAGAAATGCCTAACTCTGCTGCAAGAAAATAGCAAATTTTGTCCCGGACAACTTCTTTCGCGCGATCTTTTGTGGTTAGAGTAGTTGGACAGTCTGGAAGTTTTTAAGCAGCCGCGTTGCACATTCTACACTAGCTTCTAAAGAAGTTTTGAGAAACAAACGGAATTATGCAACTTTCGGTGACTCAAGCGCTAAGGGAATTCAGTACGCAACAATCCGTAGCTAGCCCATGGCCTACATCCAAGATTTCAAGGGTACGTTTTCAGACATGTTACAATAAAAAAGTTAATATGAATCAAACCCTAATTCTTTCTAATACCTGCAGTGCTGTAGCTCCTTTGACTACGTCACTTACAAACTTCTCGCGCTTCAAAACACTGCCACAAAGTGAAACATACATAGCTGTTACATGCTCTTGCATCTATGCAAGCACTGCGTGGAATTTTCCTCTCGGTGTCTGTTTAAACCGGTTCTCTTGTTAAGTAGCCCAGGAAATCAAATATTGATCTACCATGAAAGTCCAACAAGCAGTTCAGTGTCGTCGTGGTTTCTCTCTCTCCCTCGCTATTAATATATGGGATGTCACACACTGCTTCTGAAGGTTTGCTTCTTGATTCTCATGGGGAGAAAGCTGCAACTACATCTATCGCCGTTTACTCATTTAACACACGCGGAAATCCCGGAACTGTTTTTTGAGGCTAAATACGACTTCTTATTGCTCGGGCTGGGGTCTGGATTACGCTGGTGGATTTTTTCCCCTTGAACGTAGACAAGGAGGCTCGACCGCTGTGGGTGGGTCGCATCTCTTCGTCGTTCTTTGTTTCCGGGCTGTCACTGTTTTCCTTCGGACGTCTAGCGCAGGCAGCCTCTCTGTATAGCGGACGAGCAAGATTGAACAGATGCGCTGGACAGCAGCGCTTGGCGAAAAGAGAAACAGAGCTAAAGTGGATGAAGAGTGGTTCGGAATGGAGCACGTGCGTGCGAGCGCTCAAGGAGAGCTTACTGACCGGTTCAGCCACCTCAACAACCGGGCAGCGGGGTCGCGAAGCGATGTCGACCCGCGGTTTGGGCGCGCCTCGCGCGCGAGGCAGGTGCCCCGCGCCTCGTAGCTTTTCTCAAAGCAACACCCTCTAGGTTACACAAAAGCTTCGGTACACGGCTTCGTCTACTGGGTTTCTTCCGTGATGGGATATGCCGATCGCATGCCACGCCAACCACGGTTATCACTTCTAGCTCGGCTGTTAAGCGCGGGGAAACACCCTTCTTGGCCCTGTTGTGTCACCGCCCCGAGGCTTTCTTTTCATCTGGGGGGTGTTACTCAGAGCCGGGAGACCGATGAGTGCGGATGGACAGAAGCGGTGCGCGCGTGTAACGAAAACCCCAAAGCCCACCAGGGCCAAGCTGCCGCGGCCTGGAGCCGCGCAGCGACAAGCTTGCTTTTGTGGCCGCCATTGCCGGCCCGCCGCGTCGAAGTGTTTGCATTCGCACGAAGCGGTTTGATGGCCCCAGCCGCTCGCTACGAGGGCGAGTAAACACGCCCTCGATGATGGCTGCCGTTATTCGGCCGCTGCGCTACTGTTGGCCGTGCAGAATACACACGCCGAATGCCGTTGTCGGACGCAGCTGCTGTCGTCCCGCTCTGCAACTTGGCTCAACCCATTCTGTGGTTTCTCGGCGCTCTCCTTCTCTCGGGCGGAAAGGGTTCGCTCACTCCGCCACAACGGGTGACGTGGCCGTAGGCACTGTGACGACCATCAAATGCAAGGTAGTTGCACCCCAATTTCATTCTCCAGAGCATGAAAAACGGCGCTCCGAATTGATGAAGACGCACATGGGCACTTCACGCTTAATATACGCGCCCGAGAAGGAATCTAGCACTTCACGTCGGCGACGCCGTTCCCCTCGCCCCGCAATCTGCTTGAACTACATTTTTTCGAACAATTGCCGTCGGGTGGCCTGGCAAACGTGTGAAGACGTTTTCGTTGGCTTGCTCGATTCTATTACAGACACCCGCGGGAAACGTGTTGCCAACACGTTTGATAAGCTGTCAAGAACATCCACAAACTTCGCGCGCTGGTTGAAACTCGTTCGGATTGGAGTCTCGTAGGAGGGGCCCGTTCGAATTGCCGGCACTGCGTAGAAATGAGCGCGCATGCTGGCACGCCTTGTGCCTGTAGGCACGTCTTCGGAAGCTTGCTACGCGCCAGCCAATTAATATTGAATCTCAAGGGCGCTCCGAAATGACCAGAACACTAGTACCCGTTGAAAGGCGGTGATTCATAACGATGTCCGCGGCACAAGCGCTTGCTACTTCGAAAATATAGGACAGTTGTTTTGTGGGGGCTCCTCAGTGGGACCCACTTTTACGCGTGGAAATGTTCACGTTTCTGTACTTCCAAAGTAGGCCGTCAGCATGAATGACGGCAGCATTAGAAAATAAGAGTTGGCGGCCGCTTTTCTGATGGAGGCGAAAAGCAAAAACGCCCGTGTGTACGAGATTTCGGCGCACGTTAAAGATCCACAGGTGGTCAAAATTAATCCGGAGCCCTCCACTACGGCGCGCCTCATCGCCTGCGTTGCGTCGGCGCGTTAAACCCTACAATCAATCAATAGAAAATAAGAGTTAGACGCAGCCAACAGAAGTCACTGAACGCAAGCGTTAAAGGGGCCACGGAGACGAAATACAAGTTCGGTTCACTAGAAGCGCTGTCTTGTCCATACTAATTGTATCGCACTATTTCAACAAAGAATTGATACTGTCACGAGACGACGATGAAGGCGGCAGTGGCGCGTCGCTCTGTGATCACAGCCTCCGACGACGATGAAGCTCTGTGAGGCGCGAAGCCTGCGCGGACTCCCGGATGGCCGCCATGTACATAGTGGAAATAGATGGATCGCTCCCCATCCACCACGGTTCGTCTCATATCTGTCTTTCCGCCACTAGCAACATATTAAAGAAAACATATTCATCACAAAACCTTGTTTGTGTGACTGGCGGTAACCGACCTAGGCCGCCACTGGAAAAAACATGCCTGGGTGATTGTTGTGCAGCGTGTGGTCCCATTTGATCGCATCCCTTGATTGCCGACGCGCAGTTCACACGCTGATAACAGCGTTTTTAATGCCGGTCTATAACGCATCATTCCTGCCCATGTTACGTCGCCACGACGCGAATTTGAAATTCATTCAATATTTATGGCGTTTTCTCGGTTAAAAGAACGTCTTTCGTAGCTGGAGGTGAGCTCAGTGAGCTACCAAAGCCTAGTTATTTCAGATAGAACAAGGTTGTGTTTTGTATTCATAGCCCCTTTAAAAAAGACTGAAGTTTGGAAATTTAAAATACAGGGTTGGAAAGAGTGGTGTCGTTTTATGCCAGGGCAAAAACAAAAGGATACGGAGGAAAGGAGTAAACCTCAGCTGCGGTCTGCAACCGTGAGCAGCATGGACGCCGTGCGCGGGTCCATGAAAAAACTAGCACCAAGACTTTACGGAATTCGGGCACCGATACAGCTCAGGCGCTGCATTTTGCAGTTTAGCAGTGCGGTCGTGCCCCGCGCAGCAGTGGCGTATTGCAGCGAAGGCCCTTCGATTGTACGCACGTCTTCGTGGGTTCGATTCCCGGCCGAAAGTGTGACTTCCAGGGCACCCTAAATAGCACGCTTCGGTGGGCTATAATGCCGATTCCGGCTTGAGAACATCTGACGGGACGGGTGTTTTCTGGTTCATCGAAGCCATCTGAAGGATTAAATAACGAACTTCACGTGACAGGATACAATGCGCCTGCGCTGTGCTGTTTTCTTTCTTTTCGTCCAGTCGTTTTTCGTTTACTTTACACTATACAGTTTTCTGGTCACCTTAAATTACGAAAATCCTTCCTACATTAGGGCGACATCCCCCCCCTCTCCCCTAAACAACGCCATAACAGCGTGTTCACGCTTTTTCTTACACAGGGGGCCACGACAGCAACTCGGCGTAAACCATTTCTCGATTTGCTGAGCGCGTAAAGAGGCAAATGCTAATCTTCGCCACCTCGTTCGTGCCAAAACCCACTCGCCCAGAAACGTGCACATACCATGCCGGCCAGCCAACTACTCGTCTTACGCAATCGGCGCAACATGCTCGCAGGTAGGCCGGGACACCGACATGCGTTCGCGTTTCGTGTCTGAGCGGAACGTGCACGATGCGGGCATCCATCCGCACTGGCAGCGTGCGTTTTCGCCGGGTCGCAGCCGAGACACTTGTCCAGCCGGCGTGCGTGTACGCGAGAGTACGCTAAGCCCAGTTCCCTCGCTGGCCGCCCGCATGATTTCTTTTTCGCCGCGGACCAGCCGGGTATGCGCGGGGCCTCATTAATTCCGCGTAGTCCATCGTCCGTACGGCTGCGCAGCTCGCGCGCGCCGGTATAGAGCCGTGGCGCGTGCTAGCAGCGGCCGCCACCGCTAAACGCCGCTTACTCTGCGATCACCTAGGAAACAAACGCAGGGCTTGAAATGTTTACGTACGAGAAAATCCTCGTGGAGCCATATAAATTTCCTTCTGTAATGACGAAGGGAGGCAAAGAGAAAGACGAGCAAGCAGCTTCAATTTTGTGATTGCGAGATAAAGGGAAGGCGCTGATTTGAGGTCTTCATTTCTCTAGGGGGTGACTGCTTAGCGCGCGCACGCCCTGTTGAGCGGCCCATGGGCCCGGCGAATTTAATCAGTGTCAGGAAAGAAGAGAAAAACGATGGCACAATGGCTGGGCGCGTGTTCGTTAGTATTATATCTGGGATAATGGGTCCGCAATCGCAGCCCCTAATCTAGCGCCGTTCGGCTGCGTTTGGCCGAGACACGCATTCAGGGGCTTCGGTAGCCCCGTTTCGGGGCGCTGCCTCGCCTTGTGCGTGCGTGTGTGCGTGAGGCAGCAGCGCGTGCTCGAATACGTTATAAATAACGGCGATCGTGCCTTGGCCGGCTCCTGCCGGTTGGAGTCAAGAACAACAACGCGCAGTCGCGACGACATGACCCGCGTTCCCGGAGACCCGAAAGCCTTCTTCGTTATAGCGAGCATCGTGAACGGTGGTCAGTTCGCTGCGCTCTACTCAGTGTCATGCTTAATTACTTCGTGCAGCCTTTCTTTCACGGGCCGTTTTCTTTCTTTCTCTTTTTGTCCATGTCGGTGGTTATGGGCTTCGCTAATGGATGATTGTAACATTTGGGTGAAGCCAACGAAAAAGGAATAGCTCCGGGTCATACGCTTGGGGTTTCACGCTCACGAATTTTCGCTGGCGCTAACGATCCGAAATGTTTAACGTGCTCTTACGGAGCTGAGCCGACCGCACACACTAAAGCCAGGAACGAAGCTGCTATAGGGGTCTCCTCAGGGTCTAAATGCGATAAGGGGATCA
Organism: Haemaphysalis longicornis; assembly: GCF_048455015.1. Classification (NCBI taxonomy): domain Eukaryota; kingdom Metazoa; phylum Arthropoda; class Arachnida; order Ixodida; family Ixodidae; genus Haemaphysalis; species Haemaphysalis longicornis. The sequence continues at coordinate 5,992,729 of NW_027526335.1, forward strand.
TTTGTGAAGTGAGACATCTGAAGCACAGGCCAAGTGCTCAGCCGAGCAGCACACTTCTTGGCTCTGCATGTTGGAGCTTAATTACCGACGATCATTACCGGCCGATCTTAGATGCGGGAAGGAGATTCGCCGGCTACACGTTATGAGGAGCATATTAATTCGTAAATCACAAGGACAACATTGTTTCGAAACTTAATCTCTGTGTTACGGCTTAATTGCCGGTGATTATTACCGGCCGTGTTTAGACGTAGGAAAGAGAACAGCTCGCCGCTCGTTGAGTGAGATTACTCGATAAATCACAAGCGCAACATCGTTTCGAAACTGCGATCAGTCCACGTATGAGAATACCTACACATACCTATATATCTATACACATTGTGAGCGATAGTACAATCTACAAGTTTTAGCGTCTGGACGATCTCCTTCATCTGGCTATGCACTCAATCATCATCACATCATCTTCATCTCTCAGCCGCACCAGTCATCATCATTGCTTCCTGGCAGGGTCTCCCCTGGTCCTCGGCTCTTGGAATAAAGCCTCCTCCCCGCGAGTCCTCGACACTTTCAATATCTAGACAATATGTTTTTATTTCCACAGTCTGTCAATCAACCGCGGGAATGATTGCAAGAGCGAACGTGTGCCTTCAAATGTACAGGAACGATACGCACGTGCGTAGGTACAGCGCCATGATTATTGCAGCAATAAAAGTGCCTGGTGCATAATTATAATAATACAAGGGAACATTTGGAGCATGCATAATCAAACAATACAGGCACCAAGATGCATGCAAGCGCAACAAAGTTCAAGCTTGTCAAGCATTTCACACAGTAATAACGTAGACCGATTACTTGCAAAATAAATACAAACAGCGGCCGTTGCGTTACTAAGCTTTGTACACTTTTTCAGAAAGTTGCAGTAATTTATAAATATTTATCTGCTGAGTAATAACACGGCCTTGTGCATTCCATTCACGAATGCAGGTTGAAAAAATAAAGAATATCTAAAAGAATTGTTATTAAATGAGTACTTTTCTAATTCCCCAGAATGCCTTTGTATTGTCGGTCTATGTCGCTAACTGTAAAAAAAAGTCAGGGTTAATGCTCGATGGCTTGTGGATTATCTGAAAAAGAAATTTCAGCCGAAGAAGCTCTGCGCGACTTGAGTGGGTAGCTGAACGCGCTCGACGTAAAAGATCAGTTGACCAGTCAGTGCGCCCATATCTGTTGTAGATAAATTGCGCTGCTTGGCGTTGAACCCTCTCTAGAGCGGCAATGCTAGACGCGGTGTCACGGAACTAGATAGAAGTTGTATATTCCAAGAAAGGAAGGTCACATGTACGTGACGTATTCCAGAAGTTTGGTTTTGTGAGGAGAAAAAGTGCACCCCCCTTGATAAAAAATAATTTGTTCAATGCCTTCTTTGTGACGTGACGGACATGCTCAGTCAAGCCAAGATCTGATGATATGGTTACGCCTAGGTATTTATAGTGAATTATACTTTGAATTGTCGCATTGTCAAAATTGTACGAGAAATTGTAATTGACATGCACACGGTTTTATCAGTACTGATATTCGTTTGCCAATTGTCGCACCACTGGGCTATCTCTTTTAACGAGTTATTTAGTTTCAACTGGTCTTCACGGTTTTGTACTTCGTTACAGAGAACGCAGTGATCTGCAAAGAGTCTTATTAGAACATATGCTTGGTAAGCTATGTCGTTGAAGATAATCAAAACTACAAATCAGCTAATACAGAACTTTGAGTGACCCTTGACATAACTGTACTCAAGTCAGAATGATGTTTATTAAACTGTACAAATTGGTAGTGATCGGTTAAATAATTGCTCATCCAATGAAAAATCGCCTTAGATCCTAGTAAATGATTATCTGAAAAGTGATTTAGCATAAAAGACACGGTCGAACGCCTTTGAAAAATCAATGAAGAGTACATCAGTTTGCGAACGTTCATTTATTCCCAGGGCTAGGTCATGCAATGTTCAAACAAGCTGAGTAACAGTTGATAATCCGAATCTAAAACCATGCTGAATTCGGTGTGGTAGGTAGTTTTATTCAGTAAAACTTGTTACAAACTTTACCACAATGTATTTGAGAATTTTGCTGTAGGTACAGCTGATCCAGATAGGGCGATAATTAGAGGGGGACGATTTGTAGACCGATTTGTGTATTGTAGTAATTTTAGCAGTTTACCAGTCAGAAGGAAGGCAACAAATTTTTATTGATTTGAAACATACAAGACACAAATATCTACTCAGTGGTTCGACGTACCGTCTTAAGAAACTATTTAGAATTTCATCTGAATCGCAGTTTTTTCTTATAAACAATATTTATAAATGACAATACATACAGCTATACATATCTATTCATACCCGGGTGACACGCTCCGGTCACTAATAAACGCTTCCAAACCGGACAGGAAGCGTTTCACCCAGTTCACGTTGGAAGAGCTTGAACAAGAGTAGGCCAGCATTGCTAGCGCCGTGCGTTGGCCCTGTATTAGTTCTTGGCCAATCCCTCACAAGTGCGTGTTGTATAAACGCTTATGTACAGAGGTTCATTATGGCCTGGTGGTTCATTATGGTCAGGGAAAGGGAAAAATCAGTGAAAAAACGCTACACAAGAGGAGAGGCAAGGACATGGACAGTCACTGGACTTACAACAAAATTTTGTCGAAAAAACTCTCATAAATACCTTTTCCCCCAAACCGACGCAGTCCTTGTCTGTCCTTGTCAGGGTCTCTCCCCTTGTGTAGTGTGTTTTCACTGGTTTTTCCGTTAACATAGGTTGTTGTTTTTGACGCACGGTCACGAAAAATTATGCCATCCTTGGCGTTTACACAGATTTGCTGTAAGACAATGGCGTCGAGGACGCACGCACGAAGCCGTCCTGTGAAGTGTCAACTGTCGTGTCAGCTTTCTGTGCGCATACTGATCCCGGTTGATTTCTGCCCCCCGTGCTGCAACAGGGCGCTGACATACCTGCCAGTCGACGCTCGTTCGATAAGGTTTAAAAATAATTGTACTGTCCCTACTTCTAGCGTTCTATCCAGACCGTATGAGCTCCCTGCACTTCTTAAGCACACGATGTTTTTCTGTAGTTATAAAACGGGTTATTTGTTGGAACGGGAATTCGAAAAAAGAGACAATAAGCGAGTCTCTTGTTCGACGCAGAATAGCAGTAAACATCCGCCTTGTGAGTGTATTCCTCTTTCCTTTTAATACAGTTTTTGACCGCAGGGCAGTTATCCGCCGGGGGGTATGTACACTCATTATTTCCGGTTCGAACCGACATTAGCGCGAGCCCCTATGTTTCACTCACTTAGTAATTTAAGCAAATGGCATACTCGACTCCTTCTTGGTAGCAGTTGAAAAACTGAACTAAATTTTATTGCCTGTACATTCCCAAAACGGCCATAAAGAAGACACGGCACATGCTTCAAAATTGGAAGGAACGCCAGACGACGAGAAACGGTCTCCCCTCCCGCATCACCCAACTCTCGCGAACTCTCCCCATCGTCGATGGAGGCGGTGTTTGTTGCCTACTTCTCGACGGCTGGTCTGCCGCGAACGTATCGTGCTTATCGCCATCAGTGATCGGAAGCACGCAAAGGCAGCGGCGCCGGCCGCGGAAGAAACGCCTTTAAATTAATGTGCCCTCCGGGGAAGGCAGGGGCCGCCGTGGCCCTATCGACGATATCAAAGCCGCTCGCGCGCTGTCGGCAGTGCGCCGCATTCATTCGCGTGACTTGTGATCGTTGTCGGAATTAGCCCTGCGCGCATGCTTGGTCATGAGCGACAGCTGCCCGCCCGAACAAGTTAGGCTTCGCGGGCGAACACGCACGCGTCCTGCATTCGACGCCGGCTAGATAAGAAGCGACCGGAGTCGCACTTCGGGTTTTTACGTCTCGTCAACCAATCGGCCATCATACACGATTTCCGATTATTTCTACCTCGACACCTCACGGTGGGTTTCTGCCATTGGTCTGTGGAGAGGATGTAGCTGGAAGACATTGTCTCCTCTTTGGCGGAGTAGGTTCACCGTCGCGTGCGGCACAGTGGCTGTTGGGGTATTGGCGGTGAGCGCGAACACAGGCGGCGCTGCGAAGCGCGCCTCCGTGACGTCGGCTTAGGGATTCTCGCATTTGTCGTCTGCTTCACTTAGGCTCGCTCTCCCTGCTGTTTCTTTGCGATTGGTCAACGTCTGATGCTTGTCCGCTCCAGAATTGGCGTGTGGGTAACTTTTTATCATAATAATAGGCTTAAAATCGCATACACTAGCTCAAGGTGTCAGTTAAAGTATAGTTTTGGATACCGCTACGGAAGAAACACTGCCGGCGTCGCCCCATTCCTTGCGAAGCCGGTCCTGTGCGGAGCGCGAAGAGTCGGAGCTAGGCGTCAGCTTCTCAGTTAAGCAATCTTTCGAAAAAAGGGAGCTAATAACCGACAACAGCGAAAATGGAAGACCGAAACAAATTCTATGCCTTCAGAGCTGTTGGCTTTGTCAGAAGACATTACGATTGCCGGTAATCATATGTAAGGTAAAATTGCCTCCTTGCCGAACGCTCGAACGTGTTGACATCACTTTACGTTGTCCAGGCATGAAAGTTTGCCGAAATGAACAATAGACGGCAAAAACTGTAGGTTGAGTTCCAAATAACCCAGTGTGTATATAGGCGCGTGCTGATTTTATACCGGACATCTAACCAGTATGGAGGTTTATTGAGCAAAACGAGTAAAGTCGATGTTAAATTTACAGTAACACTATGTTTGTTCAGAGCTGGAGGGATATTTCGGTACATTTTGCACAGCCATATCTTCCCGATATTCGGATATGCGTTATAGGAAAACTGCACTCAAGAGGAGGAGGAGTACGGGGAGGAGGAGAAAACTTTATTTAACAATTAAATCGATCTGGTTAGTGGGCCGGGTCCTCAGTCCAGGACAAGAGAGTAAAAGGAATTTTTTTCAATTCATAGAACGCCATCCCGAGTAGAATAGGATTTGTTCTTTGCGCCTGGAAGGGTTGAAAAGCAATAAAGAGCTACATGGAATTATTCTTCGGTTTCGATTCTTGTAATATATGCAGGTACACTATTTATTGCATTAGTTAGCGAGTATATCATGCTTTCAACACCATAATCATGTCATTATTGTTCGGGTTGAGAGTCAGTTCGTTATGATAACGATATGATTACGATAGAAATTCGGAGCACAAAAGCCGCCTTCGAGTACCGTAGACAACGTTGTTTAGGGCGCGATCGCTGTGGCGTAGCACAAACCTTCTCATTGTATTTGCATGTGAATAAACAAAGCACGCTGCCGATATGCACCTTCTTGCACGCAGCCGTAATGAAAGCCAATTTGTGAAGAAGAAAATGTGTGCAATACAACATGAAGGAAATATCCACAGTATCTTTGTGAGCCAGGCCCAAACCTCCTAATAAGATGCTTGTAACGGTGCAGAAACAATAAAACGTTGGGCTCAAAAAAAAAAAACAAGAAACCTTAATCTGATTCAAGACAACAACAACGAAATAAATAGAAGAAAGCCGCTTTATTTCCTGCTGTGCGATGCGCGTGTAGGGGCCTCTGCTTGGTACGTACCATTAGACGGTTGAGTCTTCATAAGAGCATCTCAACAACACTGCAGGGAAGCCTACGCATTGTGAATACTTATCGAGAAGCTCTGATCGCTGATCCTCGCGAATAAGCTAGAAAGGACGAGTTACACACGATCTTCTGGGCGATGCTCTGAAGAAAGTTGTTCTCTATCTCTTCGTGTGTTGCAAACTTGTGGTGGATACAGCTTCAAATTATTCAGATGCGTCAGAAGCTGGCAAAATAACTGAGTCACTGGGAATACGCTTTTTAACCCACTACAGCAACAAAGCGGGCCATTTCTAGCACAGGCACTGCTGCCCCTCACAAGCGGAGTGTAGCAGACGACAGCGGCCCGAGTCCCTAAGCCGACGTCAGAGTTAGGGGGCGCCACTCAAACATCTCACCGCCAATACCCCAACAGGCAAGATTGCTTTGCCTCAGTATGATATCGATAAGCCTTCTTCGCCTGTTCTCGATACTCTCTTTATTTTCTCAGATTGATTGATTGATTGATTGTGGGGTTTAACGCGCCGACGCAACGCAGGCGATGAGGCGCGCCGTAGTGGAGGGCTCCGGATTAATTTTGACCACGTGGGGATCTTTAACGTGCGCCGAAATCTCGTACACACGGGCGTTTTTACTTTTCGCCTCCATCAGAAAAGCGGCCGCCGCGATCGAGAATCGAGCCCGTGACCTCGTGCTCAGCAGTGCAACGCCTTAGCCACTGAGCCACCGCGGCGGGTAGAAAGATATAGCATTTCCTATTCTGTAACGGTTCTCCGCCTTCTAGATACAAATAATGTGTAGTTGCAACATTGTTATTACTATGTGCTGGTGACCTGTAAATTTACCGCCCCTTCCTAAGGAAAGTCGAGAGAAGCGCGAAAGCTTTCCGACATCAAAACTGCTTCAAAAGTGCGTCGAAACTCTCGCTAAAAGTGCGCCCCATCGATCCTCAAAACCTCAAAGACCCAAGTCGCAAACGAAGAACGAATTCGTGCGACGATTTTTAGCGCACCAAGTAAACGCACCTACGAACAGTCTAAATGTATGCCGATACGCGGTTCATGAGATAAAGGTGTACTATTGCACTCCTCCTTCATGATCGATACGAGTATTGTCTTATCTAGAAGCTTTCCTTTATCGCTATTTTCAAGTGCCCGTTTTGACACAATGAAACCCCGCTTTCACGCACGCGCCGGGTGTCCAGAGATCGCATCGGAGATTTTCGGTTGACCAACCGGTTCAGGGGGAGATGCATTGATTTTGTGACAGGACGCCATCGGTGCCACTAAGAAAGCTTTCGCTTTAATATCAGTTTTTTGTGGTTCAATGTGTTTGGGATCAGTCAAAAAGCGCCAGAGCTCACACGGCCAGCGTACATTTAACGTGTGTAGATGGAACTGACGGCAGAAAGCAAATCTCCGGCACAGCCACGACTTCCCGTGAAAATATTCTAGGCGATTTATCGTGAAGCATGGTAATAAGCCTGCGTCAAGGAACTTCTGCCCCTCTCTGCGACGAGCTTCCCATCCCTTTTTTTCACATGAAAGCCGGTTGAGTAGACTTTTTAAAATAAGCATGCTTTGACTAGCAAGCAAGGAACAATCAACACAAAGCAAGAGTGGACCACTTTTCTCAGCCCAAAGGATAAACCTGACGGTGAGTCGTTGATTTTTGCAAGTACACATGAATACGATAGCACGCTATTCTCTAGGCGTTGTATCCTGTAGATTTTAGGTCCTATTTGTACGTTTGGCATTCATTGCGGAAATACTTTTCAGAAGGAGTTCAATGCGACCAAGCGAGAAAAATTAGCCTTCGCACACCAATTGCCTGCCTATGTATATATTTCTCCGATGTATCGAGAACACCTTGCGAGTCGATGTACTTTCAGGTAGCAGCAGCAGCCGAGGCGGCGATGCCGGCACTGCGTATCCAGCGGAGCGAAAGTACTACCCCTTGGGCCATGCAGTCGCCCGAGGGACGTCCGGGCGCGGCGCCATAAACGTAGCGTAAAATCGCCCCGCGCGCCGCCGTCGCGAGCAATTGCGCCCTTCCGCATTCGCGCTGGCGCACGTGTGCGCTGGCCAGTCACGCTGCGCACTTCTGCTGCGCACACTGGCGCCGCCGCTGAACGCACGGCTGGTCCCGGGATCTTCATCTTCCCCCGGCTCCGGGGCTGTGCGTTTCCAAGCTCCTCCGCAGATGCTTCCATACCGGTCTTAGGAATATGCGGAAGAGTTCGGCATGCTGAGTTCTGCTATCATGAACATGGCAGTACCGTGGTTTACGTAGTGCCATTCACCCCTACCACTACCCCCTACGGTCACCCTTATGCCTACACAGAATTATTATTTTGAGAGCTACTTTAAGTCACTGAACTGCACCGCAAACAGAAATCACCACCGTTTTTCTGCCTCAAGCGAAAAAAAGAAGAAAATAGAGCGATTTTGGCTGGCATGTTCCGAGCGATTAGGGGTAACCGGAGAGGAAGGAGCCTGGGCATCAGCCCTCTATAGGTATGGTCTCGTTTCTGCTGTTCTTTTGCAATCCTCTGTCGTAAGGCTATGCGTACCCAAGCAGACGAAAACTGAGCCTCGACCAAGATTCAAGGGTCTTGGGAGTTGGATTACCAAGCATGGGGACCCGGTGGTACTGACTGGAAATGGCCTTTATTTCTACGTCAGAATGTGTGTGCGAACCGAACCTGCTCCTTTTCGTCGGCCATGGTATACGTATCTAAACGCCAAACAGAAAAAGTCTGGACAATGGCACGCAGACTAGGCTAAACTAATCGACTGACCGGACAGAACTGGGGCACAAAATTTACCTCTGCGGCTTTGTGCTCGCTTCCCACCAAGGGTAACATTTCGCCACGAGGAGGCTGCACAAGTATCGGCACGTGAAGGAAGAAGGCTGCGAAGGAAAGAATTGTGGCAGGCGAAGTGCTGCGTGGGGCACAAGAAAGCGTTCTTATCCTGTGCACTTTTTGGTCATTAAAATGATGCGTGCCTCGCTGCAAGGAAAAACTTGTTCTTACGTACTTTCAGAAATCACGACCTATGGTCGTCGCCATCACTGTTGGCATTACTGACGCTCGCGTGCAGCCTGTACAAACGCCATCGTCATCATCGTCGTCAGCACTGGCAAATGCTGACGACGATTATATCACAATGACCATGGGTCGGGATGAATATATGCAAGTGCGTATGTCACAACGCATAGTCATCGTTGTTATCATGATGAATCATTGTGAGAGACCCACAATCTCCATCGTCGTTGTCATTGCCATTGCTGTCACCGTGAGTTGTGGCACCCGTAGAGCCCCGATAAGCACTGCTGTAGTAGGCTGAGGGGTCAGAAGCACAGCAGATTTTAGGCTTGTTGTACGACGTTTCACGTTGCTGGAGCTTCCATTCTGCTCAGCGCGTGATAGGAACTCCAGCGAGAGGTGTTGTTCCCATCCGCCGTGTCGTGATGACCACAGCCACTTACAGAACCCGTTCTTGCAGAATTATTAGAGCGAAGCTTAAGTGTCCTCACTGATGGCGTCTAACGCAAATACGACCTGCAGAAAAGCCACTTTCTGTGAAGATTATGACGATCGTGGGTGAAGTGTAGAAAAAGGCAAAAGCTTCCCTGCGACGCTTGGCGACAGCTCCGTCGCGCCCCTTCCACTGAAGGCAATTGATGCGCAGCAGAAAGAGGGCGTGACGCAGGCGTGCGACAGCGTGGCGCAAACAGGGCTAACGTCACGTTCTGAGGTGAACATCGACAGCCGTTACCCCCAGGCCGACGTAAGATGAGAATGGCGTTGCTCAGCGTTAGGTTTAACGTTAGGCCGAACGTCAATCTTGGGGGTTTAACACCTCAAACTGGCACCCACCCGAAAAAGTGCTCACTGAACGCCAAGCAGCAAGTACCGATTCCCGCCGTGCGTCCCAAAACCAAACGTTAGACCTAGGAAGTTGACACATGAGAGTTGCTCTGGGTATTCTAGAAAAGGGGTGCGAACCTCCAGAGTAGCACATGCCCGCAGTGTGCGACTGGCCGACCAAAGAAACCCTCCTGAGAAGGCTTCGTGTTCAACTATTGTCGTCGTTAGACGGAGGGGTGCATGATTTTTTATTGGACTTGGGGTTAATTTACATTAAGCTTATTATCCAACCCCGCAGAAGGGTATGTGCCACAAAGTCTTCAGTAAACTGAAAAATAACGCTGGCGATAGTGTGCGAATTAAAACACTATACGACTGAAATTGCTTGAGTTTTTTTTTTAATCGCAACCCTGTATGCTTCTGTGAAGTTAGCTTTCTTTTATAACTCGCAGTAGAGTACCCTTTACAAGGTTTAGATCGACCACGTCATTGAGAAATTTTATACCGTTGGAATTTTCTTCGGGCTTAAGGCTTATTCTACAACTAGTCATGTAGGTGGTATGGCGTGTGCCCCTATACCCTTTGGGCTACGCTGGCGCTAAAACTCAGTGCCGCACTAAGCAATTTGCAATCCGTAGAGAAATAAGACAGATTTAGTTGACAGCGTGCACTACGGAGGAGCGTACGCCCTGGAGATTCGGGTTGCGACTGCGCATGCGCAATACGCTATGCATCCGCCCCGATGATGCGTTGCTACGCGCGTGTGTACTGGGGGGCGTTTGCAGGACGCTCTGACCGCTCTCGTGAGATCTCGGCGCGGCGAGAAGGCAGCTTTCAAAATGGCAGCGGCTCCGGCGGCAGGAGGAGAGTGGGCCGGTATACAATTTTAGCCCACTATAGTGCCGGAGCTTCGACTAAAAGCGCAGACCGCAGCGTGTCTTTGTCATTAGGCGATGTCGTTTCCGCTCTAACAGGCGTACTGGCCAGAACAAACGACCAAGGTCAATCCAGACGGCTCCCGAAGCGGGTGGCGGTGTTCGTGTGCGTATTGCGGTGGTGGAATGCGCGCAATGTTTGTGCGAGAAGCCTCCCTGTCGGAACTTCAAGAAATTTCATCTGCGCCGTCGTCGCACCCACGGGTGTGAGCTTAGAGCATTGCGCTATGTGTATGAAGTGCGACCGGCTTGTAGTTGGACTCTACAAATGAGAAGAAGTGAGTAATAGCAATGGTTCGTATAATTCGTTGAGTTGCAACACCCGAGTGCAAGTGAATCGCCAAACCGCCGTGTCATGCTATATGCTATTTGCACGTCGCATGCCATGCCATGCCATGTCGAATTTTGCGCGTCGCATGCCACGTCCAGCATTTGTCGTGGGGCCCTGGGTTATTTCGTTGCTGAAAAAATTGAGTACGCTGAGCACTGACTGTTTTTAAAACGTTGGTGTCGCGTGATTAAGCAAAACAATCGCGACGGGTATATGGCATCTGCGCGTAAGATTGAATAAAGGTAAGAAGGTATTTTTATCATACATCTGAAACCCCAGCAACGGGAGCCAGGCTAACGCATCGAATTAGAAAGAAAAACGCTGACGAGCTATTTTGCATACTTCGCATTTGATTCAACAGGTGGCACCGCAACCGTTAGCGTGCGCAGTTAAAAAACGCCGTACTAAAACTATGCAAGGGCCCCTCGTGACGAGCGTACGCTCCGCTTAACGCTCCGCAATACGCTAGCGCCGAGAACACCCAACTAAATCTGTCTAGTCGTCAGTTTCCGCTAACGCCTCTGGCTCAGGTGAAGCATCGCGTCGTTCCGGCGGCGGCGGTCCGCTGAGACCAGGCTACGTCGCGGGTTTCTCGCTTAAGCGAGGGCTGCACGATGCCAGCTTCGGGAACGGACCACGCCACTGGCGTGCGATGGTTGCCGTTGCGGGTGCGCGCACCACCGGTGGTGCACGGACGCTACGGGCTGCCTGTACGGGGCCGGACACGCACCCCCGCTCACTGCAGGAGTCGAGTCGTACGCGGTAACCCTGACGATGGCACAGTGCGCGCGCCCGGCCGCTGCGATAACGGGCAAATGTTCCGCCCCATGTCCACAGCTCGAGATTCTACTGTGAACAGTGGTCAGGCTTGCAGAAGAGCGGCAGAATATGACTTATCGTTTGCGGTGCTGAGTTATTGACATTTTAGCAAACGTTTTAACGCTGTTGTCTGCGTTACCACGGCCTTGGTTTTTCGCTTAGGAAAAACCGAGGCCCAAAATATTATCAAAGCTCATATTGCAACTGTGGAGTGCTGGCGGGCATGAAGAAGCAGTTCGCAATAAAGACCCAGTTAGAGTACCGAGTTTGCCCGGTTCTAACTCTCCCTCGATATTAACGCGCAGGTCAGTTCACGCACGAAATTCTGAAAAAATAATTTGACTCCAATTCAACCGCGCAGATGTAAAAGACCTGACACCACGTACCTGGAAAAAGACACTTTATTTGACGCACGCAACTGTAGCATCAAAAATTCCTTGTGCTTCATAAACCTGCTTATCGAACTGCTGCTGGCACTAAACCCGGAGCGGGGAACCTTGAAAGTGTTTGCAGTTTTAAGTGACCTGACCTTCATTGTTTCAGACGTGACAGGCTGTTGGTTCACTCGGTGCTAATCTATAAATTTCCCCTGGGAGTCTTCAAGTTCTTGAAAATGTCTTCGCTCAGGGTCGGTTAAGCATTGCATGAAAATGTGGCTGTGCTTCGTTTATGTCGATAGCGCACTTACGTATCTGGGTCGCCCAGTGCACATGATGCTGCTCGGTTACCCTCGCTGGCGACAAGTAATTGAAATTACTTTACTCTTAATGGACATAGTTGTGCCTCTTGGAAGCCATAATGACTGAAACGGGGTGCCAATTGCAGCGGCAGAAATATCTGCAACAGTTGACTAAGGCATGTTCATCGAAGAGTGGGTGCACCAAAATTTGCTCACGTGATGCTGGTGGATTGTGTTGGATTAGATTGAGCTGTATTGCGGCAGTTGTTCGTGTCTATTGCAATGCTGTTCGTCGCTTTGATGCCGATCTCGGTTTTGAGCCCGATTGTAACGCGCGCGCAACTCTGAAGGCTGCTTAGCAAAAAGGAGTGCGCGTCATGAGCGTCCGCGTACGGGGATTTATTCGAGCTCGTCTCGCACCTCCAGCTCAGTCTATATCACGTTTTCGCACAGTTACTTATTCTTGTTGATCAGCGTGCACAAGTCATGCCACTGTACATCAAAATTAATCGGGACTTACGTGCATTGAAGCCGAAAGCCTAGCTATTATACTAGACTTCTTTGTTGCTGCATCGTGTTTGCTTCTTTTTCTCCGGTTGCGTTTCTTCGTCTTAGGACGCGAATTACTCCGACAGGGCGCAATTAACGCTGCAGCTTCCCACATTCAGAGCTCTCCTGCGCGTCCTCCTGGTCTACTCACGTGCCGTCACATGTCACGTGGCACGCAGCCGGCTAAACATTTTCTCCCTCTTCCAGGGTTACAAGTTTGCACAGTGGGAACGCACTCGGCTCCTTCTCCGGAGACCCGGGCACAGATCTCACAAAAACCGAAAAGTGTTTCTTATTGTCTCTGCAGCGGTAGCCATTTCGCAGCCATTGTTGTTGACGCGGGTGACGGCAGGGGTCACTTTTCGCGTTTGATGCGACGTATAAAGCTTTCAACTAATAACTAGTTCGTTGACCACCACCACTATCACCTTGTATAAGGTTTCTACTTTCGTTGTAAATCACATCACGCACACAAAAGACAACACATCCTACAGGCTCTGTTGCAGGCATTCACTGAAAATGGGCTTAGAGAGGCCGTGTTGAAAAGCACCGTGGCCATATTGAGACAAAATCCACCATTTGCGTCCTCCAATGGAAATCAGGCTTAATTTTGGTGACCTTTTTTTGTGTTCTGTTTTATTTTCAAACTGCCACGCTACTGGCATGCTTCAAACAGGCTATACAAGAAACCCGGGCATGCCCTTTGATAACGATGAAGTTTCTTTAAACGCACTGAAAAAAGTACAAAGCACTGGGTACATTCTACTAGCGCAAAAGACGGACCACAAGAGTAAGAAAATTACAGGATGAACGCTAGAAAATCACAACATGAACTGGCGTTCGTCCTGGGATTTTTTTACTCCCGTGGTCCGATTTTTGCGCTAGAATGTACCCAGTATCTTGTAACCAACTAGCCCAACTTTCCGTCCTTAGTACAAAGCACACCGGTATGCTCTCTGTCATTTCGTAGCTTAGGTTCAGAAATAAACATACACGGTTGCATAGGGAATCACCCATATATTTCGAAAGACGTGGGTGACGCACTCAGGGTCCTGCCGACAACAATCGTAAGAGTACAACGGCCTTCTTTTGTCGCCACGACAGGGCCAACCATCAAGAAGCAAACAAAAAACAGCAATAGCTGATATGATACAGCCAGCATCTGATTCTCAGCAGCACGAGAATAAAAACTAAAAGGGGTATACTAGCGCCAGAAGCAGAAGCCAGGGATGTATTTGGTGGAAAAAGTATTTAAGTTTTTAAATTAACTCGGCCACACCAGGACGAGCGTAGTACAGGAATTACGAGTTGGGCGAGTTGGTAAATTCACATAATTGTTTTAAAAAGGCAGGCCTAGAATAGACGCAATAGCAAAACGTACGATTCGGTGAGCGCTGAACAAATGGGACAACGGCCGACCCGTCTGCCTGGTCCGTTCACTTGAGCGCTGCCTCTTTCTTTTTTTTAAAAAAAGATGAAATACGCAGTGCTTCAAGGTCAGGAAAAATCTCTGGGGGTTCTCTTAAATGCAGAAAAAACCTGGGTGAAAATTTTTTGACATTCTTAAGGTACATTGGGGCGAACTAAAACGGGATACAAAGAAGGGACGCGGACACAGCGCTGTCCCTTGTGTTCTGTCCCTGTGCACTGTGCCTGAAGAATTCCAAATACCAACCACCCCACAAGTCAGCACTGCGTAAAATGTTTCTGCGCTGTACCTGTTATCATTAATTGGCACCCTTAAAAACGTCAACTTTCCCTCTCAACGCGTCCTCTTACGAAACGAAGATTACACCAGGCACGACGGGGTCGGCTATCATCACAACGGTGCGGCATCCGTTTATGTCAGGCAAATGAATTAATGACCAGAACAACATTGGTGTTCTGGATTTTGTGCTTATTCGATTGTTTGAGGCAGCGAAGAATAAAAGAAATTTTTCGTGTTCGTTCCGACCAGGTGGATAAACATAAAAAGCCACTTACACGGCTTTCTCTGTTTTCTTCTTTTATCACACTAAAGCCTACTTGTCAAGCATTTACGCCTATCCTAGGTGTGCAACGTTGTTTAGATTGTGAAATGCAAGCTGCGGGCACCTTTAGGATGTAGCTACTCGCCGATGCGCGATGCAGCAAGCCTGTGGCCAGCTTGCTCATGCACTAGGAGGAAGGAATGAGGCATATATGCCTGGAAAAGGCCACGCCGGTGCTTCCTACCGCCTGCTGGCTGCTCAGAATGTGAGATCTATATTTTGCAGCCTTGCACTATGCGATAACGGCCAGCGGTAGCATACGCTCGCAGTATTGCTGAGCACCCCTTTCCCCGTGTGTTGTGATTTTTCGTGCGGTTCATGGGTGGGTAGGAAATGTGTGAGCGATTACAAGGTTGGTGGCAAGTGAAAGAGGAAGGAAGTATATTCCCCGATCGCCCCAATCTACTCAGTGCATTGCTCAACCTCGTCTCAGGGAACCAGTAAGTAACACATCTTTTTAATTCAGTTATTGTTCATTTTGGGCATGCTCAAAAAGGACAGGCAATAATACATTTTGGGTTGGTGTTTTTCGGTTCAGGTTCAGTCGGATTCGGCAACCTACTTCCTAATTCTTTCATTTTACTTGAATTCTACTGGTAAGTCCTTTCTCCGCGTCTCACTGACTTCACTGGCCAGTAAGTTTGATTACCCGCCTACATAAACCAAAATAATGCATAAATTTCCCCCCATCCCATCTCCTCCATCCCCCCGCCCCCCGCACACACGCATGCTTTTTCTAGCTCTTCTAGCACCGTGTCATCACGACGCCATATTTTGTAGGGGGATGTAAAGGACGACCTTGTACGGTTAAACTCTTCATTTACCTCCACTTGACGACCTGCCCAGGCTTCTTTATTGTCCCCTAAAAAGTCACTGCTAATTGTATCTACCATACAATGCAAGGACTTCTTGAGGTACTGCGTCCGCAGTGTTGAGCAGCATCTACCATACTTAATGAGATTTTCTGTGCTTCTTGATGAGGTATTAAAAAAAAAAACAGTGTTGCTGATTGACGAGCCGATGAACTGATGGTCCAGCGAGTCTGATCATCATCGGGTCGCAGAATCACAACACTTCCACCCGCAATTGAAGCGGCTGTCATCCAGCCCCACCCTAATGGCATCCTTCCATTCCTCTTTCAATGAGGAACACAACACGCTGCTTCTAGAGTGCAACTCTGGGGCTTCCGCTCCGCACTAAAAGGAAGACGGACAACGACGTACTGATCAGGAAGCATGCATTCGCAATTCGGCAAAGTCTGCTGCGGCCATCCCTCTCATCTCTAAAGCTATTGTTTCTCCTGACCAATATCGGTGAGAAATATGTTCACATGGTCCTCCTCATCCTCATCACACCATACTCCTTCAGTATGGCGTATCATCAGCTCTTAACTATCATCCGGAGGAGCCGCAGGTTAAGGAAGAGTACACTTAATTTTTTTTTCTTTTGTTTTGTACAACGACGAGGAGTTAAGCCCGTTCTACAATGGGCGAATTTCGCTTGCGAATTCGCAGCTGCGGCGCCGCTTGTGCACCAAAAAAAATCTATTCTCGTTGCTGTGGCGAATTTCCAAATGTTTGGAAGAGTCGAACTTCTCTTGTGAACGCCGCTTAGCATTTGGCAATATGTCGCAGCAGCGAAAATAGGAAAATAAATCGTTTTGCCGCACGGGCGGCGCCGCAACTGCGAATTCGCAGGCAAAATTCGCCCCATATAGAACGGGCTTGACGCGAAAAATCTACGAGGAAAGCAACCAAAACAGCTTTGCGGTAAACAGTCCGTTAATTGTTTTCGCCGTCCATTTCATGAGCGGAAAAGGGTTCCCGCGTGATCGAGTGGAATACGAGACACGTGTCATGTGCCGAGTGAATTACGAGAATGCCTGCTGTCGTGGCATCCGGAACATCAACTTTAGCTAGCTCTTGCATCACTGCCAGCTGCACGTGGGAAGTGAGCCCGGGGGGCCACTACGCAGTTTCAGCTGGCGTTGTTGCATTGTGGGGAAATGCATTGTTCCGCTTGCTGCTAGAATTCCGATACGATGTTTGCCACGCGGGTGTCAATCAAACGGAGGTATGTGTGCTTTACCAAATGATGCGGCGCACTGAATGGGAAGCCGTCCGACATGCGGGACTAGTTTGCGCGATGCCGGGATCAAATGCCATGTCGTGCTCTTCGTGAAGGGCATTGAGGTGAAGCCCGCTCAAAAAGCTCGTTTGTTCTATTTTCCGACCTCCGGGAATTCGCCGATTATGCGTTTATTCCGCTTGAAAATATCCTAAATACATCTTCTGCTTCCGATGTGCTCAATATGCTTTAAGAAGCAGTTCATACATATGCTATTTGACGTGTCAGGATGTTGAGTTTTATACAGTTTTGACGCTCTAACCTGCGTGAACTCTTCACTGGAAATGAACGAAAAATACTGTGGATGTGCCTAAACAATTATTATGACGTGTAAATGTGAGAGAATAGTCGCTGAGTTACGTCGCTGAGCTTCGTGTTGTGGCGCAATGTTGCTGCGTTTAGTGCGTCTGCATTATGTTTGTGATTGTAATGTTGTTGCTTATAAGGTCGCGGCAACGCAAATCAACAAACCGGCCATATGGAGATCTTTCAGCTGAGTTTCTATGCCCTAGTTCAAATTACGCGCCTTAGGAATATCCACACGGGAGATTGACTGAAAAGGGCGTAACCGATCTCTGTAAGCAACTGACACAGCAACAACCTAGCAATGACTAACTTTGTGCACAAAAAGGGCTAACTGGTTGCAAAAAAAAAAAAGAGCTTTCGCAAGGCTGGCCCAGTAGTTGACAGTTATACTCAGATACTGCCTAAGCAGGTGAGGATTCGCTGCGATTAACGTTCCCCTGATCCCCAGCTGACGTTGCAGATGCTTGACAATTCGTCGTTTTCCTAAAATTAGAGGGCTACAACTCACTAATCGTACTTGATACCAATAAGAAAGAGAGGGAGAGAAAGAAGCCATTATTGAGACTGGCGATGTTAGCCGAGCAAAGACGTCCAGCTAGAGTTTAATACTCACAAACATACCACAAAAGTAAAGTCAATATCAAGGTTCGGCACGACAACCTCTGGGTTTCCTGGGTGGCCCATATACAATGCCGCGTAATAACAAGCCAGGAAAGAACCATAAAATCACCCGTTTTTGGCCCATTGCGTGCAAGGGGTGTACATACTCCGGCTTGCCGCAAATCGGCCTGTTTATTCAGGGCACAGGCCCCTTTATTGTCGGACAGTTTTGAGATCGGCAGCCTGATAGCAAGATCGAAGGCAACTGCCAACGATGAACAGGAAGGAAATGCTTTCTTTTTGTTCTTGAGAATTTTCCCCCCTGTAGAGGTCATTAACTCGGGAGGGATACGAGATACGCACGGGCCTCGACTTTGTCCCGCCTCCCGATGGGCCACTTGAACAAAGGCGAGGATTGTGCGAGGGCCCCGCTATTAATTAACCCTTTCAGACAAACGCCAGTACTCCCGAGGATCCGCCTTGTTTGTCGAGAACAACTGCTCGACTGTGTGCGGGGATCCAGCGGGTTGCACTGTCACTTTAGATACGAAGGCATGCTTTAAAAACGTCCCCATCAACCGAAGGCTGACCGGTTGGTTGCACCTGAGAGGCTTGTGGCAAGAACGGTCACGGTAACGAAGCTTGGAGGAGACAAAGTGTGAGTCTCGGCAATGAGAACACACAAGAGACAGGTGCGCTGGCTGCAGGGCCTAGTTTTAAGTTGGTAGTGACGAGTTCACGTCCTTCTTTCCCTCCCCCCCCCTCCCTTCACACCACCCGCTGTCCAACCCTTCCTGTTTTTTTCTTCGGAATGTTTTCTCTTTCGGCTTAGCGTAGCTCGTCCATCTCGGTACCCCTGCTATTGATACTCCTCCACATTACTTTCTCGTGCCTTAACAATAGAATGGTTTGAGAGAGACGCCTCAACGAAAGAAAGAAAAGCGTGCGAGATACGAGAGGGCGGAAAAGCCAATTTTTTTTTATTCTTGACGAAAATGTATTTTTTTTGTAGAGTGTGGTCTCATATTTCGCATTGATCATTACGCCTCATCATGATTGTTGGTTATGACTAACGAAAAAAAAATGGAGGAAAAAAAAACAGAGTGCTTCCACCCTGTGAAGAAGGAAGCCCAGCGAAGCTGGCCCTCTCATGGAATTTGCTATGTGGGGGGTTAGCACAATGAGGATTTGCTATGTTTAATTATAAGGACAGTGGCGCGATCTCTGAGTCACAGACTAAAGACGCACACGATTGGTTTTTAAGACAACGATGTCTCAAGTGGGCCGCACAGGTGGCCGCCAAATATACCGCGGCCTTGCGCAATCTGATGGGGAGGAAGACGCTGCGTGTTGCGAGGAGCATAAAGTGGGCCTGTAACCATCCCCCCTCCGTACATGGCCGTGCTTCACTGTGCGACGCTGATGTGGAAAAGCCAGCTTACAAAAACCAAGCTTACATTGATCCCTTTAAAGTCGGTGTCACCTCTAACCTACATGCATTGCCAGGATGATAACTTTAGGCGAAATAACAGCTGTTGAAGAGGCCCTAAATAGGGCGGCGAAGGCTATTGGCGGTGAGATCTTTGAGTGGCGCCCCCTGGCTCTGACGTCGGCTTAGGGATTCGCGCCGCTGTCGTCTGCTACACTCCGCTTGTATGGGGCAACAGTGCCTGGGCTAGAAATCGCCCGCTTCGTTGCTGTAGTGCGTTAAAAAGCGTATTTCTAGCGACTCAGCTATTTTGCCAGCTTCTGACGCATCTGAATAATTTGAAGCTGTATCCCCCACAAGTTTGCAACACACGAAGAGATAGAGAACAGCTTTCTTCAGAGTATCGGTCAGTGTGTAACTCGTCCTTTGCTTATTCGCGAGGATCAGCGATCACAGCTTCTCGATAAGTATTCAAAATGCGTAGGCTTCCCTGCAGTATTTTTTAGATGCTCCTATGAAGACTCAACAGTCTAATACTGCAAGCAGCGGCCTCTACACGCTCATCGCACAGCAGGAAATAAAGCGGCTTTCTTCTGTTTCTTTCGTTGTTGTCTTGTATCGGTATAATGTTTCTTGCTTCTTTTTTTTCTGCCCAACGCATTAATTTTTGTGCGCCGTCACCAACTTCTTATTAGGAGGTTTCGGGATGTTTGGGAGCCTCACAAAGGTCGTGTGGATATTTCCTTCATTTTGTATGGCATACATTCCCTTCTTCACAAATTGGCTTTCATTACGGCTGCGTGCAAGAAGGTGCATATCCGTAGCGTGCTTTGTTTATTCACATGCAAATACAATAAGAAGGTTTGTGCTACGCCACCGCGATCGCGCCCTAAACAACGTGGTCCACACTACTCGAAGGCTGCTGTTGTGCTCCGAATTTCTACCGTAATTATATCGTTATCATAACGAACTGACTCTCAACTCGAACAATGATGACACGATTACGGTGTTGAAGGCATGATATACTCGCTAACTAACGTAATAAATAGTATACCTGCATATATTACAAGACTAGAAACCGAAGAAGAATTCCAAGTAGCTCATTATTGCTTTTCAACCCTTCCAGGCGCGAAGAACTAATCCTATTTTACTCGGGATGGCGTTCTATGATTTGCAGAAAATTACTTTTACTCTCTTGTCCTGGACTGAGGACCCGGCTCACTAACCAGATCGATTTAATTGTTAAACAAAGTTTTCCCCTCCTCCCCTTACTCCTCCTCCTCCTCTTGAGTGCAGTTTTCCTATAACGCATATCCGAATATCGGTAAGATATGGCTGGGCAAAATGTTCCGAAATATCCCTCCAGGTCTTAACAAACATATATGTGGTACTATAAATTTAACGAAGACGTGACTCGTTTTGCTCAATAAACCTCCATACTGGTTAGATGCCTGGTATAGAATCAGCACCCGCGTATATACACATTGGGTTATTTCGAACTCAACCTACAGTTTTTGCAGTCTATAGTGCACGTCGGCAAACTTTCATGACTTGACAACGTAAAGTCATGTGACAAAACGCGTTCTACCGTTCGGAAAGGTTGCAAAAACTGTTTTACCTTACATATGATTACCGGGAATCGTGATGCCTTCTGCCAAAGCCGACAGCCCTGAAGGCCTAAAATTTGTTTGGGTCTTCCATTTTCGCTGTTGTCGGTTATTAGCAGATGACTGTTCCT
>NW_027526335.1:6018768-6116268 GCF_048455015.1 Haemaphysalis longicornis
CGGTGCGCATGCTCCACCTACTACTGGCTGCGTGGCACATGCTGGTACTGCTTTTCGCGAAGGCCACGCTAGCGACTGCACGTCAGTTTTCGCAAAAAAGACTTAGCATCGCCACAGGTAGTCTGTCACCGCTTGATGAAGCCGTGCAGACGACGATCGCCAGCACAATCTTTCACCGTCCACGATCATCCCCTTCAACGAATTTGTAACCTCATTTTCAGCAATATTCCGGATCTTGCGGGCGGCGACGAATTTTAGCTGTTGCTGTGTGTACCGATTCGTGCGCGGCCCATGTCCGCCGGGAAGGCAGATGGTTGCCGCGGTCCCGTCCGCAGCGCTTCTCCCTGCAGAGGACTGTGTTTGTAAACGACGCGCTATATCAACAAAATCAGCTAAGCTCGTGTGACGGATGGTGACGATCGACATTCGCCCGTACAAAAATACGCCGTGCCACCCGAGCCGCCGAAACCACCTGCGGCTTCTCCCATAGCCGGAAACACTGATTGGCTGCAGCATTTGATGGAACCCAGTAAAGCCGTAGTCATCAACGCCAGCTCCGCCGTAGAGCCTACGTCAGAAGCAAAACAGCTACGTCAAAGCTCCATTGAATGGTGGCAAGACTTCACATGTAGCAAGTAAAGAAAAGAGCCCTGATCTAGCGAAAGCGCGTTTGAAATCAAGGCCTATTTATGACCCCTTTAAGGGGGCAGACTGGTCTTCATTTTCGCTAGGCGCAAAAAGACACGCACAAAGGACTGATATAAACACAAACAGGGCACTACTCACAATTGAAATTTATTATGAAAAAAAGGAACGTATATACACACACTACCGGCTCATGTTACACACTGATATTATGAATTGCATCACATGTTCGTATCAAGATGTGCTACTTTTTGCAGCGATTGTCGCGGAGACGGCTGACTGACACATTTTTCTCCTCATTTTTTGACTACGTATACTTCGAGTATCTGCCTGGTTGTTTGACTAGTATGTTTGTACAAGCACGTGGCAGCGCCAGAGCAATTTTTTTGCTAACCAGTTTTACCGAAACTGAACAGAATTATGGAATTTTTTGTGCTGATTTCAAATCTGCGATTAGATTTTAGATGCGACTGCATCTCATTCACTCGCCTTGTCCCTCCATACGGCGTTGTTGTTGTCCGTCCACACCTCTCCCCCATTCTCCTCGCCGCGCGAGCTGCGCTCTCCGCCGCTAACCCCCTCTCCTCTCCCATAGCGAACACTCTCTCGCGAGGGTCATTGGCTTGGATTCGATTGAATTGGCTTGGCTTGGCTTGGCTTGGATTGGATTGGATTGGATTGGATTGGAATAAAGTGGATTGTGTTGCGTCATAGCCGCGCCACGTTGCGTCATAGCCGCGGCAGGGGTTCACGGAACGTTTCACGCGATGGGAGAATCAACCTAACGGAAACAACAACGGAACCCCCTATGCGTCGCATCTACACAGGGGTTCCCGCGAGGGGAGGTGGGAGTAATTTTTTTTTGCAAGTTGATTAGTTTTTTAGATAATCAATGATTAATTGTCACTATTTTGGGTCACAATTACAAAATAACCACACCATGCAGAATAGCTATTACCCCGTGGCTAGGCAGACAAAATAATTAAAAGAATACATTGCTGGAAGAAATTTTTTGATTTAGCTATTTTCGGTCATTTTACAACACACTGAGCTTCACTCCTCCCGCGCTCTGCCGGAAATGGCTCACAGGTGGTGTCAGTTGAACACAATATTAATTTTTCAAAGTTTTTATTTCAAAAGATTGCTTCGATTATTGTATCCTCCATACATTTAGGTATAAGAAGCAAAACAAATTACAGTTGTACCTGCTCTGGGTGCCGAGATATCCGAGGGCAAAATGCTAGCTTCGCATTGCAAGAAAAGCGCTGTTTCACCATCGAAATCTGCGCGAACTGAGCAGTAGAGTGCACTTTAAAATGCCATTTACAATAAAATATGCTGCTTTTTGATGAGGAAATTTGCAGATTGATAGAAAAATGGCCCAGGATGCCGCAAATACCATTTTTCAGAAAACAATTTTTTGGCCGTTTTTCGGACCCAAAGACCCACGCGTCCCCTTCAATCAAAACATGGAGTCCCTCATTTTTGAATGATTTCTTTTTCTGTATGATGGAAATTGATCGACTACGCTCGGTCTGTCACCGGTGACGATCTGCTGGGTCTTAGCCATAGGCAACAGCGCTGTAAATTAAGGGGCTAAAATGTAATTGTTGATTTTGGTTAGTGTAAATTTCTCGACTTTTCACATTGAAATTGGGGAAGGAGGCCCCATGCCTTGGGCTGCAGTCAACTATATCATGTTTGCTGTAGTTGCAGATCAGTGCGTACATATGAATCACTCGGCTAAAAAAAGCCACCAAACCCTGCCGCGGTGTTGCCTTTTTCTGCTGTTGCAGTGTGCGTTTTATAACTGTGCCCGTTTCCGCTCCGCTGTTCTGCCACCATGCTGTTTTGTCGGTGCACTGTGATGTCACACTTTGCTGTTTGGACATTTCGCTGTTCTGTCGCTGCGCTGTATTTTTTTCTTTTGCGCTGTTTCGGCACATTGGCGGCGCTGCTCTGTTATGGTAGTATTATGCAAAGCGATGGGAGCGTCGTTTCGGTATCGCGGTATTGTCCGAAAAAGAGCGGCCCATGTCGTGTCGCGTCCACCGCACAGTGAACGATTATCAGGCTTGGTATAACAATCATTAGGGTAAAAGTAAGCTTAAAGTTTTTAAAGTAACAAGAATAAGACCAAGAAATTTATCCAACAAGCGCTATTTACAACCAGTCATGTTTGGAAAATACGACATAGGCCTCTTGAACTGCCGTCGGGCTTACATGGGAGCCCTAGTGAACGAAAGTTAAAAAAGCCGTGAAGGCATAATACAACCTCGATGGGAAGAACTGGCCTCTTGTAACCCAGCTTCACTACGGGCAAGAAAGACGTTTTTTTAATCGAAGCTGTGCATGAAACATTCAAAAGCTTTCAAATGACGCGCTGCACGATGCCAGCGGCGACGCAATAGCGACAGCAGGGGCTTAATAGAGGGAAATACTAAAACCAGCTTTCAGTTTGTTGACTACATGCAAGCATTCAAGTGATGCTATCAAACGGTACTAGATGCCCCACTACAATCGTCCAGTACTTGGCGTTGGCTTTGCTCGGCGACCACCAATCGCACAAACAAGAATGACGTCTTGGAGACCTCGCGAGAAAGTGGCTACGGAGTCGGCACTGTTTCATCTGTTTTAATGCGAAGCTTTAGTGTACTCACTGACGGCGCTGTATGCCAATGCGCGCTGCGGGTGAGCCAACTTTCTCTGACGATCAGAATGAATGATGGTGGATGAAGGAAAAAAAAAAAAAACGCTTCCCATGGCGAGAATCAAACCTGGGTCCTTCACGTTACGAAGCCGGCGTCCATCCGATTGCCCCATTTCGACACGGTCGAAGCGAACACCAAGCAGCAAGTACCGATTCGCGCCGTACAATCCAAACCTAAACGTTAGGCCTACGGAGTGCACACCTTGCGGGTGTTCAAGAAAATTGGTGCGTACCTTTAGAGTAACACATGCTTGCAGTGTGGGATTGGCCACTCAAAGAATCCATCACGAGAAAGCTTCGCGTTCCACCATCGCGGTCGTTAAACAGAAGAGTGCATAATTTCGTTCTTTAATATCTCAATTATTTTTTGACGCCAATCGAGATAATCGAGTTTTTTTTTTTAAGTTACCCGCCGCGGTGGCTCAGTGGCTAAGGCGTTGTGCGGCTGGGCACGAGGTCGCGGGTTCGATTCCCGGCCACGGCGGCCGCTTTTCTGATGGAGGCGAAAAGCAAAAACGTCCGTGTGTACGAGATTTCGGCACAAGTTAAAGATTCCCAGGTGGTCAAAATTAATCCGGAGCCATCCACTACGGCGCGCCTCATCGTCTGCGTTGCGTCGCTGCGTTAAATCCTACAATCAATCAATCAATCAATCAATCAATCAATCAATCAATCAATCAATCAATCAATCAATCAATCAATCAATCAATCAATCAATCAATCAATCAATCAATCAATCAATTTTTTGAAGTTGCCGATAAAATTGGCATGATTGCTATGGGCACAAATCGGGACAAACCTTGTCTTCATCATTATCATTATAATCACCAGCCTATCTACGGCATTTACGCCCACTGCAGGGCAGAGGCCTCTCCAATTATTCTCCAATTACCCTGGTCCTGTGCTAACTACGACCAATTTATCCCCGCAAACTTCTTGATCTTATCTGCCCATCTAACTTTATGCCGCCCCCTGCAACGCTTGCCTTCTCTAGGGATCCACTCTGTTACTTTTACTGACCAACGGTTATCTTGCCTTCGCATTACATGCCCTGCCCACGTCCATTTCTTTTTCTTAATTTCTACTAATATGTCCTTAACACGCGTTTTTTCCCTGACCCACTCCGCTTTCTTCTTGTCCCTTAATGTTACACCTATCATTTTCCGCTCCATTGCCCGCTGAGTCGTTCTCAATTTAAGTTGAAGCCTCTTAGTGATCCTCCAAGTTCATGCCCCGTAGGTGAGTACCGGTAAGATGCAGCTGTCATACACTTTCTCCTTCAGGGACAATGTTAGGCTGCTATTCATTATCTGAGAATGTCTGCCGTATTCACTCCACCCCATTCTGATCCTTCTAATTATCTCTGCCTCATGGTTGGGATCCGGGGTAACAACTTGGCCTAAGTAGATATATTCGCTTACCACTTCCACTACCTCGCCCCTATCCCTAACTGCTGTGCTGTCCTTGAGGTTACTGATCATTACTTTGTTTTTTTGCATATTTATTTTCAGGCCCACGGTTCTACTCTGTTCGTCCAGTGCGGAAAGCATGCTTTGCAATTCGTCCCCCGAGTTACTCAGCAAGGCAACGTCATCAGCAAATCTGAGGTTACTGAGGTATTCTCCATTAACCCTTACTCCCACCTGTTCCCAATCCAACGTTCTGAATACTTCTTGTAAACATGGTGTGAATAACATTGGAGGGATTGTGTCTCCTTGTCTGACGCCCTTCCTTATAGGTATTTTACTGCTCTCCTTATGGAGGATGATGGTAGCTATGGACCCACTGTAGATATCCTATTCTTACATAATGCTCATCTACCCCCTGGTTCCGTAATGCCTGAATGACTGCTAGGATTTCGATCGAGTCAAATGCTTTCTCATAATATATGAAGGCTATATATCGGGGATCAGTATGCTCATCGTACTTCTCTATCACCTTATTGATCGTGTGAATATGGTCCATTGTTGAATAGCCTTTACGGAACCCTGCTTGTTCTTTAGGTTGACTGAAATCTAAGGTTGCAGAAATTCTTTTAGCGAATACCTTGGTGAGTACCCTGTAGCCGACTGAGAGTAAGCTGATCGGCCTGTAATTTTTCAAGTCCCTTCATGTCACCTTTCTTATGGATTAGGATGATGTTCGCGTTCTTCCAAGATTCCGGTACACTTGCGGTTATTAGGCATTGCGTATACAGGCTTGCAAGTTTTTCAAGTACAATTTCTCCGCCATCCTTCAAGAGGTCTGCTGTTATCTGATCCTCACGAGGTGCTTTGCCCCATTTCATTTCTTTCAAAGCCTTCCTTACTTCTCCGGTCGTTTCTGGTGGGATCTCTATCTCCTCTGAACTACTTTCTCGTTCGGCATTATCCTGGATGCGTCGGCTTCCCTAAGCTCTAAAATGGCCACGAAGACAAGATACAGTTTGGTTCATTGAAGAGGCCGCTTTTTCTCAATACCAACGATACTAAATAAATATATAAATGACAAATAATAATAAACAAATAAGCAAATAAAGAATTTAGACGTGGGCGACAACAAATGAAGCATGAATGAAATGAAATGAAAGCAGTGGCGGCTCACCAGCCTCCCTTTCGCCGAATCCTCACGCAGGATTTCGTTCGCGGTCTTTGCGGTCGCTGATCGAAGGTACCGCCGAGAAACGTCGTGCGCGACTTTTGGGGTGCCTGCAGTTGCGTTTGCTTACTCTTGAAAGGAGAAGGGCGGGCTACGCGGAGAGAGGGCCACTTTATTGCGTCACTGGCCAGCATGGTTCGGAAAACACTAATGACGATAGCAAGCGCCACATGGTCCCACACATCCGATCCGGTCCTACTAGCTTCGTCACCGTCTTCTTTTCCTAGTCGCTCTAAATTTGCAACACTCGAGTGCTAACTGGAAGTTCACACGTTGATAACAGTTTTTATTGTGCCCCATTGCGTCCTCCCTGACGTCGGGTGGCGCGAGATTTCAATGTATTTTGTTTTGTTTTGGGGATCGTTTGGTTAAAAACTCTTTCGGTCTGGGTTAAAGCTGGATAAGTAATTAAGTGCTAGTTCTTTCAAACTAAAAAAGGTTGTATTTTACTTAATGTCCCCTTTAAGCCTGTTTACAACGCAAGTTACAACCACCGAGATGCATGCACGGAATTAAGACCAATTAAACTTGTAGTGCTGCGGCGAGCACGCCTGCAAGGGCACATTGCACCAGCGGTATTCATGTCTTGCAGAAAGGAAAAGCGTCTAAGCCGCCTGGGCCATTTGCCATCTATTTGCTCAACTGCACGCCGACGATGAACTGTTGGAGACCTGCAAACAGCAACGACACAATGACAACATCCACGCACTCATACATTAAGGAACGAGTATTTTCAATTGGAGGGGTGACTGTAACCCTAGCCGCCCGTAATGCGCTCGCCAAAAATTTTTGTGGTGTGCAACGAGCATAAAATCTCAGAGGTTACACACTGACTGGCGTAGAAAGGCCAACGTACATTTACGTTTTTCGTTTCGTTTTTGTATTTCCGCTGTCTTTGTGAAGCGTACTGTGAAATCTACAGCCTCGCATTGCTAAATAGCGTTACGTTTTTAGATTAAAATGGGTGCGGTCAATGAATATTAGCTCGGGTGTAGACTCATCCTCTAATTATTTTTTGCAACAATTGGTAAAAACGCTGCACATTTGAATCTATCTACCGACATTCTATGTAGTTGGCTACCAGGGCGTGGTCGGTGCACCAGGCGACAAGTAAGCTGACAAACAGCTATGTTTTTGGTATGATTTGCTGCATTTATTCACGAGTTCCGTTGTGCATGAAATACTGTTTCGCCGTGACCAATACAGCATTTTTAAGGCATAGCATCCGCTGTAAAACTTGGCTCCGCTGCAGTAAGGAAAGAAACTGTTGCAGTTCGCGTAATCTGGTGTTGCAAAACAGAGGCGGGACACGTAGCTTTATAACCACATCTTGGTCACACACGATTGCTCCAACTTTCCAATGAGTGACGCCGGTGAGTGGCAGCTCCGGCATAACAGTGCGGCAGTCGACGCTTCTCGCGACTGTCACGGCCGATGCGCCCGTCTTCCGTCAGTTTAGCCTAAACATATCCTCGCACTGGGGGTATATTTTCTGCCCGAAAAGCGCCAGTCCCCCAAGAGCGCGGCGTGGCTCGCAACTGTCACCGTCAAACCGCCCGGACAGACCGGACGTTTCATTGCGCCGGTGGAAGGCGGCCCAGTGCCAAAAGCCGCGGAGCGGAGCAACGCCCACAAGGCAATGATGACAACTAACGTTCACTTCCTTGTCACCAGCGGTGATTCACTGAAGGCGCATCTTGTTTCGGCATCCGCGCGCTCACAGCTTGTATTACTTTTTGTGAAATGCCAACAAGGCGAACTCTACTTTACGACTCGATACAAGCATTTTGTTGTCTTGGGGGTGTTGCAAAGGGGTGTCCGCTGCACCATCGCGGTGGGCCCTCCAACGGGCAGAGATGATTCAGTTCCGGAGACAGGGCAAAAGGCCACTGAACCCCTTTTCTCGCTTGCGCCACGCAATGCCAAGGCGCTCCGCCGTCAAGAAGAAAAGGCTCGCGAAAAAGAAAAGTGTAGCGCAGCGGCAACGACTGCCGCCCACGCGGCGTCCGCTTTCTTCAACCGGAGCCTTCTTCTTCGTTCGCCAGACGTCTGTCTCTGGCTTCCCGTTCTGTTTAGTTTCATTTCGCCTCCATGTGATGCCTAGGCGAGGAACTATTAAGAAAGAGATAAAAAAGAGATGATGCGAAAATAGGGCTTTCTGGTCTTCCATGCGCCCCGCGGGGCTGCGGCGCTGATTGCACTGGCTTGTGTCCCACGTCAGAGCAGGGAGTGCTGTTGCGACGTCTGGGGAAACGCATTATGCCCGAGAGTTAATCGAGCGTGCTCTGCCACTTGATTCGCCCGGTTTTGGCGACCCGTTGAGGGGAACAGAATTAGTGGCTACACTGGGTAGTTGCGTAGACAAGCGTGTGTAGTAGGTAAACATTTTCCATAAACCGGAACGCAGTACACTTACTTATTAACACCGGCTAGCAGGACCTTGTATTTTCCGAACTCTATTCTCGCCATACTCTTGTTCGTCTATATGAACTTATGGTTTGAAGAAATATTTTCACGAAGCCAAAGACGACGCAGTTCTCTTCATGGAAAATAAGTTTATTGGAGCGAACTTGTGCTCCCCTAACAACTCAAAGAATACACAGGCGGCGAAGCATCAGTCAACGAAGTGACGTTCGCTAACGAGCGTCGGCGAGTCTAATACCGCAGCGTCTGCTCTGCAGGCTTTTTATCTTTCGGCGCGCGTGGTTCTCGAACCATCGATTCCCATCCAGAACACTGTAGATCAAGGAAGATTATTCTACGCTAGTGACGTTAGGGCGAAACAGTCTCCTTATCTGATTGAGATAGCCCGTGCGGCGTAAAAATAAAGAATAGAGCACGCGCTTCGCTTGGGACACAGATAACAGAGCCTGGCAGGGCCGTGCAGTAAAAACAAACAATAAATAAACAAACCCGTACATGGTTCGCGGCAATATTCTGCAGCGTCGACAATTGACCCGCGGAGATTCTGCGCTTTCTTTTGTTGTACGGAATATAAAGTTCTTTTCTCTCAAAGACCATTACCTCAGTGTGTTACAACGTCTCGACCTACACGTTCTTGGGAGTAATATTTGATGCTAATCTCACCTGGCCGCCTCACTTTTGCCACCTCAAGGACAAGATTACTTCGTTTGCCTGCCTGTTACGCATGCTCTCCACCAACACCGGCGGATGTTCGGCCAACTCTATATCTTTCCGGCTATACCAAGCGCTTTGCGTTGGCCTGATGCGATACAGCATCTCTTCTTTGGGCCCTCTACGAAAAGGAACTGCCAAAGCGCTAGAGAGCATACAAGCACAAATCCTGCGGGTTTGCAATGGTGTTCCAAAGACAGCCTCTACCATCGGAACGCTGACAAAATGCAGGCAGCTCTCACCGCTCGCTCCAAGCGCTCAGGAATTGCTTCGCGCGGGTCTGTGGGTTGTGGCAAGACAGCGGGGCCATCCCTTGGCAACAAGCTGGACCAAATCAGTGCGTGAAATTCTGCCGAAGGTCTATCGAGATCCTGCTCCTCCTGAGCACCCGCCCTGGATGTTCTTGCCCATACAAGTCACGGCTACTGTGCCCGGCATCACGAGGAAGGAACATGTTCCGGCTCCCACCCTAGAGTGCTTCGCTCTGGACTACATACATGGACATACAAACACCACACTTATGTGTGCACTGATGGGTCGGTGTCATGCACATCATCCACTATCGAGGTGTGGATACCGTCATCACGCCGAACATCACTGCCATGCGCAGTCACAAAACGTCAACTATGGCTACAGACCTTGCAGCTCTTAGGATGGCTTTCGCTCACGTAATCAAGCAGACCGCACGAGAGTGGGCCATTTTCACAGACTCCAGACTGCACTTCAATGTCTAGCGTCATTTCCAAAAGACCAGCTTGTGTTTGACATACACGCCCTACATCCCCAAGTTCTACAAGCGCACCATCACATAGCAGTCGAGTGGATTCCTGCCCATTGTAGGATAACTGGCAATGTGAAGACGGACATTGCTGCATCCATTGCGCATAACCATGGCGCATCGAAAGTATCCATACCATTCTCCTGGAAAGATGCCTCTGTCCTTGCAGCTAGCGCAGCATGAAACATGTAGCGAGCAACCTGTGCTGATGTATCACGTCATTACGTGCCGCTATCTTCTATTGATCCAAACTGCAAATTCAAAATGCCCCTGAACTCTCCAAGCGGGCAGAAGCAATTCTACGTGGCATGCGGTAGAATGCCGCATACACGCGCAACTTCCTCTTCAAGTTAAAACGAAGTGCGTCGCCACTCTACCCAAACCGAGGTGCGCAAGAAAACCTCCATCACCTGCTCTGTGAATGTGCTCGATTTCGTGCTCAAAGGATGCCCTTTGCAGTGTCTTTGAGATTGCCGCTTTCCGTGGACATTCAAGGTACGTGGGCATGTCCCAAACGGGCTTTACAGTCTACGAAAGCTCTGATCTCGTACCTGCAACACTTAGGTCTAGACCAGTCTCTGTAAATAACTCAATGCCTCTGTGCGCATCAACTTCTTAAACATCATCCCCATCATCTTCATCACGTCATCATCTGGCGTCACAAGTTAGGCTTTTTAGCCCGGCTAACATCGCCAAGCTTCATTAAAGATAATTTTCTCTCTCTCTCTCTCTCTCTCTCTCTCTCTCTCTCTCTCTCTCTCTCTCTCTCTCTCTCTCTCTCTCTGCTTGATTCTGGTAGATTTGCACGCGGTACCCCATCGATCAGATTGTTTTCTCTGCTCCCTTTGTCGCTCTTCGTAGGCAACTGATTCCAACCCAAACGGAAACCACCTTCACGCACGACGCCGCCAAATGGCCTGCAACCACTATCTCAAAATTTGTCCACGGGGGCCCCACCACCCAAGACGTACAGACAAGCCGACCAACATCTGGTAAGCCCCCAGGGCCTGCTCCCCACTCCTCCCCTCCCACCAACACCCAACCTTCCCCTTCTCCTCCCCTTGACACTGCATCTATCCTCCACGAAACGACACGTTCACCAAACGATCGTCAAACTACGACAGGAAAATGAGCGTCTCGCATTAGAAAATTCTGCTCTCAAACAACACATCTCATCCCAACCTACAACCCCTTCACCCACCACTATCAGCACGGACCCACCCCATTTTAAACGTGAGGCTACTGCATCCCTTCAGACAGAGAATAAAGAACTCCGGGAGGAGATACACACTCCTCACTGCACACCGCACAATAACCAAGAACAGATCTCCGCCTCGCAAAACTGCGTTCAGGAGCTCCACAAAGAAGCCTTGCAATGGATGCGTACCATCATACCACAGATCCCAACGTCTACTCCGCCCCTGTCGACGCCGCAGAAAGCCCCATCTCCATAGACACTGACCAAGACCAAGACACTTAAATCTCCTACTTTCTGGCAGTGGAACTTCCGTGGCTATCGCACTATACGAGCTTACCTTCAAGCCCATCTCTCAACCCTTGACCTCCTCCCCACCGTCATTGCTTTTCAAGAGACCGCCATCCCGCCAAACTTTTACACTGTATACGCCGCATTTCATTGCGCACGTTTCCCCAAGTTGCCACTCTCGTCCACTGAAACTTTAGTGTCACCCAACAACCACTGGCCTCCGACATCCCTCACGTCTTTATACCCTCCTACCCTGAACTCTCCACTCACAGCGTCTACACGTCCGCAATGTATACGTCCCCACAGAAGTCCACCTCACCTCTGCTCCTCCCTTCTTCAAGCCGCACTCACACATGCGCAACAACACCCCCTAATCATCCTGGGGTGAAGATTTCGATGCTCAGCATGGGGCTTGGGGCTACCCTCGGGCCACACGTAAAGGCCGCACACTCTGGGACATTATGCAAGGCCTCCAGCTCACCGTACACAATGATGCTGCTCTTCCTACCCGCATTGGCAATAGCGCCCAGCGTGACTCCGCTCCCGACCTTACAATCTTCCACTGCCTCGTTCATGCAACATGGCAAATCCTACCCCGAAACCTCGACTGACTCCTCCAACCGAGTACTAGAGCCCGGGATACAAGGCTTTCTACAAGCTGAAACGAATAGCTCCACCACCCTTGACACCGCTAACCCTCCCGACAGCTCTCTACGAAACGAGCCTGGGCTCTCCTCCGCTACCTGCTTAGACCCCTCCACCTCTCCCCAACAAACGCAACACCGCGTCACACAACTTCTACATTCTCTGAATGGCCATCGGGATACCATTCTAAAAACCCTGATATCTACATACATCCCCCTTCCCTTCCCCCATTTCCTACCCCACCTTTCTAAACCGGTACAGACAACCCTTCTATTGACACCCACTTCACATTCGAGAAGGCTAAAGCTGCCCACGCAGAGCTCCGCAGACGCACAGCACCTGACCCTGATCGCACCACCAACACTTTCCTGGATGACCTCACCATTAGGCATCTCACCTCCTACCTCAACTCCCCCTGGGCTGCAGGCACTCTCCCCCAATCCTGGCGGCATTCTGACGGTAGCCTTATTCCTGAACCTGGTAAACCTCTCTCTCTCCCTAACCTACATCTCATCTCACTCACCTCCTGCCTTGGAAAACTCCTTGAACATCTAGTATACACGTGCATCCTAAACCACCTTAAAACAAACTCCACCTTTTCCTTCAATACATATATATGCTCGGTTTTCGACCTCGTCTATCCACGCAGGACGCCCTTATCCAAATTGATCACGACCTCCTTCGTACTCCCTACTTCTAAGGAAAATGCTGCCCTCCTCGCTCTTGATATACACGAAGCCTTCGACCACCTCTCTCATATGGCTATCTTCCGCGCTGTCTCCAAGCACAACCTGGGCCGGCGTACCTATCAATACCTTTCCAATTTCCTTAACAACCGCACAGCCACCCTCATACTTGGGCCTTTCCAATCCCAAGTCTTCAAAATGCCCAACCGCGGTACACCCCAGGACGCAGTCCTTTCATCTCTCCTTTTCAACCTTACCCTCTCCTCCCTTGCCTCCACCCTACTCCGCATCCCTTCTTTCCACAGCATACGTGGTTGATATCATCCTCTAGGTTCCTGGTGGCAGTGATGAACACATTGAACACACCCAACAGGCCGGATTGGTCGAGTCACCTCAGCCATTACCCCACTCGGCCTCTTCTGCTCACCGTCCAAATATGCTCTGCTCGTGTTCGTTCCTCCCCGTACTAAAGCCCCTACCACTCCTCCCATCCAACTCCTTCACAATGGCCACCCCATACCCCATGTCACCCAACTTCGCATTGTCGGGCTACACCTGCAGTCCAACCGTTCCTGCTCTCACACCATCACACAAAGCCGTAACTACATCACTCAAACCATCCATCTGATCCGCCACGTCGCTAACAAACACTACGGTATGACTAAAACAGAGCGACTCCGCCTAGTGCAAAGCTTCATACTCAGTCGATTCACCTATCACCTCCCCTACTTTCCTCTAACTTTTACACACACCCAGCTCCTGGATACCCTCCCCAGGAAAGAATACAGAGCGACCTTACTTCTCCCACCCTCGGCATTAAGCTCTCGATTTACCAGCCTCAGCCTCCACAACACCATCACGGAACTTTTCGACGCTTATCGCACCGCCCAGTTTGTCCGCCTCTTTCTTACCCCCACAGGCTGGTACATCCTCGGCATCAACCAACGACCACACCCCAAGCCCCGCGCCTATCCCCCATCCGCAACCTCATCCGAATCCGGCCTTTACCTCGTAACATGTATCCCTCTCTCCACCACCACCGCCGTTTGGCCCGTGCTTAGTATCATGCGGCACTACCTCCCTTCCAGCCACACGCACTACGTAGGCGCAGCCGCCTACCCTGCGGACGAAGAGTTTGCTCTCGCTGTTATTGGTGACATCAGCCACTCCCCCTTAAGCTCTGCCACGATACGCACCGCATCCCCCACCTTGGCGGGGGAGGCAGCCATAGCCCTTGCTCTCACCCAGAGCCCCACCCCTCTCCATGTCATCTCTGACTCTTAGCAGGTAATTCGGAATCACATTAAGGGACGCATCCCCCCTGCTCTCAAA
Source organism: Haemaphysalis longicornis (assembly GCF_048455015.1). Classification (NCBI taxonomy): domain Eukaryota; kingdom Metazoa; phylum Arthropoda; class Arachnida; order Ixodida; family Ixodidae; genus Haemaphysalis; species Haemaphysalis longicornis. The sequence goes on from NW_027526335.1 coordinate 6,032,823, forward strand.
ATTCTACTTACCAGTCTCCCTTCCGACCCCCTGGGGCTGGCATGGACTCCGGCCCACACTAGTTTTGACTCGCCGATCTCCCGCTTCTTTTACGGCTACCCACTGGGCCCCTAAACCAGTGGCTTCTGAAGCACTTTTAACTTACAGGGAAATTAGTACCCTGCACCACCACCTCCTCCTTCGAACTCTGCATTCCCCCACCCCTCCCTCATCCCGGCTGCAGCTTACATTTGGCGAATTCTGCAAACACGCGCCTTCCCCCATCGCACCCAACTGGTCCAAACACACGCCCCCATTTTCCCATGCCCCAATTTCTCAGCATGTGGGGCTCTGGACACCCACTACCATTCCCTTTGAGAGTGTCCAGCCTCCCCATAGCCCCTCTCCCCTCCGCCACCCTCTGGGAACAGGCCCTGGGGCGCCCAGACATCTCCGATCAACTATTGGTGACATCGCGGGCACTGGACGTCGTGGAGGCCTTATGGACCTCCGTCACACCCTCCCCCTTTCTAATCTAAGAGACAAATAAAGTTTGCCTTCTCTCTCTTCTTCAGTAGTCTTGGTTAAAACTAAAAAAAAACTATTAGCAGTGGCTTAGCTCGGCTATGCCAGGATATACGTAGTGTGAGCTAAGGTTCAGCTGGTTATTCTTAGCTTTCCTGGTTGTCTAGGATTATCATGCTTACGGCTGCTTCAATTACACACACACACGGTGTACGCATTGTGTGACACATGTATATGTATCAAGCGGCTCCGGCGCAGCGTCACCAATCGCCCGAGAGCTAAGCTGGTTCCACAGGCGCACGCCGGTGCTGCTGCGACGGACGAGCCATCGGTTCCACACCCGGCCACCCCTCGCATGATCATCAAGTGGACCGGGCCGCCACGTGCAGAACGGAGGTCGGCGAAGACGCCGAGCGCGTGGGGTGTGTGGGAGACGCCGGGCAGCGAACAACGTTCTGTGCGCCGTGTGACGTCACTGTTTCTCGCGCATACGCAGAACGGCTCTCCAGGAGCCACGCGAAACTGCTCGACCTGGGCAGTGTACATAGCTACGCGCGGCCTTCCCGTGGCGTCCCTGGAACACAAATGGGATGCTGCGTCCACCGCATTTAGTAATTCTAGGCTAATCCCCAAGAAATGTGCGTTGCATAAGCATTCCATTAATCTTGGCCGGTGCCCCACATGCGCATGTGCATGGGGGGGGGGGGGGGGGGGGGGGCGGGGGTAGTTATGTACCATAGACCGGCTTCTGTTCGCGGACACGAAAAAATTACGAGGACACCATGAACACTCCTTGTGATGTAGTGAATGACATTTCACTAGTGTGCAATGGCCGAACATATCCACTCATTGTAATAATCATACTCATCATCATCATTCATCATCATTGTTACTCATTATAATTATATTATAAATAAAGAAGCAATTCTGTGTGAATCGATGAGTAAACCCGTCTGTACATCTGTAACGCTTAATGTGTCACACTTTTGCCACGTTAGAAAATGAATACAAGGCTTTAGAGCGTTCATACTTGGATATCAGATTCCTGATATTGCCTCTAAAAGAAACATTTTAAAAATGAACTTGTGTAGAGTCGTGAAGCCGACTTTAAAGAGTCTCAATGTATAGCGTTTTATAGGTAAACGTGGGGTCTTATGCAAGTATTGAAGAAAAAGCACTGGGCACCTCATAGCAAGTTGATATCAGAACGCTTATAGCGCCCCTAAAATGGTCTTCTCAGCAATGCGCTTGGGCGTATATAATATAGCTGTTCTTAAAGAAACGGGTTTTATTTATATTATGTAAGGCTTCGGGCTATCCGTTTTAGAATTAAACCTCATATACTTCATGTAAAGATCTATTTTTAGCAAGATATTCTGTATAATGGTGAAGCCGCGACACTAAACGGGCTTGGTGTAAGTCGTGCGGCTTTACATCAACAACTCCCATTTGGGAGATCGTGCAATATTTTTTTATTTATGCTGCTAACAGAAATACTCCCTGTCAGCGATCTACAGGCTGATAGGCCTCCTGCGCTGCGCAGGGGGCGCTGCGCAAGTGGCTTCCGGGCAGTACTTCCGAGTAGTACAAAGCTTCGCGGGTCCCATAGGATCCCGTGTTGACAGAAGCAAAATGAGCTCGATACTCCCGATTGTTTTGCTACATGGTCACCAGCCCATCCCCGACGGGTCCGATCTCTTCCGGCGATAAATTGGGCATTAGGGGAAAATGCTCTGCAGTGTTAAATACGTTTACAGCGCCGACGAAAGTGCCGGGTCGTTCACCGATCGATGGTCGTATGAAGTGAAATTTGGAGTGAAATTTCTAGTTTAAACTACTTACTACTCTAGGTGACAAGGACTTTTCAACAACAGCCGATCAAAAAAGAAGAGTGACGCAATCGGAGATGATGGCGCTTTAAAAGCCAGCGAGTCCGTCGGACCGCTGGCTCGCCTGCTGGAGGGCGCCGCTCTTTTGCGTACCTGCGCGCTATGCGCGCGCTTTCATTAAATTGTGCTCGTTTGCGTCGCCGTTACGAATACATGGTGCAGCGTTTGCTTGCCGTTTTGTTGCGATTCTCAGTGATAAAATTGAGCGAGCGTAAGAAGCGTGAAATCTGTTTTGCGATTCCGAAATTAGTGGCCGTAAAACAAAGGTCGGGCGAACCGAGAGGCCGCTCGCTTTCCCAGCTTGTTTGCGCTCACTTTTCTTAATTACGCTCTTGCATCATATATTCCCAGTTTGCACTTAATAGGCTAGAATGAGGGTCAGCAACGTTTTGAAGTGTAGGGCCGAGTTGAATCAGCCGACACGGTGGAGGGCTGGACAGGGCAATGAAACTCCACCGTTTTTCTGTCCCGTGACTGCAGCGATCCTAACGTTTGGGGGCTGTATACATACCAGCATAAATGAACGTTGTTGCTGCATTTTATATTTATTACCAGGTTACTTATTAATTACGGAGTCTTTAATATGCAAGTGAACTTAAAAGTTGCGGTTCTAGACTGCGAAAATACGAGCGCCATCCGGAGTGGAAAACCGGAAACACGCCTTTCTGCTTCGCACCGCAGAAAAGGGGCGTTTCTTGTCGCGCCCGCAGGTATGCTACGATCCACGGTGTTTCGATGGCCGTTTTAAGTGCGAATGCACTTTATAAGCGACCCCAAACCATCCACCGCCGGCGGCGGTGGCGTCCGCAGTGCTCCTCTATATTTAAAAAAGAAACAGCATCCGGCGCCAGGTTTCGATCCGAGGACTTTGCGGCCGCAGCGCGACGCTCTACCGACCAAGCCACGGACGCGACGGTGATATCAGTGTTAGTGACGCGCCTTATATCTTTAACGCATTCAAACTACGTCGTCAGCGGCGTGCGTTGGCGACTCAGCGGCGTTATAGCGGCTTGATAACTGCGTGGTGTACACATGATACTACAAACCCGATGGAAGAGATGGAAGAGAAGGCGGCGAGGCGGTGGGCTGCGGGGGCCGAGCGCAAGCGCCGCAAGCGGGCCGACAACCGTGCATTCGCACTTTCACATTCTCCCCCTCGGGGAAATGCGGGGGAATTTTTTACCACCGTGAAGTTTGTTTCATCGAAACAGACGCATGAATGGATTCGCACCGTCATCACAGGTCGTGCTGTACTGAGTGGTGTCAAGATTCTTCACGCAAGGCCGCATAAAATTCTTGTGGATCCCGGCGGACGAAAGGTACGATCTGCATGCTGCTCGTTTTGCTTTTCTACGCTTGCACGACATAGCAGGACGCGGTTGCAGCAGTAGATTTATAATTTAAGGGAGCATACACGTGCACTATTTATTTATTACATTATGATTGTCTTCTTTTCCTCTTGAATTACGCATGAAATGCGTGGCAGAGCATCTGGCAATTAATTCAATGACTACATTAGCTACACACGTTTGTTTACGCGTGCGTTATTGATTTAATGCGTTTCGATCGTGTGTTTTGCATTTTAGCGCAAGTGAATGCATGGTATGCAGCAAAATGTATATGAGGCAACTGTACATGCAATAGTGTGAGCTTATCTGCACTCTTTTTATTTTCTTTTGATTGCCTGCGTTTAGTGTGTTTTCGTAGCATGCATTGTAGTTGTTATTATTATTAATATTATTGTGATTATTATCATTATTATCAGTATTATTGTTGTCGTTATTATTATCAGCCTATTTATGTCCACAGCTGGAGGAAGGCATCTCCCATACACTTTTGGCTCAAAGGGTGGGTCCATAGGTTCATATCGGATTGTTAGCACAATGTTAACTAAGTAGTGACTAGATTAATTATTTTATTGCATTTCAATTGTGTGTTCTGCATTTTGAATTCACGTGAATCCACGGCGTATAGCAGAATGAATTTGTAGCAATCAATATACAAACTAAGCAATTACTGTATATGCTTAAAATACAATCATAACGATAATTCCAGCATTTATAATTTATAATTTATGCTTCAGTGCCGTGCTTCAAGTTTCAGCTTTCAGTACAGGAACGATATATTCACAAGAACGCAGTCACAGCTATAAGCCGATAAATAATTAGACAATGCAGGTTTAACCTGTCCTAGTAATTTACTACAGGTTATTAAATAAGGTGTTGATAACCAGTTTACTTCAGGGCCCGAGAAATACCTGAGGAACACATAGCGCGCAGAAGTATATATGCCTTAATAATAGTTTAGAAATCCTGGTGTGGGACGGCTGCTTGCGTCTGGAGAAATATATTTTGGATTAGGAGCAAGCGCGGGTCGTTTCCACCGAACACTATAATCGCACAGATAGCAAAACGTATCCGCGTCTCTTAATAGTAGAGACTGATTTTAATTTAATAGTTGCCTTTACGACTGGCGTTGTCACAAGTCGTCTTTGTAGCGAAAATCAATTTAAGAAAGAAAAATTGCAAATATATCAGATAATGTTTATTTCTAAAACAGATGCCACAGAGATTTCACTCAAAACTATCGTATGTGCGCTTAAAAGCACCAATAAAGCTCGTATTCATTCTAACCCAAATGTGCACACGTTCTTGTTGATGTTCCAGATCTCGCATTTGGCTCCAGTGTGCGAGAAGGCAGGACCTGGCTCATTTACCACCTCGTCAGACCTACAGCAGCTACCGGCTGTGTCCTGCCCATTTCATCAGCAGAGACTACGCGGACATTGGACAGATATGCACTGGCTGGATGCCTAGTTTAGCATGCGACCATGGGCCATACACTTTTGTATGCGACTAAAAGCGCAAAAAATCCAAGTTGTGTTTTTCTGTACGAATATGGTACATTTAAGCAATAAAAAAAGCGCTCTTTATTCTTGTCTGGATTGTGTTTACTAATAAACCAAAACAACGTCGTAGAGGTGCAAAAAAGAAGTGGACGCGCAAAACTCTATCAATCAGACCGAAACAATTGCCCTTTTGATAATGTGGCGGGTTGCGCAACAGGAACAAGGTCGTGCGCTGGCCATCTGAATGCCTTTTAAATTGGCGCTAAACCCCCCCCCCCCCCCCCCCCCCCTTGCTCAGCTTTTCAGTCCTCATCAAGATGGCGTCTCCTAATGCATGTCTGCAACGCGCCGCCATGTTTTTAGTACCGCCCCCAAACACCAGGAGTTTGTCCGGCGCTGCGAGCGAATATCGCGTCCCATGCAAGGTATAGGAAGTTTCACTCCCCTGGGCTGGACGGCAAATGAGGGGTGGGGGGTGGGGGGAAGGGGGGGGGGCGCTTTGAATGCAAAGCGAAAAAATTAAGCGAATCGCCAATAATATTTGGCAATAATCTGGCGAAGTGTGAAGATGGGGGACAATTCAACTGGAAGCGACCAATTTTCTGTTCTTGTCTCGCTGTCTAACTCCATTTGAGGACAAAACTTGCGCGTCGGCGTTGAGATTGTTAGCGACGAAGATAACCAACAGAGTCAGTGATGATCGCATGTAAATATTCGGGGCCGCGCTCCATGTATGCGGCTGTGTTATGTTATGTTATGCAAATATAGAAGTACATATTTCTGCAGGTAGCGGGCGTGCGATTTGGTGATTGTTTTGCGTCCTTTAATAGCGCTTAATTTGTTTATTTGACGCAATGCCTCACCTACTCGCTAGAATACATGTACCTGCCGTTCGTAAATCGTGCGGCGTAAAACCTTACGCAAGGATCATTTAGTTTGCGAAAATACAAAACAAAATTTCCGCTCGTTTTTATGGTGGTGCCAGGCCAGCAGTGTCAGCTGAGTCGGCTGCGCAATTCTTGGGTTCGCTTGCATGCTCCCGCTGAAGACACCTTTTGCAGTTAACTCAGGCTATAAGATGAGCAGCGTTCCGTGTTTATGCTACTCGTGAACTTTCCTTTGTCGACCGCACGCCAGAAGAAAGAACAGTAATCGTCGTCAGGAAGTTAGACCACCCGACCTGGCGATACTGTCCCATGCCGCGACGACCGCGACAGCTCGCTGAAATGAAAGCCGATAAATCTCCTTATTTCAGCGGATATTATTTTGTTTAGCCTCTACAACTACTTTAAGTGCTATTTCATACAGTATGCAGTCATTTAAGCGCGCCCCAAAGCGATTAAAGTGAGTACAACCAAGTTTCACTCTGCCTAGTAATTGAAAACGCATGGAGGGCGGCGAGGGTCGTCTGCTTTTCTACAACCCAGAGGCGTCGGCCACTAGGGGCGCTGCATGTCGCCAAAACTCCAGCGCAGGAGGCCTATACCACGGCCGCTCGATGGAAACTAGGTTCCATCGAGCGGCTGTGCCTATACAATGCTGAACGCAAGTAAAAGGAAGAGTTAGATATCTCCTGGATATAGATATCACTTTGAAATCAGCGAATATACAGTTGAAATTACAGTTGAATATACAGTTGAAATATACAGTTGAAATTAATCACGGGAACTCAACAATAATAACACACGAACTTCGAAAAAAAGAAAAAAAAAACAGATACTCTCAGCTTTGGTCAACACTTTTACGAAGACAGAATCTCACAAAATTGCGGTTTTCATTTATTGTCGGAATGGTGGCGCCCTTGTCGAAAAATTGGCGCCGTCCGGGATTCTCCTTGTTTGACGCTGCCAAGTATCCGCCTTCGTAGATCTGCTTTTCACCAAAAACCAACGAATAAAAGCTCCACGGAAACGTGCGAGTAACGGACCTCTATTGACAGGCGTTGGCCACCGTTGCCCCACTGGCCCGGCGATCAAGTCGAACACCAACCGTCCTATTTCGTTCGTTTCTATGAAATATGAACGACAGAAACTCGGGGGCCGCAGCCTCCGTGTGGCCGCCGGGAAAGAAGCTCTCCGGCGCCTTCGTGGCTTGAAATTCATCTCTGCTTCCGGGCTTCATGACGGGGCACAAGGCGTAGTCGACGGCCGCGAGTTCCCGGATGCGCGCTGTATCGCCCAGCCTGCGAGCACTTTCACTTCCCGAGCACGCGCATGCATATCGCCTGCCATCCGTCATCGTTCCTTCTTCTTTCTCCCCGCACGCCCAGTACATCGGCAAGCCGTTCGCCGCGAATCGTTTGTCTTTCCTGGTGCTGTAAATACGCAGGCGGTGCTGAGTCGGGCGTCATCACTCGCGGGAACTTCTCGATTATAAAATCAGCGGGGGAGAGCACACGTCGTCACGGCACGCGTGTCGATGGATGCCTTCTCGTTTGTCCCACTGGCGCCGCTGCTTCCTGCACTTTGCCGGAAGAAGGCGGCCGCCTTCGAGAAGCTTAACCCGCTGAAGGCTGGCAAACGTCGCCGAGTTCAGAAGGCGTCAATGGCCCAGGCGTGATTTCACCGATCTGCTCTTGTCACCACGCGAAGAAGGACGCGCAGAGCGAGCAAAAAGGACGTCGTCGTGGGAGGGGGAGCAAAAGATGCGAAATAAAACGCCGGCTGGCAGGAAGCTGACTCAGGCATTGTTATCAAGGCGCTGTTTCTCTGGCACACTGGCCTTTCTTCTCGAAGCTCGACCGTTTTGTTTCGGCCTGCCCCTTCCAAGGGCCCCATATCGCCACTCTTTCGGACACCCTTTGCGAAGACAAACAATAAGTCGGCTGTCGTAGCTGTTTTCCTTACTGTAAGAGGTCAGGGCACGACGCGGGTGACTCCGGTCCGCGGAGCGAGCAGGTATATGGACGAGGTGGGGAGTGACTCCGAAGCCGTCGGCGCTCATCGCCGTCTTAACACTCGTCTCGAAGCACACGGCGCCTTTGTTCTAGCGCGTGCGTATATACCGGACCGAAGCGCGGCCAGGGTTCTATAAATACTACGTCGCCGCTGCCGCCTCCCTTGTATCGCCCCCGTCGTCGGCGACGCCGCATCATGACGGCGTTCGCCGATTGCCGCCGCCAAAGGGACTCCGGACAAACACGCGCGCGCCGCTATTCTCCCGAGACGCTGCAGCCGGGCTAATGGATGCCTCTCTCAGGTGCGGGCGTGTGTGTCCGAGCGCGTGCTCTTCTGGATGCAGGGCTGCCGCCTTCGGAGGAGTCTATAAAAGGAACGAGTTTCTTCTCCAGCCGGCCACGGCAGGGCCCGGCCGTAATCGCGCGTGTCCCGTACGATGCCAGCCGGCGGCTCCCGGGGAGCGAGCATCCGATGGTGGCCCCGTTGCGTGCTGCCGCGACGCTCCGTCTGGAGGACGTGCGATTCCTCTTCGTGAGGCGAATTCCCTTGCCCGCCAAGTGGGCCTCTTTAATGCATTCACAGTTAGTCACGTCCGCCGCTAATACAGGCCTGTCGACCGCCGCCTCTTCGACGCACCCGCGCCGAGCCACGGCGCGTCAGCGGCTCGCGCTTCAACGCCCCGGCTAATCAAAGGTGTCGACTCAACTGGAAATGCACTCGGCCTGTGCAGTTTGGCTGCCCGCGCACGACGGGAAGCCAGCACTTTTCGGCTCACCGCCAGGCACCGTAGACACAGCGGGCGGAGTAGTCGTGAACAGGGGCAGGGTTGTGGACCGGGGAGCCTGCCGAGCCAGTGGCTTACTATTTGCGCTGACGTGGGCGATTACGTAGAGTTCTCTTGGCTGATCGAGGTGAAAGCAAAAGTTCGTTTCCTCTGAACTTCTCTTAATCATTCTATCAAAGGTGATATATGAATGTTTCATGCCCCGTTTGAAGAGTAAGGCCCTGAGCGGGAATCGGCTATAAGCATTTCGGGCGTCCAGTCGAGGCTACAAGCTCCAAGTTAGGTAGCACTGACTGAAATCGTGGCTATAGTCATTTGCTTTTCATTGGCGCCGCGTCTGCGGTCGGCTCTTCTGCCACGTCTTCATTCGTTAGTTGTCATTTATTATTCCTGTGACTGCAGTTGGGAAGAAGTATTCAAACCTTTCCCCGCGAGCCGCCCCGAATCCCGCAACATATTCCATCCCAGTGCTGTTAGCTTTGATGGAGACTTACAGTGGGGAGTATATTGGAATAAACGGGCAGTAGCACAGATGTCACATAGCGGCACATGCGCCGAAAGGTGCTCGAAAATATGTGGAAAGAGGGTATCGACCCCAAGATGAAGGCGATGGAGCCTAGAAGGCTGCGCTTACGAATTCTGCGGTGTTTTTTGTGTAACGAAGCAAGTTCACTGCGAAATTTCAGGACGCCACGTCAGCTCCTTATTTCTAGCTGTTTTCTATGAGGTGTTGAGGTGAGCTTATATCTGCACAGGAAAAATTCACATTCACATAAAATTCACATGAAAGACATCCACATGAATGACATTCACAGTCTGATTTCAGTGACGTTCCTGGCAGGCGACCGAGTTCCTCACGAAGATCCCACGAGGTACACATTGAAGGAATCTTCAAGAGGAAGGAAAGGTTTGGTTCATTAAAATGACTTTTTTGTACCGCTAACAACGACACAAATTTCCTTGCAAACTTAAAACAAATATTGGTAGTAAATATTAGGGAAGACCGATGAAACAGTGAAACCGATGAAACTCAGCCACTCTTCCGCGACATCCCTATGACGTCAGAAAATATTGTTAGGCTGATTGGCGGCCGCCTACCAAAGTCAATGCCAAGAAACGTGACCGGGCGATTTAAGGGGCCCTGTAACTCTGTGTGATCGTAGCACCTGGATGCTCACGTGCAGTTAACGCACAAATATACGTTTTCAGTGCTGACCTGTATTGCGTCGCTCCTTCCCGTATTCCGTCCCTGTAACAGGAAATTCTGAAGTTTCTTAATATTCCTTTTATGTTCTCTTTTATGGGGGTAGGGGTTGAAAAACGCCTTTTATGGTTGGAATTGAGCTGAGGGCTAGTCCTTTCAAATTGAGCAATGTTGTATTTCGTCTTCATGGCCCCTTTCAGCTTCCTCTAGCAACTAGAATTTAAATCTTGAAGCGAAGAAAAAGGGTACTATTCACTGTCCTATAGTCGTCTCAAGAAATCACGGTTTCAGATCTCAGACATTTCCGATTGAAGCGCTGTAAACGTGGCTGGGACGAACGCTTCCTCTTCCAGGGCTAGTTGGAAAGCAAGCCGTGCAGAAGCTGTTGTTCCGTACCTTTGGTCCCAATTGACCCGTTCACGATGTCCAGCACCGATAAGCGAGGGCCCGCCCGCCGTGGGTACTTAAAGAAACTCATATGTGTGTACACCGTGGTGTGAGTGCGCGTGTATCGCATTCTTATTCCAGTCATGTCTATCGATAGTGACTCCTGCTGACAAGATGTGCGCGGGTGGGAAATTACGGCTCCCCTGCACAGCCTCCCTCTGAGATCGGCGTGATAGCCAGATTTCCTTCTATTTGCCTTGCTTCGCTCCCTTTCTTGAATCCGCGAAGAAACCGCGGAAGAAAAGCGCCGCAGGAGATGTGCTCGCGCATCTTTTGTCTGGCTGTTTCAAGCTGTGCAGATCAACTCCCGGTTTCAGCAGTAGCGGTAGCTTATTTTAGGGGCGAATTCCCTTAAGACCGAGGCTTTTCCGGCGTCCGGCGTCCGTGCTCAGGGCACAGAACCCTGCAACTCGAAACATCTGTGAAGAAAAGGTTCACAAAAGGTTAACAAGAACAAAATAAAAGGTTCACAAAAAAAGTTATATATATATATATATATATATATATATATATATATATATATATATATATATATATATATATATATATATATATATATATATATATATATATATATATCGAAAGGCGTGGGTTCGGTCCCCACTCTGGGCGCGTGTTTTTCTTTCTTTCTTTCTTCTGTATATTAAAAAAAATGTTTACTTCATTAACCACACCCCTATGCCTCCTTTGGCATTGTAGACTGCTGACCTATCTTTCTGTATTTCCTCAACGAGCCCCTCATTTCCTTACTATATTATTCTGCGAAAGCCTAGCGAGGGTCTCGGTTCTGGCAGCCTTGATGCCTAGGTAGCATAAGAGGGCTTCCCGCCAGTTACCCGCTCATGACAGGCTGTAGACGTTTGAGTCACGCCCCGGGGGTTGAAAAAGAAGGTCCCCTTCTCCCCGTGTAGTCAGAGTGGCGCTGGCTACCACCCTCAAGCGTCAGATACAATTCTAGTAAAATATAAATAATAACCCAGAAAGAGAAGGAGAACACAGTCGCCCAGATAGCCGAATTGGTAAGGCATTCGACATGTAATCGAAAGGCGTGGGTTCGGTCCCCACTCTGGGCGCGTGTTTTTCTTTCTTTCTTTCTTCTGTATATTTAAAAAAAATATTACTTCATTAACCGTAGTGAAAAAGAAAGGAGCCTAACCACACCCCTATGCCTCCTTTGGCGTTGTAGACTGCTGACCTATCTGTCTGTATATATATATATATATATATATATATATATATATATATATATATATATATATATATATATATATATATATATATATATATATATATATATATATATATATATAGCGTATGAATGAAGTACGATGGGGCCGGTAAAAATTTCACACTAAACATAAAAGGTAATTTTACTTGCGAAACCGAAAACGTGATTTATCTGCTCGAGTGTACCGAATGCCGGCTTCAGTATATTGGCCAGACCCGCACGTCTTTAAGACTTCGTTTTAATAATCACAAGTCGCATATCAAGATCCTCCCGAACCTGCCGTTGTCCCAACATGTCAACGTAGTTGGTCATTCATTCAACAAAATAAAAGCAACAATTCTTGAATCCGGTTTCCGCTCACATCATGATAGGGAAGTCAGAGAATCGTATCTTATTCACAAATTCAAATCTATGAAATCGGGTTTAAATGAAAGCTTTGGCGCGCTGGCTTTCTTGTCGCACTGATTGCGTCTGTGTAACCTTTTTACTGCCGTGTACGTAGATATACTTGTGTTTGCATTGGCCCTCGTGTATATGGTTGCGCGCGTGCCCGCAACTAAGCATTTCTATCATTTTTTCCGTCTTAGCTTCGGCATTAGCCTGACAAGTGATGCTATCTATACTGCTATCCTTACGACAGGTTGACTGTTCAGATGTTACTGTTTTATCTTTTTCTCTTTTTTGCCCGCTCTGCATTGTATATATTTTTGCTGACTCCGCTGTTAAGTAGAACTTTTGTTTTTCATCCACTGCCCTTTTCCTACACCCATTTCCCGTTACTCTATCTACCTTTTTTGCACAGCTGTCACTGTATCTTGCCAGTGAAAGTGACCTGGTTTTTTAAAAATCGTGTTAACCTTGATATGAAATCATTTGTTCATCAACTGTTGTCGTCCTGCCCAACACAACACGTGTCACCATGTTTACTGTGATTGGCTCCTGCTGCTTTATGGAGAACTAGATTGGATTGGATTCTGATTCGCATTGCATTGGATTGGATTGAAACGCAATGGATTAAATTGAATTGTATTATATTGTATTGGATTGGACTGGAAATTGTTTTAGCAGCAGTAAGCACTCGAGATCTCACGGGTGATTTACGGCAAGAACGATTCAAAGTGCTTCGCCCACTCGTCATGATTCATTTCGTGGAGATGCGTGAATTTTTTCGTTTGTCTCACCCGGCAGACAGTAAAATATATAAGGCTTCCACATTCGAGATGCCAATCCTCGGCGTAACATCGCATTATAGCTTCAAGAGGCCATGACGACAAAATACAAGTTCTTTTGTTCAAATGATTGCCTCGTTATAATAACACGTATGCCACTTTTAACGAAAACCACCAAGTCTGGGAGCAAATAAAACGAAGAAAGGTGCACTTTAGGGGATGTTTATCTCGCCGCAACATTTTGTTCTGTCACGGCGTCCAACACAGTTACACTACGGTGACTTCGTACAGCTCAGGTATACGACGAACATGCCCTACCCTCCACTGCCTGCAGATACAATCGCAGATCAACGCTGCAATTGCATCACCATCCTCTGCCGTTAATACCTGCAATCGAGTGCAACCGCCCTGGCATGGAATAACTGTGAGGACTTAAGATGTAGTAAGCGCGCTTCAATCTTGCTCCTCCCACAGTGACTCGGACGCAACGCCCGACCGCGTTTCCTCATGTAGGCCAATCGGCACATCTCTGTTAGACTGTACAAATTGGAGGGAGTCGAGTCGAGCACTTACGGCGTTGTATACAAATGCCCGGTCCTACTGCATTCACGTGCCGTATTGAAAATGGTTCATGCGTATGTGGGGCTGCGATAAGAACCCCCACCTGCCCCCCCCCTTCGCCCTTCCTCTTCCCTGAGCACTGGGAGATAGCACTGTCCAGCCTGGACCCTGACGACCACCTTTGGCTGGCGAAGAGGGCTCAAGAGGCATCAAGGAGTCCTGGAAGAAGGACTTCTCCCTAAGGCTAACTGCTCCATCGAGGCGTTTACGCCTCCTCCTCCTATTCTTCTTGGAGGTACGCTTAATCTAAATTCGGCTGTAGTCATGTCATTGAAGCAAGCTCATTCAATGGCTCCTCCTGCGTAATTAAACACATGTCAGTAACTGTGCATGCATGAAGTGTGCTTGTTGTGACATGGCCTGGCAGTGTAGTTTCGTTAAACGGGCCGTATACTTTACGGTCACAAAAACAATATTCGAATAATTAGTTTCCCCTGCACACTGCCTTTTCGCTAATCAATCTACAGTCGTCTTTGAATAATGAAGGATTGTGTCAGAGAAGCTAGTGGGTTCATGTCCCACCCGGATAGCACGGTTTTCTCCACTTTCTTTCTTTCAAAAAATTGAGAAAATACCGTTAAACAGGTAAAAAGGATTAACCACTTTCCTAGGCCATCCTCGGCGTTTTTGACTGCTGGCGTTCAAAGCTTTGTTCATCCAACAAGCTCTTCATTCAAAATTCTGACTTATTGTGCCCTCTTTCACGGAGAAAACACTAAAGATTTCGGATTCATAACCCTTTGGAGAAGGATGGCTGCAGGGGTCAGTTTCGCGGAATCCTACTAACCACCAAAAGGTGGTAACTACATGCAACCTCTGCCATCCATCTTCCTCCTCTTCCAGATCTCGCTGCATGTGCTGTACTGAACTGCTTCTCGCGTTTATGCGCAGTCATTACTGTGTTAGAGGTTTAAAAAAAGTGTGATTACACTGCTCGAACTCACAAAAATGTCTAAATTAAAGCAGATGAAGAGAGCTCGGATTGAAGTCAGTTAACAAAGCTTGTTGAGGTGGTTCGTTCATGCTTCACTGGATATGTCCTGTATATATCATGTATACGGTGCCTGTATATATCCTTTGTGTCTACTTCGTCTTCATCTGTTTAGCTCCCGTTCTATTCTTTCCAGTGAAGTCAGTTGGCACAGTTCGGCCCCGCTTGACGGAACTTTGCGCTCTCAAAAGTCCTGCCGCCTCTTATACACCATGTGCAGCCGGCCGGCAACAAACAACAACAACAAGAAAAAAAAAACCGCGGACCGGGAGATTTTTTGTTCTGGTAACCCGCCGCACTACAGAATATAGTCCTTGGGTGCTCTGGCAGGCTCACTCATCTCTCTCACACAAGAAGTACGTAAGCCAGTTTTGGGAATCGAGCACGCGACTTGGCGACGACCGGGAGGCTATACGTCACCGCAGCTAATCAGCCTGCAACGTAGCGGAATAGGGGTCTCGCTGCGCCCTGTCATCAAGACGCCGCCGCCACGCTGAAGAGCCGACGCTAAAAGAGGTTTCAACCGATGTGAACGCTGCTGGGTCAGCGCTTGGCATACTATTTGCCGAAGTGTTGGTTACCGACGATTATCGGCCGTCGCCTTCTGGACTGCGTACGTGTTCCCGGAGCACTTTACGTGATATTTATGCAAGCGGGACTGCCTTTGAGTTGACGCAGCTTTACGCACCGAAGCATACGAATTCGGGGGCCCCTTATAACCCGCTTAAACAGATCGTGTACGGGCGCACGAGGTAGCTTGCCTATCGGTCTAAGGTTATACGT
Organism: Haemaphysalis longicornis; assembly: GCF_048455015.1. Classification (NCBI taxonomy): domain Eukaryota; kingdom Metazoa; phylum Arthropoda; class Arachnida; order Ixodida; family Ixodidae; genus Haemaphysalis; species Haemaphysalis longicornis. The sequence continues at coordinate 6,048,188 of NW_027526335.1, forward strand.
ATCGCCGGTTTAATTCGAAAAGGGTCGGTGCTCGGGCACCCTCGTCCCGTTAAGTAGCAGTTACGAACGCGATCCTTTCATCCACTCACTTCTTCCTATCTCCGCTAATTGTTGTTTATGCTGTAAGTGCCACGCGAACGGACTGGTCGGGCGAGCAGACCTTCGCCTAATAGCCGCGTCTCGCGGCACACGGCCGGAATCACAAAGCTATCGAGGACAGGCATGCGCGCTGTCCATGTGCACCGCGAATCTTCGCGCAATGATTGTCTCGCTGGCTTGCGCAATCTCTGCATTTCTTTTGGCTACTTCTTTGTGATACTCTTTTTCCTTCCTATAGCATTGTCGGGCTGGCGATGAGTGCCTTGGGCTCACACGTCCTATATAGGGGCCGCAGTTCGTCGGCCGCCGCGAGAAAAGGGAACCAAGGACAGCTGCACTACCCGCCGTCGGTTTCCGGCTGGACCCCGCGCGAGGCCACCGCACAAACAACGGCTTTCACACACGCCGAGAGTACGCCGTTGATTCTCGCGCAAATATTAATGCCCGTGCGAGTTTTGTCCCGCTCAGAATCACGCGAGTCACGCAAACTGTGGGATTACCCCCTGCGAACTGGGCTAAGCACTGCCACTTAATAAACTCAGACCCTTTAACACACAGTAAGCTGTGGCGCTACGCTGCAATGTAATCCTGTGGTTCGGCTTCGCAACAATGCATTCAAGTGACCAACTCATGCAACCAACAATGAAATTCGGCGAATAGCGGTGTCGAGCGTACTACGTAACTCAAAAGCTCGGACCAAGCAACGAAAGCATAACATTCTCCATTGAGCAGTGCCACAGCGCGCATCATGTGTTGAACGAAATGGTATGTGCGTACGTGGCTGTTATTTGCCGAATTTGCTTTGTTGGAAGCATAGCTTGTTCACTCGTGTTCATTGTGCCAAAGCTGAACCATAGTGCACGGGATTACCTTAGAGTGTACAGGGGCCAAATCCTACGGGCAGCTGAAATACGACCGGTGAGGTTTACTTCTCATGTAGTCTCACGTGATTGGCGGCGCGGGCTGTTTTTCGTGACGTTTCCATCCGCACTGCCAATGATGTGAGACCGCATGAGAAATCAATTCCGCCGAAGGTTTTCCAGCACTCCGTAGGATTTCGCACGAGGAAGAAAAAGACGGCGAAAACGCGAAGCTTTCGCCCATGTAACCTGAGTCAAAGGCCGAATTCCTAACTGCATTGAGCGTGTCCTTTGAAAGCTGTACTGCAAATACGTCTTGCACATTTCCTCCCTGATATTGTGGTGTCTTCGCTGTCTGTAGAAACATCCCGAAGCCCGCGGGGTTTCCTCAAAGAAGTGGTTGACACGTTTCGCTTCTTGCAGGTTCGGTTTAGCCTTGAGTACATATTTAATGCTTCGCGCGAGTCTATTTCCGATGCACTGGATTCTGGGCTTTTTCCCATACCTTTATATCGAGCTCCGTACCTCCAGTGTCCGTACCAGGATGCCCTCAGTAGAGTGTGTAAAATGTGTGTTCCGCCAGGTGTTAAAACATTTTTCTTTAAATTACACACTGGCACGCTCCCTGTTAAAACGAATGAAAGACCGGGGTCTGTCTATAGCTTGGTCGACAAACTGTCCGCTCTGTTCTCGACCAGAGACAATTGATCACTGTTTTCTAGATTGCAGAGGGGCTGTTTTTTTCTGGGACATTTTACAGCGAACGCTCAGAAAAGACGTAGATATTACGTCTTTCTTAATCCAATTTTTGCCATTCGACTATCCTGGTGAGCCACCTTATGACATCTTTGTGTTGATTGGTTTGTACAGTCAGTGGCGGTGCCGCTTATGTGACAGGCATGCTGAGCCACCAAGATCAACTAATTCATTTTTCCGAGAAACTGTGGCATTTGTACATATTGTGTATAGTTCGCTTGACCAACTACCTGACTGGTTCCCTTGTGTGTTTGGCTGAATTTTGCTGTATATGTGCTTCTCATAACTACAGTGTATTCTTTTATTTGCTTGACTATGCAGTCCTCGTACTGCCACGTCTGAGCGCATTATCCCATGTAATAAAAAAAAAATGGCGAAATGCGATTGACGTCGGCTACATAACGCGAGGCACCCACATTCGATGGGAAGCGTTTTTTTTTTTTTTTTAGGCGCTTGATGTGTTTTGCGGAAACCCATTGTGGGTTTTGGTGTTACGATCTACGGCGCAAGTGAGACATAGGAAGCTTCGCTATGAGCCCCTACAAAAACCTCAGCGAGAAACCGATAGATAGAGTAGCGTCTATTACATCTGTGACCAGTGATGCGAAGTTTGTCCTAAACTTTTCCCATGGGGCGTTGACGGAACAATTTACGCGTATTTGACATTCGAGCCCAACCAGAGCGCCACAGTCAGGATTCAAACTTGTGTTCATTATACTGACAAGCTCGGTGACCCACGCAGTGTGTGGCGAATGAGTAATAGGCACATTTATGTTTAACATGCATAAAATCAGCAAGAGCAGTCCCGCCATTATTTAGGAAATAACTTCTAGGGCACGCGTGAACAGCCTACACTCAGGAATTTATTTGGCGTAGAAACAGGGTTCAGTAAACGTTCATTTCAAACTTCTGTGAATGTTGTTGCCGACGTACAACTGTGGCGCGCAGAATAAAGATCGTTACAATGTACTGAGGAGCAGAAAACCAGATTCATCGTATACTGTGCATTCGTATAAAGGTCTTTGATTGGCTTGCGCCTTGCTTGATGCCACTATTGCATTAACTCGCCGGTTTCGTGGCTGCGGCGTTGCGATTCTGAACACGCGGTCACAAGATGACGCCCGGTTGAGGAGGCTGTGTTCGCGGAAGCGTTAATGGTTCATTAATCGAAAAACCGGCGTTGATGTCAGAAGCTGTGAAACGGCTCCTCGACGTACGTGTCCTTGAGGCATTCCACAGCGCGAGGTGTTCCGTAGCGCTAGATTAAACTCAACAGCAGCGAAAGTGGCCGACCACACCAGTACACTGCAGATGAAGTAAGGGAGCGGAAGCACGCAGCAAGCGAGCCAACAGGCAGGCAGTGAAATCCACGCTCGCCGTCAACTTCCCCAAACACGGCGACAGGAGCGAGCAGCGGCTCAACGTGCTAGGAGGGGGAGCGAAGCCTTCAGAAAGCGTATATAAGGCGGCAAAGCACAGCGCCTCAAGCGGCAAGAGGACGGAGCCCTTCGAGAACGTGATGGCGAAGCCAAACGCCTCACGATTTCAATTGGACAGTAGTGTTTTCTTCCGCAAGAAGTACTTAGATGCTCTCGGGCGGACTTTTTCCTGGGGTGAAAAACAAGAGCGACGGTGAGTCGAGATTTCGGCGCACGTCACAGAAACCCAGGTGGTCGAAATTATCGCGTAGCTCTCTACTGCGGCGCGCCTTGCAATATCCGAGGTGCTGCTGCGTCGGTGAGCAAACCCCCAAGTTGATCGCTTTCAGTGTGCGGGGTCCCGCTAGAATCATCGCAAACCGTTCTAAAGTAGGAACGATTTAGTTGGTCTGGCCCCCTATACGCCATAGCCATAACTCCATCCCGTTGGGGCCTACGAGAGCAGCGACGACGCGAACGTTATATCCAGTCTAGAGACCCACACATAAAAATAGCTAGGATGAGGTAAATGCGCCGAATGTCTGGCGCTTTACGTTTGCATTTATTTATCTCGATCGTAGATGTGGCGACGACGTTTCTCGCTTCCGACGGCGCGTTTCGACGAGCGGCGTGCGGCACCACCGCTCACCACCCGTTTCAATTTGGCGCCGCGGCGTCCTGGAAGCAGACGACGCGCCTCCGTTGCTATAGCGACGGGGCGCATGCGCAGAGAGCAGTGGAAGTGCGATCAAGTGCGAAACATCCCCCTCGCGAGGGGCACGATAAAATGCAGAGCATTTCCGGGGGCGCACGACGTTAAGTAGTTTGCGTTACGTTAATGTTGTTGCACTTGTGGCAACTGCTGACGAGAGAGCGCTGGTCAGCAGTAATTTGAATGAGTCAACGATATAAGGCGCGTTCGTAGCGTCCCATTCTGTGTCGGCTTTGTGGCGCAGTGGGTAGAGCACCATGTACATTGCGTTCCGCCCGCATGGTCGAGGGATGGAAACCTGGCGCCGGATAGTATTTTCTTTTATATAGTGTAGGGGGAGGGGTGCGGACTACGACTACGGACGTCAACGCGGGTGACATCGTGAGTTACTGAAATGCTCTGCATTTAAAAAAAGAATCAAGTCTAGTCCGTTTTTCTGCGAAGATGATGCATGCAGTGTGCGCCCGTTTTTTTCCAGCCTCGTTATCCATTTGGATGTTTCTGGAGCCGAACAGAAGGGCCGATAAGGCAGCCACTTTCCAGCGCATCCACGACTCTACAGAACGCCCCGACGTAGACGCAGGTGGTCGGTAGACGTGCGCAGAACATGCCGTTGCTCTCGTGAGCCCTAAGTGGTGTGCTCCTCGGAGAATTACCGTTACGCCGACTTCGTGGAAGAAGAGAATATCAAGAGGGACCCATCTGCGGCGTTCTTTTTCGGGAGATAAAGGATGTAGTACACAGCGGTCCTGCACAGACTCCGAGGAGAGGGGACGCGCCCCCCACCACCACCGGTCACACCCAGCAAGCAGCGCGTCTTTATGCGGCCCGCCACTCCACTCGGGCGGCTGCGGCGGTGGTGGCTCCGAGTCCACGGTGATGGCGGTCTCGTGGTGGCGGCCTGGCCATCATCGCTGGGGAGGGGTGGCCGCCGCCGCTTCGGCCCCCTTTATTTGGAAAAGAACAACAACGAAAATCGCGCGAGCAAACGCGTCGGCTCTGCAGCCGCATCGCACAGGGTACGGCTCTGGCTAGCCTCCGCCACCGGCTCGTCCTCGCGTCGTAAAAGACAAAGAGCGGCCGGAGATGACCTACAAAAATGGCTATAAGGGCAACTCCGTTGTGTGCTCTGCCTCCCCCCATCTTCGCCGTTCTCCGCCGCCCCTCATCGCGATGTGTGGCATTTTGCGCGCGGGTAGCGCTTCGCCGTGAACCGCGTCGCACGCACTCTTGTATGCATGCTACCTTTCCCGTTTTGCTTGCGCAATCTGTTCCTGTTAGTTTTGCTTCACGGGGAGCTTGTTGTTGGTTGCAACGTTTTGTGCTTTACAATGAGTATAGGAAACAGCGCCGCCACACCGCGGAGTTCGTAATACGCAGGATAAATGTGGGCTGAAATATCGACTTTCTTCATTGTAGTCGACACATTACATCGCGTTAAACAAAGATGATGTGGAATGCTTGGGAATTTTTCAGAATGTGAACGGGAAAGCCTATTTTGACCGTCTGTTCATTTGCTGTTGAAATGAAATCATCGCGGCTCTGCTAGCGACGAGTGGCACGAAATGAGGTGGCGTGTACTTGCGACAATCGATGACACGACTCGGCGTCACGAGGTCCTTCTTCCTGCTTTCCACAAATAATTTCTCTCAAAGATAAGATACACATATTAGCCTGAATAGAACAGGTAGGCATCACTGTACTGACCTACTTTCTCTACTGTGGCACTGACCTTACACACAGTGATGAGCATTCAGGGTTTCTGGGGTAGGAGCTTAAAATAACGACATCAAGCGGGCTCTTTTCAACGTATTATTGCAGGGCAAAAATGCACGAATTTACTTTCACGACACAGCAGTAACAACCCAACCCGCAACTGTTTCTCGTCTTTTTGTTTATGTTTTCACATTGGCGCAAGATTTTTGGGGGCCGTTGAACTCGATGGAATTTACTTACCCCATCTAATATGCGCCAACAGAAGTGCCACAACGCTGGGACGATACTGTCTCGTCGTTCACCTTGCTATCCACGAAGTTTGCTTGCTTCTGAGACCGCGCTTTCGGCTGATTCTATCGAACCTGCACGCTTACCCCGCCGACCAGAGAACCGAAGCGCGCGTCAGGCCGCCTTGTCTGCCGAGGCCTGCCGCCATTGCACTACTCGAAGTAAATAAACGCTAGTTTCCGGTTAATGCGATATGTCAACCAACTATGCGGCCAAGATTGGCTAACTGGTTTGCGATGGGCATCGCACGAGGAGCAAATCAGTGAGCGAGTGACGGGCTGCGATGTCGCAAAGCGGCGACTTGCTCGTCGCTGAGCGACGTCCGCGATTTGGAATTGGGAGCCTGCCTTCAGCCACTGAGCTACCACTGTGGGTACGCCGTATAAGGGATTCTGTAATTGTCGCAAAAAATGTACGGAAGGGACTGCGTTTGCAGTTGCAGCAGTGAAACGCCGCTAAAGTAATCCGCGTGTACAAGTTTCAGGAGATTTTTGCCATAACCAACACCAATTACACTCAAAATGCATATATATATATATATATATATATATATATATATATATATATATATATATATATATATATATATATATATATATATATATATATATATATATATATATATATATATATATATATATATATATATATATATATAGCCAATCAGAAAATGGGAAATGAGGGGCTCCGTGAAATAAGACAGAAAATAAGGGTTGGCAGTCAAGAAAACCTCGGAAAACAAAGGGGAGGTTGTGGTGGGTCATAGAAAGAGTTGAAGAATTTTTTGAGCCGAATAGAAAGTGGTGAAAAAATGCCCGCCGTGGGATCCGAACCCACGACCTCCAGAATACAGAATATATATATATATATTGAAATGGGGTTTATTGGCAAGGGTTGCTGTGTAGGCGAAAGACGAGGAGGGCACAGGCCGAGCACAGTCCGAGCACAGTCGACACTTGGAGGAAGCAGAGCGAGAGAGAACCCCGTCGCTCCAGGCGATGGCGGTGCGGCTTCCATATTCGGCTTCTGCTACCGACGACGATAAAGTGGCGCACATCTCCCGCAGGGGATTGGTGACGGTCTTGATTCTTCCGGTGAACGTTGCCAATCTTCTGCATTACAATCACCCCCGGGCGAAAAGGGTAGCCATCCTGGCGACTCACGGCGCTGGCGAAACAAGTGGATCGTAATAGGGTTTTAGACGTTCAACATGCACTGTTTCCCGACCACGGCGTCGGAGATCCTGGGAAGGTGTTAAGGGCTCGACAACATAATTGACTGGGGAAGTCTGTTCGATGACGCGGTAAGGGCCTTGATAGTTTGAGAGGAATTTCGAGGAGAGACCAGGAGTCCGAGTGGGTACCCAGAGCCATACACGAGAATCAGGAACGAAGCTCGGCACGGGCTTTCCATCAGTGTGAGATTTTTTGCGGCCCTGTTCTTCCGTGGTAAAAGAACGAGCAAGTTGCCGGCATTCTTCTGCACGCTTGGAGGCCTCCGAGACCGGAGCACACTCAGATGGATCGGGACGATACGGCAGAATGGTGTCCAACATACACGATGGCTCACGCCCGTATAAAAGGAAAAATGGAGAGAACCCAGTCGTGACTTGAGTGGCGGTGTTATAAGCGTACGTCACGTATGGAAGCACCAGGTCCCAATTTCTATGATCGGACGCCACGTACTTAGACAACATATCTCCAAGGGTGCGGTTAAAGCGCTCTGTTAGACCGTTTGTCTGCGGGTGGTAAGCTGTGGTCGTGCGATGGATGACATGACATTCTTTAAGAAGCGCCGAAACGACGTCAGACAGGAAGACACGTCCCCGGTCACTGAGCAGTTCTTTAGGGGCACCGTGACGAAGTATAAATCGACGCAAGAGAAACGAGGCAACGTCACGTGCCGTGGCAGTTGGCAGAGCAGCGGTCTCTGCATACCGTGTTAAGTGGTCAATGGCCACTATAGCCCAGCGGTTTCCGGCGGCTGTGCAAGGTAATGGGCCGTACAAGTCAATGCCAACACGGTCAAATGGCTTGGCCGGGCAAGGCAGCGGTTGCAAAGGACCGCTCAGATGGGGCACCGGCGCCTTTCGTCGTTGGCAGTCTTGGCAGGACCGAACGTATTTGAGCACAAAGCTGTACATCCCACGCCAAAAGTAACGAATGCGCAAACGTTGATAAGTTTTGAGCAGGCCGGCATGACCGCACGTGGGATCGGAATGAAAAGAGGCGCACACATCGGATCGCAAATGTTGAGGGATGACAAGTAACCATTTGCGGCCGTCGGCGTGATAGTTGCGGCGATAAAGCAGCCCATCGCGTACCGCAAAGTGTGATGCTTGCCTTCGCAGAGCCCGAGTCGTAGCGGCCCTGGAAGGATCGGATAGGCAGCTGATGAGGGAAGCGATCCAGGGATCCTTCCGTTGCTCGGCTGCCATATCAGTCACCGAAAGGGCCAGCAGATCACCGGACGGCTTTGCAAGGTCAGAAGAAACTGGTGAACGTGACAGAGCGTCGGCATCAGAATGCTTCTGACCGGACCTGTATATGACACGGATGTCGTATTCTTGTAGGCGAAGCGCCCATCGCCCAAGACGACCTGCCGGATCCTTTAACGACGCCAACCAGCAAAGCGCGTGGTGGTCAGTGACCACATCAAATGGGCGGCCGTACAGATATGGTCGAAACTTAGCAAGCGCCCAGATGATGGCCAAGCACTCCTTTTCGGTTACCGAATAATTCGCTTCAGCTTTCGTCAACGTGCGGCTCGCATAGGCAACGACATATTCGTCAACGCCAGGTCTTCGTTGGCAAAGCACGGCCCCAAGGCCAACTCCACTGGCGTCAGTGTGAACTTCAGTAGGCGCTGTAGGATCGAAGTGGCGGAGTACAGGTGGAGAGGTCAGTAGACAACGCAGAGTTTCAAACGCGTGGTCGCAAGCTGGGGACCAGTCAGGTAAGTCGCTGGCACCACCAAGGAGTTTCGTCAATGGCGCAATGATAGAGGCAAAGTTGCGGATGAAACGTCGGAAGTATGAGCAAAGGCCTATGAAGCTCCGAAGAGATTTTATATTAGTGGGCTTCGGGAACTCGGCCACTGCGCGGAGCTTCGCTGGGTCGGGTAGAACGCCGTCCTTGGTGACGACGTGGCCCAAGATGGTTAGCTTCCTCGCGGCGAAGTGGCACTTTTTTAGGTTCAGTTGGAGTCCAGCTCGAGAAAGACAGGTTAAAACCTGTTCTAGGCGCTGAAGGTGCGTCGGAAAATCGGCAGAAAAAATGACAATGTCGTCTAAGTAGCACAAGCAAATTTTCCACTTGAGTCCCCTCAGAATATTGTCCATCATGCGCTCGAATGTTGCCGGGGCGTTACACAGCCCGAACGGCATAACATTGAATTCATATAATCCATCAGGGGTGACAAATGCCGTCTTCGAGCGATCAGCGTCGGCCATAGGTACCTGCCAATATCCGGATCGCAAGTCAAGAGACGAGAAAAGCTCTGCCCCCTGCAAGCTGTCCAGAGCGTCATCAATGCGTGGAAGCGGATAGACGTCTTTGCGCGTGATATTGTTGAGGCGACGGTAGTCCACGCAGAAGCGAATGGATCCATCCTTTTTTTTGACGAGCACGACAGGAGATGCCCACGGGCTGCTTGAGGGTCGAACAACTCCACGCTGAAGCATGTCGTCCACATGCTGCTCGATGGTGCGGCGCTCAGCTGGGGAAACGCGATAAGGCCGCTGCCGGAGGGGGGCATGGGTACCAGTGTCGATGGAGTGCTCGACTGTAGATGTGCGGCCAAGTTCGCTTTGGGCCAAGTCGAATGACGATTGAAATCGTTGAAGCAGCGCCAAAAGTTGGACTTGCTGGGTAGGGTCTAGACCGTCGTCAACAGAGGCAAGAAAAACATCAGTCGAAGGCTCCGCCCCAGGCGGACATGCGGTCCGCCTGGGAAGTGCGGTCCGGAATGGCTATCACGCGACCAGGATCTATGTATTCCAAGCTGCCAAGTGTTTCACCCTCCAGAAGGGCGCACGGCGCCGAAGACACGTTAGTGACAAACATGTTGCCCGTTCCGGCGCTGAGAGTAAGGAGGGCAGACGGCAGGGGAAAACATTTGCGGCGGAGAAAAACGTCAGAGGGCGTAAACAGCGCCGTGGCGTCAGTCGTGGATGCGCAGCGCACGGGCACACAAACAGAAGAATAGGGCGGGACGTCGGTGTCGGTTGCCATGACAAGTTTGGTTGTGGGGGCACTTTTGCTGTCATCAAATAGTGCGTCACAGAAAGAAAACTCAACTTCTGCGCGCGCACAGTCGATCACTGCGTTATGACGCGAAAGGAAGTCCCACCCTAATATGACGTCGTGGGAACACGCCGGTAGCACAATGAGTTCAATGAAGTACAGCACGTCCTGAATAACGACTCTAGCCGTGCAAACGGCCGTTGGTTCAATGTTGTGCGCGCTTGCGGTTCGGAGCGACAGTCCTTGAAGAGGCGTCGTGACTTTGTGCAATAAACGGCATACATCGGCTTTGATGACGGAAACAGCAGCTCCCGTGTCTACCAGGGCGACAGTGCGAAAACCTTCTATGGTAACGTCGATAACATTAGTAGGGGACGAAGGAGGGTGAGGCCTTGTACTTTTCGACGTCAGCGCAGTTCTTGCCTCGGGAACTGCGGCGACTAGTTTTCCGTGTCTTCGTTACCAGGACGACGTCGCATCGGAGAAAGCGAGCGACGGCGCGGGGAAGATGGACGACGGTCAGTAAATGTGGTGCGATCCGAAGAGCGAGGTTCAGTCGGGGAGCGAAGTGGCACCTGGGCTTGAGCCGACGGCGGAAAACCGGCATGTGTAGCGTCCCATAATGACGGCGGACGGCGGCGGCAGTAGCGTGCGACGTGCCCAGGTACTCCACAAGCAAAGCAAATAGGACGATTATCCGGAGTACGCCACGGACCACCGGCCTGGGAATTAAACCGTGGAGGCGGAGGCACAGTTGGGACAGCTCGAGGTTGCACCGGAAACGTCGGCTGGTACGTCAGGGTTGACTGCGGCAATGGTCTTGCGGTGATGTTGGCGTATGTGACTGGCGCGGCAATCGGCACGTATTGCGGACCAGGCGGAAGTGCTTCGGCAACTTGATCTCGGATCACATGCTCGAGAGAAGGTCCTAGCGTCGACACAGGCTTTGCCGCGGCAGGTAGAAGAGACAACTGACGGGCCACCTCCTCCCGCACGAAGTCTTTGATTTGCGAAAGCAACGAAGGATCTGCGTGCATCGCTGACAAACTTGACACACAGTCATTCTGTACAAGAGATCGTCGAGTGAGGGCCCGTTGCCTCCGTAACTCATCGAAGCTTCGGCACATGTTAATGACTTCGGTGACGGTGCGTAAGTCCCTCGACAAAAGCATTTGGAAGGCGTCGTCATCTATTCCTTTCAAGATGTGCTTGATTTTTTCAGCTTCTTGCATAGAGGGGTCGACGCGCCGACACAGGTCCAAGACGTCTTCAATGTAACTGGTGAAGTTTTCACCGACCTGCTGGGCTCGTAAGCGCAAGCGCTGCTCTGCTTGAAGCTTGCGCACAGCTGGACGGCCGAAAACCGCAAGGAATTCGTCCTTAAACTCAGCCCATGTCTTAAGGCGGCTCTTGTTATTCTTGAACCACACCTCAGCGACGCCGGTCAGGGGGAAGCTCACGTGAGTGAGTTTGAAAACATCGTCCCACCGGTTGTACGCGCTCACCCGCTCAAAGGTTTCGAGCCAATCTTCCGCGTCGTTTTCGTCAGTGCCGTTGAAGTCTGGCGGGTCTCGCTCACGCACAGCAACAGAGCACATCACAGGCCGAGGCGAGGGCGTAGCGGTTTGGTTGGCTTCGCTGGTCATCCTTTCGGGCAGCTTTCGGCTCCGGAGTTCCAGGACTGGATCGTGACCCCGGCTCCTCCACCACTTGAAATGGGGTTTATTGGCAAGGGTTGCTGTGTAGGCGAAAGACGAGGAGGGCACAGGCCGAGCACAGTCCGAGCACAGTCGACACTTGGAGGAAGCAGAGCGAGAGAGAACCCCGTCGCTCCAGGCGATGGCGGTGCGGCTTCCATATTCGGCTTCTGCTACCGACGACGATAAAGTGGCGCACATCTCCCGCAGGGGATTGGTGACGGTCTTGATTCTTCCGGTGAACGTTGCCAATCTTCTGCATTACAATCAAATGTTACGTAGCGGCAGGACACAGATGAGACGAACGATGCGATGGAGTGAAGCGATCTATTCACATTATGTACAGTGCGGCCATGATAGAGCTCGCGCAAGGTTCGCGCCAGGCACTTCGTCGTCGTCGTCGTCATCGTCGTTGTTTCAAGGAGCTGTCAGGCATTGTCCACCTTAGTCCCGTAACATCACCCGCCGGTTCGAGGACGACCGACCCGGTCGTGGCCGAGGCAACGCGAGGATTGCGATGAGGATGAGCGATGCGATGACAAGGTACAGTGAAGATGTGCCTGCCGCCACCAATGACGATGCACGTGATAATGCCTGGCCCCGCAAAAGCGATGTCTTGAAGACAGCGCGGACCGTCGGAGGAACTCGAACCACGTCGGACGAGAGGGCTGGGGACGCGGCTTCTGTTCTTTTGGTCTCGGCATGTAGCGGCTCGTCTTCATCGGCTGGTCACGGGCTGGGGTCACGGGGCAGGGGACGTGGTCGATTGCTCGTCGCAGTGGGCTGGGGCTGCCCGACACGGCTGATGTTTCCTCGACGATTCCGCCCGGGCCGAGACGATGCGGTGTGGAGGCCAGGATGGGGATGACACCGCACACTCCACCAAATGTTACGTGGTTGCAGCACAAAGGACGTGAACCATGAGATGGGCGAACGGTGTATTTTCACTATTTACAAGATGTCGGCCATAAGACAGAACCGGCGCTGGCTGAGCGCCTGACCAGCTTCATCTTCATCGTTGTTCGCATCCTCGTCGTCGTCTTCTAACTTAACCCCGCCGTCGAGGGAGACCGTCCCGGTCGAGGCCTTAGTAGGTGAGCGAGAGTAGTGAGTACGAACGATGAAATGATAATACATAGTGAAGACGTCGTTGCCACCACGGATGAGGATGAAGAGCTTGGTGAACACTGGCCTCGGAACAGTCATGTCCTCCGACGTCATGAAGCAACTCCAAAGCCCTTGAAAAGCGTCGGCGAACGGGACAAGGGGACGGCGTCGTCGTCTTGTGCGGTTACGGCTTCTCACGTCTCGGCTGATCTCGGCTCATCATAGGCTGGGGGCACGGGCTGGGGGCACGGGCTGGGGAACAGATGTCGTGATGTGTCGCCGGGGCTGGGGCATGCCGACGCGGTCCAAGAGCCTGGAGAAAATCGCTTCAGGAGACAAGACGGTGCGATGCTGGGGGCCAGGATGGGGATGACACCGCACACTCCACCAAATGTTACGTGGTGGCAGCACAAAGGACGTGAACCATGAGATGGGCGAACGGTGTATTTTCACTATTTACAAGATGTCGGCCATAAGACAGAACCGGCGCTGGCTGAGCGCCTGACCAGCTTCATCTTCATCGTTGTTCGCATCCTCGTCGTCGTCTTCTAACATATGATGTCACGGGACAGGACAATACCCGCGCAAGCAAGGCCCACCACTAATGATGACAAGGAAGAAGATGGGTGCGGGGTGCAGCAAGCCCGGGCTCAGCGGCAAGCTGCCTGTAAATAGTCGTGTAAATACATCGCTTCATCACGTCATGGTTCGTGTCATCTGCCGCCACGTTACATTTGGTGGAGTGTGCGGGTTCGTCATCCCCATCCTGGCCCCAGCTCCGCATCGCATCGAAGTGGACGCAGCCGCCAAGGACAAAGAAGCCGCGCCGGACCGCCCCAGCCCAGTCGAGACCAGAACCAGACGATGTCCCCGCCCGCCCCGTGTCCCCAGCCCGCAAGACCCAAACGAAGACCAGTTGAGACGAGCCGACCGAGACACGCCGACGATGTGTTCCCCCGCCCTTCCGTCCGACGTGGCTCGAGGACCTTCGGTGGTTCGTCACGGCAGACGCCGTTGGTGTTGCTGGGCCAAGCATTATCAACGTCTTCATCCTCATACGTGGCGGCAAGTGATTCGTCACTGCATTTTTCATCTCATCCGCATTCAATCGCCAATTTGCCTCGTCGTCGACCGGGACGGTCCTCATCGACCGGGGAGGTGATGTCACGGGACAGGACAATACCCGCGCAAGCAAGGCCCACCACTAATGATGACAAGGAAGAAGATGGGTGCGGGGTGCAGCAAGCCCGGGCTCAGCGGCAAGCTGCCTGTAAATAGTCGTGTAAATACATCGCTTCATCACGTCATGGTTCGTGTCATCTGCCGCCACGTTACATTATATATATATATATATATATATATATATATATATATATATATATATATATATATACTTATATATATATATATATATATATATATATATAAGTACGCTCTTCGGAGACTTTATTTCCAACGTTTCGACCTGAGACAGGTCTTCCAGGAAGACCTGTCTCAGGTCGAAACGTTGGAAATAAAGTCTCCGAAGAGCGTACTTCTACTTTGTGCGTATTCCTGCAGCAACTAAGGACTCCACTTCACGACTATATATATATATAAATATATATATATATATATATATTGTCACGGAAAGAATGAGGTATCGGTCCAATCTCCAGAGAAGAAGACGAAGACCCAGCTTTGCAGGCTTCCTCATGGTCGACATCGTGTAAATAGTGTAAATACATCACTCGCATCTTCCATGGTTCATTTCCTGCGTCCTACCGTCACGTAACATGTTTTGGTGGAGGTTGCGGAGTTGATCCTTCGCTTCGCCTCGGCTACTTGAACATCGCGTCTATTGCATATGTTCATTACCCTCGTTACCATATATATATATATATATATATATATATATATATATATATACAGAAAGAAATGCTGGCAGTCTACAACACCCAAAACGCCAAAGAAGGCATAGGGGAACGGTTAGACTATTTTTTACGGTTCGTGACGTTACAATTTTTATTTATTATAATTACGTCAGAAAGAAAGAAAGAAAAACACGCGCCCAGAGTGGGGACCGAACCCATGCCTTGGGTTTCCACGACCGGGTTTCCCGCCAGTTACCCGCTTATGACAGGTTTTAGACGTTCGCGTCACGCCCCGGGGGTTGAAAAGAAGGTCCCCTTCTCCCCGTGTAGTCTGAGTGGCGCTGGCTACCACCATCATGCGTCAGATAAAGTTGTAGTAAATATAAATACCCCAGAAAGTGAAGGAGAACACAGTCGCCCAGATAGTCGAATTGGTAAGGCATTCCAGATCTAATCGAAAGGCGTGGGTTCGGTCCCCACTCTGGGCGCGTGTTTTTCTTTCTTTCTTTCTCACGTAATTATAATAAATAAAAAATGTAACGTCACTAACTGTAAAAAAGTCTAACCATTCCCCTATGCCTTCTTTGGCGTTGTAGACTGCCGGCGTTTCTTTCTGTATTTCCTAGCGAGCCCCTCATTTCCAAACCATATATATATATATATATATATATATATATATATAGAATAAGGGTTGGCAGTCAAGAAAACCTCGGAAAGCAAAGGGGGCAAAGCGTTTGGTTATAGGAGAAGGGCCCCTTCACCCCGAGTAGTCCGAGTACATGCTTAGCGAGGGCCTCTGTTCTGGCAGTCGCGGTGCCAAAGGTAGCTTAAGAGGGTTCAACGCTGGTCGACCACTCTCGACATGTCGTAGACACTCGAGTCACGGCCCGGGGATTAAAAAAAAGGTCCCCTTCACCCCGATTAGTCCAAGTGGCGCTGGCTACCACCCCCAAGTGCAGGAAACAAAAATACCTTAACATAAATAGTGGTGGTGGGAAACAGAAAGTGGTGGGGAAGCAGCCCCGCCGGTAGCGTAGTGGTTATCGCACCAGGCCGGTATTCTGGAGGTCGTGGGTTGGGATCCCACCTGGCGGGCATTTTTTCTCCACTTTCTTTCTTTCTTTCTTTCCAAATTCTTTATCTGTTTCAATGACCTACAACATCCTCCCCTTTGCTTTCCGAGGTTTTCTTGACTGCCAAATCTTATTTCTGTGTTATTTTCAACGAGCCCCTCATTTCCTATTCTGATTCGCTACATGCATAGAGAGGGCCTCTGTTCTGGCAGTCTTGGTGCCATAGGAAGCTTAAGAGGGTTCAATGCTGGTCGACCACTCTCGACATGTCGTGGCCCGGTGGTCCCCTTCACCCCGAGTAGTCCGAGTGGCGCTGGCTAGCAGCCCCAAGCACAGGAAACAAATAACCTAAGCATAAATACCCCAGAAAGTGGAGGGGAAAATCGCCCCGCCGGTAGCGTCGTGGTTATCGCACCAGACCGGTATTCTGGAGGTCGTGGGTTCGGATCCCTCCTGGTGGGCATTTTTTGTCCACTTTCTTGTATATATATATATATATATATATATATATATATATATAAATCTAGAGAAAGATAAACTCACAAAGCGCGCCGAAATAGTATAAGTAAAGAGTCGGATACACAGCAAGAACAATAACAAACAATGTTTACTTACGTAGCGGCAACGGGACTTGCCTTCATCAGAGTAAAGTTACATGATTTTGCTGTCGCAAACATTTTGAACACATTTCTTATATAGGTTTGCATAAAACTGTGAGAAGGAGAGGAAAATGTTTCGGAAAAGGAGAGTGTGCATACAGTCAGGCTACGCCTATGTTACAACATCAACAACCAAACAAAAAAAAAATAAATAAAAAGGGGGGGGGAGAGAGAGAGAGAGAAAAAGGGGTCGTGTTAACAATGCAGCATTCAAGGTTGCACCATGACGGGTCAACGTATGCCGCGCGGGCTGCAAGTTCAGACAATGGGGGAAATTGGACAACCGCGGCTTGAAAAGAAAGGGAAGAGTATACAGTAAGGTATTCAGTGGCTGGGGAGACTGGTTCGGGGGGAAGCGAAGATGGGTGTGCCCCCCGCGGATGAAGAGAATAGATAGGGGGCACAAAAGAGCATTTCACAGAAGCTAGCAATTGAACAGGAAATAGGTAGGGTCACAAAAGGTTAAACATGAATAGATCACAAAGAGTTAAACATTCTTAAGTGGTGGTGGGAACGAGGCCTCCTTCCCCAGGACAAATGGCATTGTTGAGCCGCATTAGGCTAATAAAGATGCTGTATTAGGAGAGTTTCTGCGAATTCTGATGGCAAACTCGAGGGTAGGAATAATGAACATAGTTATAAAAATTATGAAGCCGCTAATTTTAATCGAGGGATAAGCACGTTAGTTTTCCGTAACTTTCATTAATTCCAAGTGTGGCTGACCCAAACTTATAAATGAGATAAGATTCCCGAACCTCGCGGTCGTGGTGCGTTTTGAAGGCGGATTCTAAAATCGTTGCTTTAAGATGTTCAAATGCATGCCCGGGACTGTTCACATGTCTTGACAGGGGCAAATAAGGGCAGCTTTTTGCATGAGAGCGGTGATTATTGAACCGTATTCGGAAGGGCGTTTCAGTTTGGCCGATATATTGTTGCCTACAAACAGTGCACTCTAGAAGATATACGACATTAGCGGAGTCACAGTTAAAGTTACCTTTTATATTTACTTAGTAGTCTAAAGCCGTGCTGGTGGCGCGCTGTGTAGTGGTCATGTGTGGGCATACTTTACATCGGGGTTTATTGCAGGGAATGCAGCCAGTAGTAGCCGGTCGGTTGATACGAGAGTTAATAAGAAAGTCACCTAAATTCTTATTACGCCGGTATACAACGCGTGGTGGTTCGGGGAATATGCTTTTTAAGCGGTCACTTTACATTATGATATTGTGATGTTTTTGTAGCACGGTTGACCCTCTTGGAGCGGAGGATGAGTGGGTTAAAACTAAGTTAGTTTGCGGGTTCCCGTTCGGGGCTTTTTTCTTACAGATTTCGTTACGGTCTAATTGGTTGGCTCGCACAATAGCGTCGTCGATAACTTTTTCCTGGTATTTTTTATTCAGGAGGGCGGTCTTGAGTTCTCGACAGTTTGAGTCAAAGTCGACTTGGTTTGAGCAAATTCTCCTAAATCGATGGGCTTGGCTGTAAGGTATTGCTGTCTTGCAGTGTCTGACATGGCTACTTCGGAAGTGCAAATACTGCCGCGTGTCTGTCGGTTTTCTATACAGTTTAGTTTGAAGCCGACCTTGGAAGGTAGTAACGGTGACGTCCAGAAAGTTTACACTGTGTTCCGAATAGGAATGAGCAAGGGAAATACTAGGATGGGCTAGGTTAAATGCCTCAATGAATGTGAGGAGCTCCGCCTCACCGTGTTGCCAGATCATGAATATGTCATCAATATACCTTTTATAGTACATTGGCTTTAAATTTCGGGTGTCAAGAAAGTTTGATTCGAGGTGACTCTTTACTTATATATATATATATATATATATATATATATATATATATATATATATATATATATATATATATATATATATATATAGTTTGGAAATGAGGGGCTCGTTAGGAAATACAGAAAGAAATGCCGGCAGTCTACAACGCCAAAGAAGGCATAGGGGAAGGTTAGACTATTTTTTTACCGTTAGTGACGTTACATTATTATTAATTTTTTATTAATTACGTGAGAAAGAAAGAAAGAAAAACACGCGCCCAGAGTGGGGACCGAACTCACGCCTTTCGATTAGATCTCGAATGCCTTACCAATTCGGCTATCTGGGCGACTGTGTTCTGCTTCACTTTCTGGGGTATTTATATTTACTACAACTGTATCTGACGCTTGAGGGTGGTAGCCAGCGCCACTGAGGGTGGTAGCCAGCGCTGGCTACCACCCTCAAGCGTCAGATACAGTTGTAGTAAATATAAATACCCCAGAAAGTGAAGCAGAACACAGTCGCCCAGATAGCCTCAGTGGCCAGCGCCACTGAGGGTGGTAGCCAGCGCTGGCTACCACCCTCAAGCGTCAGATACAGTTGTAGTAAATATAAATACCCCAGAAAGTGAAGCAGAACACAGTCGCCCAGATAGCCGAATTGGTAAGGCATTCGAGATCTAATCGAAAGGCGTGGGTTCGGTCCCCACTCTGGGCGCGTGTTTTTCTTTCTTTCTTTATCACGTAATTAATAAAAAATTAATAATAATGTAACGTCACTAACGGTAAAAAATTATCTAACCTTCCCCTATGCCTTCTTTGGCGTTGTAGACTGCCGGCATTTCTCTCTTTATATATATATATATATATATATGTATATATATATATATATATATATATATATATATATATATATATATATATATATATATATATATATATATATATATATATATATATATATATATATATATATATAGATATAGATATACAAGATTTTATTAAACTATGCCAGAACTGCTGTCACGGTTAGTACATAGTACATGTTAACATTCCCAAGCACAGAGGAAACATCAGGTATAATAGAGTCAAAACCAAAATACATAACTGATATCAGCTCTCTATAAACTAGAAATACAAGTCAGATCGTCTTTTATGAAAACGAAAAAAAAAATTGCCTTGGCCACACGGCCAGAAATCATCTCCATTGTCACCCCTTCACAACTCTCTGAATCTCGCCAGTTTCGATCTAATCATATAATATATAATTAGAGAAGCATCCATTTTTCTCCGCTGCCTGATCGCTGCGCGCAATTATTTTTCTTCCGATGCAATCATATTTTCCCGCCTAATCTGGTTTTCCCGTGGCGTAACTAAATGACGACTAATAAGCAGAACGACGACCGCGGATTCAACGTACAGCCGAACCGGTCCGGCAGCTTAAAAACAGGGCTTAAAACGTTATTCGGATACATAGCCGGAGCGGTCGCTGCTCGAACGCTGTCCTGAGTGGGATGGCAAGATTATACGCCGTTGTTATCCTCGCTCTTTGACGTACGATCAACCTCAAAATCTCTTCTGACGGCCACGGTTGACGGCGTTGCCGAACAAGAAAAACGCGACGCTTTTAGGTCACCGCCTAATCACCGTCGGCGTGAGGCTTTTTTTACGGTCAAACCGCGCTCATTTTTTCGTTCCTTGCTTTTTCAGCTTATGTACTGCGTTGACTTGGTTTCAAACGCGATGCCGCCCGCGATTTCTTTTATCACTCCTTTGCGCGTTGCCGGGGCTGTGGACGCATTCCCCGAAACTTCCTTCACACTAGGCCCAAATTTACTGAGTTACAGCCGATGTCTTAATTTTCTGCGTATATATTGCTTTGCTGTTGTGTTGATTTTGCTTTGTTAATATTTTTACAAAAAATATAAATAGCACGAACTAGAATATTTTCGGTACGATGGACAAGTGCAGCAGTCTATACTCATTCGAGGGTGGTTGTTTTTTCGTGTGTGTGTGTGTGTGTGTGTGTGTGTGTGAATGCGAGCAAGGACGAAACAAGAGGCCTCGTAAACCCGCAAAAGGTCGATGAACGTGAGTTTGGCTGAACGTATTTGCTCGCGAAACGTTTTTCACGTGTAAGGAGTTTCTTGCCTGTATGTTCTTGGATGTTGTGAACAGAATTCGCGGTAGAAGGTACAGCCAATACAATAAGATGGTCTCGTGCAAACTGATCGTTATTGAGCTAAATTGAGTTAGAACACCTCCTCCTCGCCATAACCACGTTTCTAAAGTGCGAAAATTTGTTTATTATGACTTAATAAAAACTGACTCCATTTTTAGGATACTAAGAAATTTACTTGAATGGAATGTAATCTAAACAATTGTTTCTTATTAGCCTGTAAACACTTGAACACATTTTTTTCCTTTTCGTTTTATTTGTTAGAGTTATGGGTGAGAACAAGAACAGGATATAACATCAACTACAGTCGAAACTCGTTATAACAAAGTACAGTAAAACCCTATTACAGTCAAACCCGGCTATAGCGAACCCGGGTAGAGCGAATTATGCTATATATCGAACAAAAATAATTCAGTTACGGAAATACACGGGAAACATATTCCTTATAACGAAGTTCACATCCGATATATCGAACTCTGCGCGCCTAGAATGGCCGCTGAAATGCATGGTCTCGGAGCGGCGATTGAGATGTGGATTAGCCGCGACCACAGAGCAAGACTCCGCGACTGAGACATTGCGCCTTGCACGGAGTGACGTGACGCCCCACACTTTCTGTAACTGTTTCCGACGCGCGGGACTCACGACGGAACCCGCCCACTCAGCGAGTCCGGACCAAGACACCAGCATCGGTGAACTGTGGTGAAAAAAAAGGAAAAAAAATTAATGTTCCGGGAAGAGCTCGCCAACGTTCCCGATGATGTCGAGAGTGAAAGCTGTCCGACGCTTATAATGAAGCGCTTTCGGCAGTCGATGTGCTCCGCCAATGCTTCTTCGATTTTGGAGGACGTGGACTGTAACTGGTGCAAACAATGTTTCGTGTAGAGAATGCTATGCTAGTTGAAGCCGCCAAAACGAAAGCGAAAACAAAAATCACCGCTTTTTTTTTTTTTTTTTTTTTTGCAAAGTAGGCAGTTAAGGCGGAAAGTAGCTTTATTACTTGCAACAAATGGATTATTTTGGGTATGGTAATGGCTACTTTACTGTGTTCGTTTCTGCATGCTGCGGGGATGGCGGAGTTGGGGTGGGGGGAGGGGGGGGGGGCGCTCTCGCGGATCACGAACTCGTAACAATAAGCTCGTTATAGGCGGGTTCGGCTATATCAAACTATTGGATATATCGAACTAATCGCGGTGCATATTGCAGTTCGCTATAAACCGGTTTGACTGTTTAGCGAACCCGGATAGAGCGAATTATGCTATATATCGAACAAAGAAAAATCAGTTACGAAAATACACGCGAAACATATTCCTTATAACGAAGTTCACATCTGATATATCGAACTCTGCGCGCCTAGAATTTCCGCCAAAATGCATGGTCTCGGAGCGGCGATTGAGATGTTTAATGTTTGCGATGGAGATGTTGAGCCTCCCGTGGAGCGACGTGACTCCCGGCACTTTCCGTAGCTGTTTCCGACGCGCCTGACTCACGATCAACACTCCCAATCAGCGAGTCCGGACCGAGATGGAAGTATCGGCGAGCTGTGGGAAGAGCTCGCCAACGTTCCCCATGTTGTGCTGAAAGGAGTGCCCATCGAGGATTGCCTGAGTGTCGATGAAGACGTTGCCGTCACTGTGAGCCCTTCGGACACCGGCACCGTCGCCGATGTCATGGCTGCTGGCGCTGCTGGAAGCACTAAAGAGGCGGGGGATGTCGCGAGTGAAAGCCGTCCGATGCTTATTAATGAAGTGCTTTCGGAAGTCAATATGCTCCACCAACATTGCTTCGATATTAAAGGACACGGACGGCAACTGACGCCAATGATGTTTCATGTAGAGAATGCTGTTCTAGTTGACGCCGCCAAAACGATAGTGAAAACAAGAACCACCGCTTTTTGGGAAAGTAGGAAGTTACAGCGGAACGTAGCTTTATTGCTTGCGATAAATAGATAGTTTTGTGCATGGTGATGGCATACTTTATTATTATCGTTTCTTCATACGGGGTGGGAAGAGGAGGGGGGTAGTAGGGGTGGGGGGATTCCCGCGTATTGCGAACGCATAACAAAAAGCTCTTTATAGGCCGGTTCGGTTATTTCGAACTATTGGATATATCTAACTAATCGTGGCGCATATTGCAGTTCGCTATAACCGGGTTTCACTGCAGTACCGGGGCCTCGAATTAGTTCGGTATATCGGATATTCATTATAACAGTAGAGGTAAAAATCGGCTTTGACATATCGAAAGTCTGGCTCACACGGAAATACTTGATACAAAAATGCCTTTGTTTAGGCTTCGAATCCACTATAAACAAGGTAACCTTTACCTTTCTCCTTCTTGCATTTCAACCTCAATGAACCAGAACATGACTTCCTGAAATTAAAACACAACAAAGTTCACTTGACAAATAACGCCTGCGTCGTTATTTACTTGATGAAAGATGTGATCTTCGTCTGGTCTACTCACAGCACTGAGTAGGATAAAGTTTTCCACGGTGTCAACGAACAAAAGGGCCTCGATACTTTTGCTGTTTCGGATGACAGGTTTTATTTTCCATGTAGCTTCTCAGACTACTGCTCAAATATTTCTTTATTATATCCGATATCGCGCGCGGCTCTCACGTTTTGAGTTTCGCTATAAAATAATAAGAGTCATTGAAATAAAGCGTGACCAACTAAAGTTCGTATTTAGTTCGCTATAGCCGATAATTCGCTATATCAGTGTTCGTTATAACGAGGTTCAACTTTAGTCATTTTGAAAATCACCACAGTGGCGTCACGTGATAGTGCTGCGTACAGCCAGGAATGGCGAGTGAGAGAAAGGGAAAAAACAGTCATTGGGATTTAGAAGTAGGAGTGGATCCTTATTCCAGGCAGTAGCGGTCCCAGAGATTGGTTTTTGTGGGGGCGAATTTTTTGGGGTGGGGTGAGGTGGGGGGCGAATAAAGAACCGCTCCCCTTCTTGCGACAATTCTGCGGAGGAGGTGATAACCATGCAGGCGTGTGCGCGTATGCCGTGTGAAGGCACAAATCACTTAGCGACAGAGTGGTGTTTGGCGCCCCTTAGGCGGTGCAACGGCTGGCTAGAGCCCGCATTTCTGACGGTCGCAACACGTTTGCGGCCTCGCACAAGTGGGATTTAACCTCGCGCAAGTGGAATGCTTAAAAAAACTAAAATTAAGAAGCTGAGGACCTCTTTGGGGGGGGGGGGGGGGGGGGGGAGGAGGGGCGATTGCCCCCCGCCCTTTTTTGGGTAGCCCGGGTAACCACGAGTGCTTGGTCTTCCAGGCGGCCGTTGGTCAACAGTGTCTCCCACTGCTCATAGAAGGGTGGAGTTGGAAGGCAGGTGAGAGCCACTAAACGCTTCCAAAAAGCAGTTATCAAAAAAGAAATGTTCAACATTGTTGTTGAAGAAAAACGCAACACAAAACCTCAAGGGAACAGATAAACCTGATGATGATTGTAGGGTTTAACGCGCCCACGCAACGCTGGCGATGAGGCGCGCCGTAGTGGAGGGTTCCGGATTAATTTTGACCACCTGGAGATCTTTAGCGTGCGCCGAAATCTCGTACACACTGGCGTTTTTGCTTTTCGCTTCCATCAGAAAAGCGGCCGCTGCGGCAGGGAATCGAACCCGCGACCTCGTGCTCAGCAGCGCACGACAGGTAAACCTACTGTACAGTGAACGCTCAATACAGCATGCGAAAGAAACTGGATTCGGATGCTAATGTAAATCCTTTAAATCTAAATGAATAACTGTACGCGGTCAAGCGTCACCTTTACCAAAGAAATACTCCCGGTTTTGCCCCGGCGCCTTCCTTCCGGCGCCAATTGCCGACATGCCGTTCAAGAGATTCTCATTAATGTGTTCCCTTTGGGATCAACAGGTCGCTTGCTTCCTGGCGTCCTGTCGGTGGTGGTTGACTAACACTATCAAAAGTTGGACCCATGATGCTTACTCGATTGCGCGCTGGCTTACTTGCTCGTTTGCTTGTTCGCTCAATCGCTTGCTCGGTCGGAAATTTAATTTTCCTATCCCACTCACACAAGGGCTTTCTCGCAAAACGTCACCTACAATCTTCGCTTTTTGCGATTTTGGCACTGGATCGCCGCCTTGTGCACTTGTGACCGCGTTCTCGCGATGAATTCTCCGCAACATCATCAGCGGGGCCAAAATCGCCAGCTTCCGTGTTCCGCGGTCGAGAAACGACACCTGCAGCATCCGAATCCTCACGGGTCAAGCGCATCCGTCCTGATCGTCGGCACGATCCCGCCGTCACGCCAAGCTGGTGTTCTGTAATGACCGAATGCGCTGAGTGCGATGCGCCCCGATGTCTCGTGCGCTGCCTTCCGGAAAGACCAGTTGCGCGCCGGGCCAAATTGAATTTGAGCCAGACCCGGAGCGCATGAGTTATACGCCAGCGAAGAAGGCCGCAACGTAATTAAAGATCCCCTCGGCTGCTGTAGCTCGTGCGACAAGCGTCTTCCCAAGGGTGACGTCTTCATTTGCCGGGGCGGCCTCTGGACCGAAAGGCTTAGCCGGGTCATTTTTTCTTTCATGCAGAGGACAGGACGAAACCTTTTGCACTGCGAGTTAGCGCGGGAGCGCGTGCTGCGCGTGATAGCTGTGGAGTGCATGCGATGTTCCGCCTCATTAATCCGGGTACCTTCGGGCCCATCTGCATATGAGCGTGCAGGTAAAACGACAAGGTGCTGACATGGCCGCGGAGTGTTAGCATTTATCTTTGCCTTCCTCGCGTTCTTGTTATAGCAGGTTCCGGTGGTTTTAAAGCGGCGAGTGCCCATAGCTTGTTAGGTAAGATATATATGTATATTGGTAGGGGCTCGGGCAGCATAAAAGCTGCTGACGCGTGTTCCTGTAAGCCTTACTTTGTACCTCAGGCGACTGGCCTCGTGGGTGAGTTGAATGGGCACGTGCAAGTGCTTAGTACAGCGTGTGCATTTTTGAGGGTGGGGAAACTCCTCGTGAGAGACAAGACAATAAGGAAGGGACAGGTCGGGCGCAGACTCGCAACTAGTACTGAAAAAACGAGCATGATTATATACCATCTATTGCACATGCGCACAGGGCAGCCAGTTTTCCCCCTTTCCCTTTTTCCCCCTTAATTCAAACTCATTTCCGAACAACATAACAGAAGGTTCGCTCACAATTTCAAGGCTTCAATCAACTCACAGCCGACTCGTTCGCGGCTTCTGCTCAGCAATTCGTTCAACAGCATCTGTGCGCGTTCGTTCGTGCGCATGTGCAATACATGGTGTGTATTCATGTTCGTTTTGTCAATAAAGCTAGCTGTGAGTCTGTGCCCTTCCTGTGACTTTCTTATTGTCTTGTCTCTCACGAGGAGTGTACCCACCCTCGAAAAAAAAAAAAAAGCTTACAAGTGCACCGCGCACATTCCGACACGTAGACTCACTCTACGGCGGGATGCGGCGGGTCCTCTTTTTTAACCGCAGAGCGGTTTAAGCTTTAAGTTCCGCCGTATAGCGTTAGCAGAAAAAATACCAAGAGAGAATAGCGAGTGCACGGGCGCGCGCGCCTGGTGAGGAGCGGCGGGGCCCCGTTTAGGCTTGGGCGTGGGCTCGAGCCACGTGAGGAGCTCGCGAAAAATGCCGAGAAATAAGACGAGGTGCGCCCGGTGTCGGCCATCTCGACCATCGGGAACACCATGCCCAGCGTTTGTGGCGTGATCTCTCGCCAGCCGTTCTCCTCGCCAGTTCACGTGCGTTCGCGCCTGAAGTGGAGAGCACAGACGCCGACTTCGCTCTACATGCGCCGAATTCGCGAAGCCTGTAGCCGCGGGTTCTAGCGCCGTACACTTTGCTTTGAGATGTGAAAGCCTGTGGACAAAACGATCCGGCCAGGCTGCCAGTCATGGAGAGCTTTCAGCGGCAGGTTCGGAAATCTATGCGAGGTGCAACAGCCGGGTCTCCGAAGAAGGGAGAGCGGGCTCTGCTGCTTCTCCAGCCTTGCACCACTAGTGGAAGAGGCGCCAATTTTTATTCCGTTAAAATTGTAGAATGATGACGGCGACGACGACGACGATGATGACGATGTTTCTCCCTTACTTACAATGGGGTACAGTTAAACCTGGATGTAAGGAACTTCTATGTAACAAATTCCTGGATTTAACTAAATTTTTTTAATCTACTGCAAACCGCATTGAAACCTATGTGTTTGCTACCTCTATGTAAGAAGGCGTTGCGACGGTTAACGTTGATATAACGAATTCGCTACGCTAATGAGGCACTTTTTTTTTTCTGACCCGCCGCGGTGGCTCAGTTACTAAGGCGTTGCGCTGCTGAGCACGAGGTCGCGGGTTCGATTCCAGGCCGCGGCGGCCGCTTTTCTGATGGAGGCGAAAAGCAAAAACGCCCGTGTGTGCGAGATTTTGGCGCACGATAAAGATCCCCAGGTGGTCAAAATTAATCCGGAGCCCTCCACTACGGCGCGCCTCATCGCCTGTGTTGCGTCGGCGCGTTAAACCCTACAATCAATCAATGCATTTTTTTCTGGAACATCGGCTGGAGAAATGCACTAATTCAGCGAACTTCGCCCGCACCGGTAACGTGCGTTTCCAGTGTCAATGCGGGGTCAGTTATGTACTTGGCCTGCCTGTGGGCGTGTAGTCGCGCGTCTCCACTGCTATCCGCGGCGTTTATTTGTCGATGATCAGTTCTGCTGCGAGAAAACGAAGAGTTTTGTCTTTTCAACACAAACTCGCATTTTTAAATGCCGCCTCCGCAGGCGAGAAAGAATAACGTCTCCACCCGGTACAGTATCCCAGCTAATTAACACCCGCTCAACAATTTTCAGTTCGGAATAGAGCATCAAGTTCGCGAAAAGGCCCCCTTTAACAACAAGATTGATCTTTAAACGGGCTCAGGCACCGAAAAGTGTCAAAAGACATAAGTGATACTCACGTTACCTTTGTAGTGCGGAGTTAAGTGACCTTGCCTCTTTGAAGTGCCGTGTAGAGATTACATTTGTGGAAAAGCAGGAGGCGCGAATCACGCAGCTTTTCACTGTGAAATAAATCCTTAAAGCTGAGTTCACCACCACTTATGTCTAGCAGTGTGACTTCGTTTCTGCTTCATTCACGCAAGCCTTAACTAGAAACCTGCATGTACCGAATGCCTGGATGCAACGAAAAATTGCGAATTTTCGTCAACTTCATTATATCCAGGTTTAGCTGTACTGGCCAAGGGTTAAAGCGTTGACTGAGCTCCGGTTGGAGCTTGTAGGTTTAATTTAATATATATCTATTTTTTTCAGAAAAAACTGTACATGAAATGAAAGAAAGTGCAATGTGGTAACAACGAGAACTAGCCAATAAATATAACTTCCTGATCAGTCACAGAAAAATAAGTTTAAACAAAATTACAAATCCCCCTTTTCACGTAGCCTAGATTTTCGGCCCCGAACTTGAGTAAGTAGCATAGAGAGGGTGAGGCCCATACCGTCAATCGACTCCTCAAAAGCAACCGTCTAGCCGCCAAGAAGCGGAGGCAATGAAGAAAAAAAATCGACTAATTTTACGTGGGTGAACACTATATGCATGCGACAGAACTAGCTGGTCTCGAATAACTTGGTAGGCAGACGACTTTTAGTATTGAAGGCAACACATGATATCGCGGTGCCTTTTAACAAATCATTCAGTCTCTACCAAGGAAAACACAGCTCAATCCATGAAAGGCCTGTCTGTGCTTTCCGTGTCTAGCGTAAGCGTATAAAGATTTGCGTTTGGCATACCTAGCGGGCCCTGCATGTTTAAACACATAGCCGTGTTAGTTTATCATCGCCCCTCAGTCTTTTTCTCGCCGAATTATTCCAACCCTAGCTCTATTTAGAAATTTAATGATTCCTAAGTGCCACTTTGCCTTTTTTCACGGCAGACGATTCGAGGCAGTTAGTGCGCCGTACTTCCAAAGAACTACGTGGTTCATATATAACCATTAAATGCGCTCCGCACACATGCCTTTGAGCCCTTATACAGCTCAGGCCTTTCTACGATCTACACCCGGGCTTCTCCCAGCGTTCGCAATAGCGAGGAATAAATATGGAGAAAAAGAATGGTAGGCGTGCCGGTAGAATCTCTGGTTATAGCTGGGGATGTCGGGCACTACAGCCGAGCCCAAATGACCGCGTGTTCAGTGTGTCCCGCGCGCGCGATTGCTCCCATTCTCAGTGGCCGGCCCGATGCGGCCGCCGCTGCCGCGAACACACGAGCAGGCCCAGATCCAGCTATGGCAACGGCTTTCGCGGTCACCGCCGTTTCGACCGGTGAATGATTGCCGATTGCTGGCGTTTCTGCTGCTCGCGCTTTGTATCTGCGCGGGCTAATCGAGCGCTGGTCGTGAGAGCTGCTGTCCAACACCCGCCGCCGCGTGGGAGTGGTCTATTACTGACGGCGACGCGACCGTGTAGACGAGGAGAGGCAGGCAGTTGCCTGGACCCCCTGGCGAGCGCGATTGAATGGACAACGCCTGCTACGAGACAGCAGGCGGCTGCTGGCGTTCATCTCCTTTTTTCGCGCCTTCAGCCTTACTCAGGATCTTCTGTTGGTTAAATTTATTTCTTTTCTGCGTCGACTCGCGCTCATTGGGAAGCGACCGCCCTGACCAGCGAATGACTGTTGCTCCATTGAGTCTGCTACCTGAATGGTGACAGAATGGGTCACCGTAGCGAACGGAACACCCATGAACGGCTCCTCTGCGCATGATGGGGCGCCGGTAAATAACGACGACGTGGCAGTGGACCATAACAGGTGCTCGCCCTTTGCCTATCCTCCCGCGTGTCGGGGCCTCGTGCGTCGATCTCGGTCGACGCTCCGCGGCGGGCGAGCGAAGCGCGCGTGCGTGGCGGCTCTGCGTTGAATGTTGCGAAACGGCCGGTGAAAATGCTGCCGCTTCCCCCTCGGCTCATGAGGAGGCCGATATTTATCGAAGCCCGCTCGAGCATGCTCGGTTCCTTATTTGTTGCGGCGTCAAATTAAGTGGCCTCGGTACCGCGGCTAAGGGGCCGGCCGCCAGACCACTCTTGCCGCAAGGGCCCCGTATTGTGGGCCGCCCTGCGGCCGCAACGGTACAGCAGCGTCGTGTGTACACGATGCACGCACGTGGCGATACGGCGGTCATGAATGTGTGTACTGGGACGACATCGCACCTTTGTTTATCTGCTTTTCTTTTTCTTTTCTTTGCTCCTCACCCGTTTGTAGCAACTCCGATTTGGCGCTCCGATGTGCGCATAAATATATTAGCGTGTCCGCCTGATAGACAACAAGCAAACAAAACAAGACGCGTTTCCTAGCATGCCGCTTTTTCGGGGCTGTGTCTGCGGAGACACCTTGGGTGGACGCTGCCGACTTGGCTTGAAGATCTTATATATGGGTTCTTTCTGATGGGGGGATACAGCTATATGCTCCTTAAGAAAAGTTTTTTGTAGCGATGTTCACTGTTATGAGGGGCACAAAAACGGCGACACTGAGCAATGCACAGATATATAATGGCCAAGTCCCATTCCCGAAGCGCTCTGGTTAGTGAAAAAATTCCTCGGGTTCTGATCGAAGTCTGCTTTCGTGCCTTGAAGGCGAAAACGCGGTGATCTTCTAACGAGGTCTTTACTGCTAGATCGTATTTGCGCCTCTTCGCTATCCCTTCTTTGTCTTTTGGCACGAATTACTTCGACCGGCTTTTTTTCTACTGCACCGTGCTTGCGTCGTCGATTCGTTGACTCTACTTTGCACATAGTCAACTCCTATTGTTTCAAACTTGAAAGGACATTGGAAGTTCGTTTGACTGAGCAGAAGTTCCTATAGATATCACTTTGGGCAAGAAACAAGTTCACGTTATGTTTGGGCTTGAATTTGAATCACACTTTACGGTGTTTTTATAGCTCCGCTACACAAAAGAAACTAAAATCAGAGGTGAAAAGTCCACTACTAGTTTATTGGCCATCTACTACTGCTGGTTAGAAGTTTCAGGACCGGAATAACAAGATTGGTCATTTTAAACCAATCGGGTCACGTCAAAAATGAGTGTTTTGAAAATGATCCGACTCTGAATACGGTCTGCTCTGAATACTGGGTATGGTTAAGAAAGTTGGTCTACACTAAGTTTTTGCTTGATTTCTAACGTTTTTTTTTCTAGCAAAGCAGTTGTTTGTTGAAGCCTTAAAACGCTTGTATTAAACTTTCTAATATGTCGACACAAATTTTTCGCTAGTGGTGGTGCAGCAGCAACTAGTGTCGACAAGTAAAAACTACGGGTTAACTGAATGGCTGACTTCGAATTATGCAGTCTGCAGAAACATTAATAAAACAACAGGCAAAACAGGAATTTCTATTTTGTTCGATTAAACTCGAAGTGCAGATTTTCAGAGTATGTAGTGTACCTTATCTTGTACTGTATCTTGTAGCATGCTTCCAGTGCTAACAAGGCAGAACATACATTGTCTGCGGTATGTTACACAAACCACAGGGCATTCCGGGCTGATTCGTGCGATATGTCACACATTGGAAGAATACCTCGAAGACATATTGGAGGACTTCTATCACTCATCGTTGAAATATTTATATCACACGCATGCTGTCGATCTTCGACATGTCGTTTGACTCTTTACGATATCAGACCTTTCCGATCTTGCAGTATATTGACATGTCGTAGAAGTCCTTATGATGTCAAGGACATTTCGTAATACTTATACGACATGTCGTTGAAATCTCTACGATATTGGACCTTTGCTATGTTGGAGGACTACGAAATGTCATTGAAGTCCTTACGATGTCAACGACCATGTCGTAAAACTTATTCGACATGTAGTTGAAATCTTCGTGATATCGAAGACATGTCGTATATGGATATCGTCGCCGCATTTTCATCAGGTACGAGAGAGCACTGAAAGCTGCATTACGAAAGAGAGCTGCCTAAACAAAATGCAACTCCATTGAAAAATCAACTTATTTAATTCACTCAAACTGTGCAAAAATATGCTTCTGCTGCCTAATTAGGCTGAGACATGGAGGACAGTGGGTATTAAAGTTTTAATGCACCTGTCTTTCCATGTCGAACAGGCATGTAGATAGTATATAGTATCATTTTCTGATGACTTGCCTGCAAATAATTACAATGGGTCACTAGGATACAACATAAAGTGAACAAAAATCTACGCTAGAAAAATCACTGTGCAAACCACAACGAAAATTCCGTTGAGTTCTTAATGTGCAAACTCAATCAACCTTGAATTTCGGTTGACTTTCCGCTGAATCAAGAAGAACTCAACAAAATCTCAACAAAAATTCAGAAGCCATTTTTTCAAGTGGGCTACTATGGAGACGCAGGTTCAAATCCCATCGGATGACGCATGCGTTATTTTGTTTATTTACTCGTTACAGCGACAGGCCCACAACAACGACGGCACTTGTTCGCAGAATGGGACCCTTAAAGGGGCCATGCAGACAAAATACAAGGTTGTTTTATTCGAAGGATTTGGTGTTTTATAGTGCCCTAATCGCTTGTTCGTCAGCAAATGATGCTTTCTTCACTGAAATTGTTATTACTTTAAGTCAAAGTTTCTATTCTGTTGCTAAATCGTGTGTCTTCGTGACGTCGACGATGACGTATTAAGAGCAGGGCCTTACAGCTAATGGCGTATTCGGTTGGCCGCTCCGGTCCTCTGGCTCGGAGACGCCAGATGCCAAGGCGGCTCGCAATCAGAGCCCGAGAGGCAGCGTACCAACCGAATGCATCGGCGATCTCGGAGCAGCCAGCAGCTAAGTGAGCAGCGCGGGAAGCCGCCGGGTAAACTCACGGCCGGACTCGACTCTAGAGCTGTGCACGGGCCGAAAATTTGGGCCCGTGCCCAGCCCGGGCCCCGTGCTTATCGCAGTAGGCCTGGCCCGACCCGACAAAGAAGGCCGACGGGCCGGCCCGGCCCGGCCCGGCCCGAGACCTTAACCTTATGGCCCGGCCCGGCCCGGCTGCGTGTTTCCAACCCAAATACCGTAGCGGCCCGCGCCTGATTGGGGCATGTTTGGAAGCGAAAACTACCTAAAGGCGGTAAAATGCATCGTAAGGGAAATGATAACAGGCAAAACCAACATTAAACGGGCAAAACAACCCCAATTAAACATAACAATCATGCACATATCCCTACCGCAGCTGTCCTTCGCTCAGCTACATACGAAAGAATTGAAACCGACAAAAATGTGACCGAACCGCCCAACCTAAAAAAAGATGAACCAAAAACCCCCCAACCACGGACAAATTCATGGTAATATTGAAAAAATATTCAAGAAAAGTAGCCGAAACCGAAATGGCCCAAACCACTGAAAAGTAAAAAAAAAAAAAAGAAAAGAGCGGGAGCTCACCTAAAGGGAACAAAACCACCCGGAATTTTGTGTAGAATTCCATAATGTGCCATACATGAATTAAAACAAGCAATTAAAATAGAATGGCACCTTGGGCATTTGAACCTGATTCTTGCGATTGCTATCCAGAAATGGAACCTGTATGCCAGGGGATCAGCCGGTTCGTGTTTGTTTAAACAGGGTGTGTACTTGCTTTGTTGTTTCGTCCGTATACGATTCCTTTTCTCAAGAGTACATAGGGCTGCCAGACTCGGTCCCTTCTTTTTATCGAGACGCACAGTACACGCGTGCATTTATGCACATTTTATCGTTGCCGCTTCACTACGTTTTATACCGACTCATATCGCTTATCTATAAAGTTTCAGTCATATTAAGTGTTACTGTTTAGGCGGCTGTTGGCGCATTTAAACCACCCTACTCCCCCGTTGCGCTTTTCCTTTCGTCTTCGTCTGCCGGCCACGACGCCCGAGGACCCAGGCCACCTCCTACGACCAGCTACGCTCGCCACGATGTTTTTCCGCCGAAACAAAGAGCAAAACTAAAGTTTAATTGTCACCTCAGTCTTTGACAGCTTCCCTTTTGTTGGCTCAGAGAAGGAAACGCAACTCTGAATAGGGCACTGCTACAGAAAACAGACGGAGGTGCAGGTTTCTCTGGCAGTGTTTGCAGTTCAAAGTGTTCAATCTTGAAATTTTTTTTTCGCCCGAAGTTAGAGGTGGAACCTAGTCACGCTGAATTGTCAATCGTTATACTTCCCTAGGCGGCGTGTCGCTGAGCCGCATGTGCTGCTCAGTTCATCCCAAGACATGCAGTTTCAGATCTCTAACACTTACAGGCTTGCCATACGCCCACATGTGCCTCAGGGCCTAACGATAAGTTCCGTGGAATGTAAAAAGAAACCTGACCCGTGCTTTTACCGCATCAGCAACATGTAGTTTCTGGGATATCGTAGAAAACCCAAGTATTGCTGCACTGTGCCGGGCCAGCCCGGGCCGTGAGGACGGCCCGGCCCGTCCGAAAAAGATAATCACGTGAGTCATAGATTGCGTTAAAGTCAAAGTGATGCCACTAGAGCTTGTGAGGTATCAAATTAAAGGCCTCGATGAGGGGAATAACGTGGAAGAAATTAAAGATCGCTTCCTGGTTATAGTCATGGGATGGTCACTTCAGTCAAAGATTAGGTTAAATTTCAAACTGTTGCCATTAGGGCTTGTGAGGTATCAAAATAAAGGTCTCGATGGGGGGAATCACGTGGGACAAATAAGAATTGCTTCTTGGTTATAGTCATGAGATAGTCACGGGTGTCAAAGATTGGATTAAAAGTCGAAGTGATGCCAGGAGGGCTTGTAAGATACCAAATTAAAGGCCCCAATGAGAGGAATCACGTGGGACAAATTAAAGATCGCTTCCTGGTTATGGTCATGAGATAGTCACGCGAGTCATAGATTGTTTAAAAGTCAAACTGATGACACTAGGTCTTGTGAGATATCAAATTAAATGTATCGACGAGGCGAACCACGTGGGACGAACTAAAAATTGCTTCCTGGTTATAGTCATGACATAGTCACGTGAGTCATAGATTGGTTTAAAAGTCACAGTGATGCCCTAGGGATTGTTACCACCTACCCGGATGTAAAAACGAAGTTGCACCTGCGAGAAAGTGGCTGATGGTGTGTTGAAAAATTGTGCTAGGAATGTGTGATCACGCTGGTTGTGGAAGCGACGATCCCATATCTGCACAGGATCCCTGCATCCGAAAATCCAAAGTCAGCCATGGGTCGTTCGGGGAAAACTCCTTTTTAAAGCTCGCCTCGAGCAGACTTCTTCAGTTTATGCTTCCTTGAAGCGCACCTATTCTAAGGAAAGATTTTGGGCATCTTTCATTTTCCTGGGAACTTTCTGTCCCCTATCTGAATGGGAACGGAAAGAGCTCTTCAGGCCGAGGGGTCACCACAGCTCCGGGGCTTCCGAATAGGACGTTATCTACCGCTGCCTGATCGCGAAAGGCAGCCCGGGCTGTGACCGCACCTCCGGCAGGAGTCGTTTGCTTCAACGAAAAATTGATTTTTGGGTGTATTTTCACACGAAATAGATATCTTTGCCGAATTCAGGGTGAAAAAAAAACCTTAAAGGAATGTCCTGTTGCGACCGAGTGGGGGCACCCGATCCGATCTCCGTGGCCTCCGACATACGAGTGGTAGCGTGTATGATGCGAGCGGCCAGCCGCTGTTGCAGCCGTGAAGAAGTCCAGAAGCCGTAGGCTAACGTAACTGTTTACTTCATAGCGAGAGGTGAGCCGAAGCCAAAGAACAATGCCCCGACGGGCGAGGTTACAATACAGGACTCGAGCAGAGCGACAACATCGATTCACTGCTCTAACAGGAATGAGTTACAACGCTTGGGTAGCTCTATTTATACCCAAAAGCGATAACGGTCAAACGCAACAAGCGGCAACACGCCACGAACGTCACAGACACACACAACGCTCTTTCCAGTGTTCGTTAGTCGTCGGTAGCCTCCGCGCACGTTGAGTCCGAGAGAGGGGAGAGGGGAGGACTCCGTTGCGATCGACGGGGCCTCTGTGTCCTTGAAGAGCGTGGAGACGAGCCTCGCCGCCAGCCGCCGAAGTTTTGAAATGCGCCGAGAGCAAAGCGTCTGACGCGGCTTGTCGCTACTTGTCACTGACATGGTGGCGCGTGTTTTTAAAGGCGCACAGTGGCTTCGCCGCACAGGCGAGGAGTGATGCGGGGAAGTACTGCGGCGCTGGCCGATTCGTAACAGTCGCCAACAATTTTTAAAGACGATAGTCTTTCTTGGGCTACTTAAACCCAGAAATTTTGGTCTGTCTGTATGTCTGTCTGTCCGTCTGTCTGTCTGTGACTCGATTCAGCCACCCGGCCAAAGCAAAACAATGCCTGCACAATAGTCTTATATAGTCACAGCTAAATCTACCCGTCTATGTCCGGTGTAATGTTCATACTTGTCAACATTGTTGAAGAAGAACAAGACATTACGCAAATATGAGACAACAAATCAATACCGAAGTGATATTTGCAGTGTTCTTTTATGAAAAAATCAAACATGCTTGACTTTTGCGAAATTAAATACTTCATCAACTGTAGAAAAATAATTCACTCCGCCGTCGCCTGCTGTCGCCCGCGCCACTATAGCTTCTGGTGCCATTTTAAGAAATCAACCGGCAACAGTTACGCAAGGTTCCACCAGATAGGTTCCAGGTTCTGCTTGCAACGCACGTGGAGTTGGGAAACGCGGTTCTATAAACGTTGAAGTAGGGCGCCTCGATTAACGCGCGTCTTCGCCGTAGGGCAGCGTTCGCATCGACACACCCGGTTTGGAGCAGTGGAACGCGGGATATTTTAAATGATTTAAGCAAACCTTTGACGTCTTTACCTTGGGAGGAGCGCGACGCAAGAGGAACAACATGAGAGGTGAGCGGTAAAGCGAAGGGAGGCATTTACTTCGCAAAATCCGATAAAGACTATCGTCTTTTGACGACATTTGCAACGAAAGGAGCAGATACGCGGCCAATTTTTTTTTTAAAAGCTCTTCAGCAGCCCGTTAAGTGCATGTCGAATTTTTGACGTTTGGAATCGTTTTTTTTTTCAATATTTTTGTAAACGAAACATAAAAAACTCTTTTTCACACCCTTCACTATTTCATGGAAAGTTACATTTTTACTGCGGTGGCATCTTCTTGCAATTCGAATTAACGCTTTTGCTTTATATATTAAATTAAATTAATTAATTTGCTTTGCCTATTTATTGCTATGTTACTCGTGGCTGATATGCCATGTGGAACAACGTAGCCCCAACAAAATAATGTACCAGGATGGTTAATATATCTATGGGGTTTTACGTTTTTAGCGTGGTAAACCAATATACACATGACGAACCAGTGCGCTTCGGAAGCAGTTTTACATCCCGAATCAGTCTTACGGCAGTAACTGAAAAGACCACGTCTGCTGCAGTGTCTCAGTTATGCTGGTGAGCCCAAGGACGTGGGTTCGATCCCGGTTACAATTAGTGTTTTTTATATGGAGGAGAGAAAAAGACGCTCGTATGTCGAGATTTCGCTGCGCGTTGAATATCCCCAGATGGTCAAAAGTAATCCAGAGCCCTCGAGGCCTAGATGCAGAGCCTCGGCGCGTTAAACCCCCATAATTTGAATTTTGAACTGAAATAATAAAATAAGGCCGCTTATCTGCTTTCTTTGCAGCAAATGTAATCGAAATACAGTAGTCTTCTTCCCCCTGTGCTTTTAACCCCCCCCCCCCCAAGCTGGTTCCCTCCGCTCCCCCTCCCCATCATGCATGCAGTCGAAGTTAGGAACTCTTCTTGCTATGGCTATTTTCCGCGAATTAACAACATCCCGAAAAAAAAAGCAACACACAACGTCTCAAGAAAGCAAGCAGTGCTTGCTCCAAAGTAGTGCATGTATGGAGCGTCGTGCTGGAGGAAAAGAAAATCGAGCCACCATCCGGAAAAGAGAGTTGTGGATCCCGAAGCACAGGAATCTGAAAGGCA
This sequence comes from Haemaphysalis longicornis, assembly GCF_048455015.1. NCBI lineage: Eukaryota > Metazoa > Arthropoda > Arachnida > Ixodida > Ixodidae > Haemaphysalis > Haemaphysalis longicornis. Next base: position 6,085,537 of record NW_027526335.1, read on the forward strand.
GGTGAAGTAAAAATGTAACGTTTTTCAGCAGTCCCATGACAACACCTGATTGGAGTGCCAGGCTTTCCTGTAGTGAAATTTGGTATAAATGACTTCATTCTCTAGAGAATATCTTGGAAGCCGCCGACGGAACGAGTGACGCCACAGTCACGTGAGACGCCGTCCAGGATGACTGTCACCAAGAATACTCGTGGTGACGTCACCCTTTTCTTAGGGAATACGCGGCGCAACAGCGCCGTGATCCACCTTTCAAGACGCTTGGCAGGGTTACTCTTTTAAGGTATCAGCACTATAATTTTTTTTCTGCTCTCTACTAGTGTAATGAATAAATCGACATACGATTGTCTCAATATTGACATACCTGTTTGTGTCGTCTCAGTAGAACTATTCACAACTATCTGAATACTGGCGCCACCATTTGTAAACTATTCCGCCATGAAGATAACGAAAGTTTATAGAAGAAACTGTGACCACCTCCTCCGTGCAACCGGTAACGCCATCTTAGGAGTGTTCACTTTTTCTTGTAATTTGAGCCCATCCTCCATTCGGTTCTCCATAAGTCGCTTCTCGCTTCGTCTTCTGCTGTGCCTCTCAACCTGTGGACAATGGTTGGAATTGCTGTGACATAGGTCTTCAATTGGTCGGTGCTTCCCCACACCACCACTGCCACAACGCCACTACTAACTACGCCCGAGGGCGTGAAAAAAACAAAAACAAAAAAAAACGCGAATATCTTCACTTTTCTAGCAATACGCCGGATGAACGGGCACTCTCCTAAGCATTTCTCGATGATATTTTAATAACCTATAGTCCGTTCTGCATGGTGCGAATTCACTGGCGAATTCGCATTTGTGGCACTGCTCGAGCGACAAAACGACCTATTCCGGAGCTTCGGCAGCAACGAAAACCGATCGTTTGGATTGTTTTAGCTTGTGCAGCAAAACGACATGTTGCCGCACTAGCGACGCTGCAGCTGAAAATTCGCACGTAAATCCTCACCATGTAGAGCGGGCTTATGGCTTATCACGCAAAGGTAATAAATCAATTATTGTCGCATGTGTGGTTCCCGAACATGAATACTCATTCCAATACCGTATGAATTCGAGGCGTCGACAAAGAAATGGTTATGGTTATCATTGTGACGATCGTTTTTATGCAGCTCATTAGCTGGACATCTTGTATCTCAACCGATAACTTCGCTTTGAGGCTCACTTTATTCGACCGTTACAGTATACAAATCCAAACCCGACTTCCTTTTTTTGCAGTTGCTGAGATAATGCCAGCTTGTTCTTCGAAATAACCCCGTAGAAATATTTTCCGTGGTGGACGGAGAGCAACGCATGTCAGGCTCTCACTGTGTTTCCTCCTCGCACATGTGTTACTTTACCGTCGCGCCCCACGTGAGCCAACTACATCATGTAAGAGGCCAGCGCGAACGTTGCGCCAGCCATGTATTGGCGCGGAGTGTTCTGCCAAGGCCGCATTACTTTGGGTACACAAGCGGCTGCCCCAGAACGCTTCACCTGATCCTTATTATTTTATTTTATGAGCAACAATATGAGATTGCGACCGAAACTGCGTAGCATATGTAATACCACTCTCAGATGGCAGATCAAATGATATTTAGAGCGAATGACATTTGCTCTAAATGTCAATAATTCAGCACTACACGACAACACCGACGGGCATTTGAGACGAGTGACATTTTGCGGCTAAGTAAGTTTCGGGAGCTCATTTAGCGGCAAAATGAGTAACCTCGACAGCAGTGGCGCGTCACTAGAGAGGAAAGTGCAGTAATAATACAAAAAGATATGGTTTCTTAAAACTGTCAGCAAACATATTTTCCCCCTCATGTTGTTTTTAAAATAAATAAAGAAAAGCAAGTACTAGCAAAAAAAAAAAAATCTCGTCCACAATGCGCGCTCTACCCTAATACGGGTTTTTCGCGGAAATGTCTGGGCTTGTGATGTCTAGTAGTACCTTAAGCCAGTGATTTTTTTATTTTTATTTAAAAAATATTCCTTTGTTATCTTTTCAAAAAATAGTTTGTATGAAAACATTCTAGATCGAGACCTTTAATTTGGTCTCCCCCAAGCCCTAGTGGCATCACTTTGACTTTTAACCCAATCTATGCCTCATGTGACTATCTCATGACAATTACATCGAAGCAATATTTAGTTTGTCCCATGTGATTCCCCTCATCGAGACCTTTAATTTGATACCTCACAAGCCATAGTGACATCATTCTGAATTTTAACCAAATTAATGACTCACGTGACTATCTCATGACTATAACAAGGAAGCGATCTCTAATTTGTCATACGTGGTTCCCCTCATCGAGACCTTTAATTTGATACCTCAGGAGCTCCAGTGGCACCACTTCGACTTTTAACCCAATATATTACTCACGTGACTATCTCATGACTATAACCAGGAAGCGATTTTTGATTTGTTCGACGCGATTCCCATCATGAAGTCCTTTAATTTGATACCTCACAAACCCTAGCGGCATCACTTTGACTTTTAAACAAATATATGACTGACGTGACTATCTGAAAACTATAACCAGAAAGCAAATATTAATTTGTCCCACGTGATTCCCCTGATCGAGAGCTTTAATTTGATACCTCACAAGACCTAGGGGCATTACTTTGACTTCTAACCCAACCGACGACTCACGTGACTATCTCGTGACTATAACCAGGCAGCAATTTCTAATTTGTCCCACGTGATTCCTTTGATTGAGACCTTTAATTTGACACCTCACAAGCCCTAGTGACATCAATTTGACTTTTAACCCAATCAATGACTAATGAATAATAATTAACCTAAATTAGGCAATTAGTTCACATGAACGCGCGTAGCCGGGATTTTATTTATTGCAAAAAATGTGCATGTCATATGACTAACATTATCACGGTAACGAGTGGTTGCACTTTTAAACAACACGAAAACACGCGTGCTCCACATGCGCACGCCAGGGCCAGTCCTGACCATTTTTGAGATTTTCTTCCGTGGGTGGCGCTGTTGAACGGCGCCAGCAGCGTCATCTGTCCCACGTTCGTGCCCCTATTGGGTTTAGAGAGTAAGGCATTTTGGCAGTTTCCCCTAAAATATCTAATAAGTGAGCAATTTGAATACGATAATTCATACTCATGACGCCATCCTCGGATTCATATAGTAATTAGGCGAAAGTGCTCGATAGTCACGTGACTGTTTAATGGCGCAGTTCTTAAGTCGTTTGCTTAAACTGGTAACGTAACCTCGTTAATCCAACTTAGATGAAAGTACACTGCGCCCGGATTTGTATTGATTGCCAACTAAATTACGGACCGCTGGCGTGTGTTCTGCGCTGCGTGGGTTCTGGATTATATTGGTTGGCACCTGGATTATATTCACTGGCATTTGTATTATATTGAGCGGGAAATCCTGTAGTGCGCACTTTGCTTCTGACCGGTCTTCTTCTACACCTGCCGTATTCTTATTACGGTTCATACTAACCGTTTCCTAAAACGTAAGCTATAACTCGACAAACATGGTCTTGTAAGCGACCGTGCCGGTTGTGTCGGTTGGTCGGTGTTGTTTCAGACAAGTCCAGCGCGTCCGCCGGCTGTGTCAGCCTGCAAAGTGCCGCACTGACTGCTTCGCTGTTTACGTGTTCGTTCGTAACTTTAATTGTTCACCCCACAATTCTTACTGCTATAAAAAGAATGTGTTCTACATTTAAACGCAGATAGCTCATTCGGCAAGCTTATAATACCTAGTTAATTTGCGATTGGTTTTGCCGGCCTCTGCCAATCGCACAGCGGGGCACATGACATCATAGGTTCTGCTGCTGCGAGAAATGAGCTAGTGGGTCGGATGGTCATTCCTTTTTTTCCCAAATATGTAGCTCATTTGGGCGAAGTTTACGATAAAAGTGGTGTCAGTATGATTCTAACGAGGCAATCTTTCGAATGAACCAAACTTGCGTTTTGTCTCCATGGCCCCTTTAAAGGGACACTGAAATGAATTTGTCAAGCTCCCGGTTTTGCTTGCACTGCGTAGACTGGCGCAAATTACTACACTTTTCATCGTTTATGCGGTTGATAAGCCGCTAAATATTTTACAAAGCGGGAAAGAAGAAAGCGGCCGCACCAACTAAAGGCTGTGACGGCAGGAGGAGATGTACCTAGATTGGACGATGTCCAAGGTTAGCATTCAAACAAGTTTCGGTTTCGGTTCTGTAAAACAATATGCTTGACATCCGACGGCATTGTTGAATGGGCATTCTTGATACCTCAGCAATCGTCGTACCGCGCTAATGCCATGCTGTCTGCTGTAAAATGCCTAAGATAAGCCTCCCAGGACGGCTTGTAATCGTAGCAATCACTAGCCGAGCCTACGCAGTGGATGAACGCGTTCACCGCAGACGCTTAAATGCCATGCGCTTTTATCGCATATTCGGAGCTTGCCTCACTCATGCGTGTATCGTAAAAAGCGTGTTCGACCCAGGCCAAGGGTCTGCTGATTCTGGCCTGTGCCCACTGCCCGCAAGTAGTCGGTGCTTGTGGCAACAGCACGCCAACGAGAACTCGCTAGCTCGTCAGAGTCAGTCTGCGCGCGTTCGGTGAACTCGCTCGTGGTGCACTGAACGGCCCAGCTGCCGAGGTTGGATATATAAGGTATATAATGTACAACCAGTTTACACTTATATTTACGTTTAGCATGTCAAGTTATTTGTTGTATAGCGTTCGTGCAGTAAGCGTCCCCCAAACTTCCACAATATCTCACGTCTTGCAATTGCATTTCTTAGACGGAAAAGCGTTCGCAGATGTGTGGTCGTGCTGCTGACCGCAGTGCTTGTTCACCCAGCGCAAAAAAGTGCTTCCTGCTCCCTAGTTTTGCGGTGTACGGTAAAAGTTTCAGTTGATTTTATTTCCTTAGTACTTATATTGACTTCGCTGACTCTTCTCCCGCCTTCAAATGGCCTTAGATTTTCCTACTAGCGTACCAGTCAGCGAAACGTCGCATGTGCACTTGTGCAGCGATTGTGTGGAGCGACCCGGACTCGGAGCTTGATACAGTGTACAAACTTATAAAGTAAAAAAAGGCGCATTCTTCCATTCACAAACGTGTCGTGGCTTGTTTCAACCGAGCGAGCGAATTGCGGCGACCCGTCGGCGGCCGGCGGACTAAACGCTTGGCCGACTGACTGTCGGAAGGTCGGCGAGCCGTGCAGTAGCGCAGCCAATTAATAGCTGATCTCCTCCTGACGTCACACGAAAACGCCACAGAAAATGGGCGAGGGTGCAGAGAGGACAGCATTTTCGAACTGATTTTTCGACTAAATAAATTCGCGTGAACGCGCTCAGAGTGGTCGAAACATGGCCTATGGACTCCGGACTACAATTTGCGCTAGTAATCCCGCAATGTTTACAAATCGCTTCAGTGTCCCTTTAAGGCTTACGCCTTAATCCGCCGAAGGCTTCGCCGCCATTTACGATGTTATGGGACGCTAGCGGACAGATTGGCAATTGGAGATACTGCTGAATAGCGCTGATTTATGACTTGAACAAGCATAGAAGAGGAGCAACACAGAGACAGGACGATGCGCCAGCTAACACACTTAGTTTAGTTAATTTAATTTAATTCTGAAGAAGTTGGAAGAAACTGGAACAACTGAAGAAGTTGGGATGACTGGGAACAGAACAGAACGATGATGAGGTTCGGTTTGCTTGAGGACAGTCTGCTCGCTGTCTATGTTGACTACACCGTGCATTTGCTCTGAACACGTCTTCGGTGCATCCTGCCAATATTTATCTTATCTTTTTAGTTTGAAGGCGAAATTGATTAGCCCGAAGGTTTGAAGGTACAGAATGGATCCGGTAGAAACGAACGAATGGAGCTGCTGTTTAATTTAGGTAGTAATCGCATATTTATAATGGCCAAGCCCCTTGAATGTACACGCCTTTTGAAGTCAATTAGCGATGGTGGCATGAAGACACTTTAGACATTAATTGCCCTTATCAGTACACAACCCGTCTTTGAACTTGTGTGTGCGCGTCCACATGAAGGTGTTTCTGAAGAGCGCCACAAACACCAAGAAAGAAAGAAGGAAGGAAAGAAAGAAAGAAAGAAAGAAAGAAAGAAAGAAAGAAAGAAAGAAAGAAGGAAGGAAAAAAAAGAAAAAGCGCATTCTGGTCTTTGGCGCGCAAAAGACACGATATTAAAAAAAAAAAAAAACCCTCCCGGTGTTCCCTGCGACTGCCCACCGTTACGAGGTCAGTCCTCGTGGAGAAGGACACAAACGCAAAGCGGTAGCGGGCCACTTGCAAAAAGCCCACGACGTTCGCGACAGCTAGAAAAATAAGCCAATGACAGAACTGTCAAACGGAGGCTCGCCCAACGCGGCGGGAAGATCAACGAAAAGCAGGTCGTCCACCAAGTGTCCGCGATCTTCACCGTTTTCAAATTCTGGTCTTTTCAAGCCACGGAGTAGCTTTAGCGTATCACCCAATTTATTTTCAGGTTGCCGTGACCCGTTACGCGATATTTCTTCCGTGAGATGCGTTGACTTTGTGAAAGAGGGAAAAAAATAAGAAACGAAGGCAAAGCAGCTCATTTAGGTTGAAGCCGGCATTTTTCTTGCTCTCGTCCTTTAAGAATTTTACGCAACTTCGGCGATAGCCGTGGCTGCTCGCGTTGGCTCATCAGTTGTCAACGCGTCAGAAACCGACCTCTGGCGCTGTTCCTTCGTGACGGCGACCACCTTTCGACCGCGCTAGAAAATGATGCTCGTCTTGAGAGGAGAGGTCCGTGAAACCAGCTCGGGTATGAACCGCAGAGAGAAGGGATACACGCCAAATTCGTCCGGCGATCACGCCTCGCCTTTAGCGTCATGAAAAGGGCCGAGAAGCGCGCTGTGGTGGTCGCCCGTGCGGTTACTCCTAGGAAGACGAAGTGGGCGTCCATACAGGCTGAGTGATGGCTGAATGGCGGTCACGTTTGCGCATCATCAGACGCGACGCTTTTTTCTCTGCGCTCGGAAAACCAGACGAGCCGCGCCGGGATCTAGGATCTTTCACGGTCAGGGCGAAAAAAAGAGAGGAAAGGAAGTAGAAGAAAAGTCTAGCGGCCTTTTTGGTGCGTACGGCGGCGCGGCCTTGTAATTGGGAGCGATCTGCGCGTGGACTCCTCTATCCGGGAAACCGAACACGCGCCCGTGCCTGTGGGTATCGTACACACCTGCTGGGCCTCGATGAGAGATCTGGCGCGGCGTCGCGTACTCGCAGCGCCCTGTTTTACGGCCAGAACGAGGCGGAATAAATGCCTCCGTGCACACCGGGGCGGTGGAGATAGGGCTGTCCGACCCACAGGGGATGCGGCTATAAATGGAATAACAAGAAAAAATGCGGAAACCACGGGCGTAGAAATATGGTCCGAAGCAGCAGCAAGGGAGATACGAGAGGCGTCGCAGCAGCGGACGACACTGGATTAATTCAGACCACCACGAGGTACTACTACTATAAAGCGTGCTGAGTCGTCGGAGATGTCGCGTTTGGCCTGCGGCGCACCTAGTCTGCTCTTCGACACTCTAACCGCGCCACTAAAAGAAAAGAGAGATGGATGAGAGGTGCGGCAGCACTACGTGAAGCGTTCCCTCAGGGTACTTATCAAGACAGCCTTTTGGAAAATTTGAATTCTGGTTCACTGCTTAAACTTGCAACGGCTGCACTATGTCGTGCGAAAAATTGTCGTTGGAGTTTCCCGAATTCCCCGACGGCATTTCTTGGACCGCCGGCCGAAAGCTGACCTGTGTTCAGGCTTTAAAAAGTCTCCGCAAAATCTACTTGCTCCACTGCAAATGGCGTCAAAAGACGATGCCGTTCTTGTTGGCCCTGCCATGTAACGCTCTTACCCCTCACCCCCCTCCACTTTCCCTGTTCCTTCCCCCTTCCCCTCTCTTCTGTCCCCCTCTCTTCCTCCAGTGTAGAGTGCTAGCAATGCCGTGTGTCACCAGCTCACTACAAGCATGAGGACGAGTGACACCGGCACCGGACGCCGGGTCCCTATACTTATCACACCACTACGCACACCCTGCGCATAGCCTGGCCATTGATGCACATCATCTGGACCAGCGCTCAAAGGCTGTAATCCCGCTTGTCACTGACGTCATTCATCCTCCCCTCACCGAGACCTCTCCAGACTAGAGTAATATGTGTAATAATATAGTAATAATATAGTAATAATAATGAGCGCCTGTGGGAACATCGCAACACGTTCAAGGGCACACACGCGTCCCACCTTTAGGGGCATTGCTCTAAGCATGGTTGTCACCCCAAGTTTAACCATACACGCGTTTTGTTTGCTCACAATGACAAGGGCTCGAGGGAAATTTCGGAAGCCTTCTTGATAAAAAAAGGGTTCTGACTCGCGCATTAGCTCGCCTTCGGTGTCACTGCTGGATATTGAAGTTGCTTATCTCAACACTACTGGAGATTCAGTTTTCTGTGTTGTGGAGAGAGTGTTTGCCGCGTGGTCTACGTCACGGCTGTGGTTAGTGCGCAGGCTCAACTCTATATGTTTTCCTTATTTTCAATAAACTTCCCTTGTTAGTAGCGCTCGTGCTGTGTACTCTTCACTCGTCCCGTTTAGTTTGCGCTGGTTAATCCTTACGAATGCATGTACCAACAACCCAGTTTTCGACCTTGTTGTAGAGTAATAGAGCCGTTACACTCACTTCTCAGTACCGGGAAATGCAGCGACACAGACGCCGGACGCCTGCTCTTTCGATCAGTGAGCTATTGAGTGCTCTCCCATTCAAACAAGCAAAGCGAAAGGAATGATGATGATGGTGAGAGGACACAGTCGCCCCACTGTACACGTACCGTTCCAGCTGATAGAGAGAAGGTGGCGCCATTGCAGGCGCCACGTCATCACTGTACGTAAAATGAGCGCGCCACCGTGCACACGACACTTGCTGTAGAACTTCATCGGTGCGGTGTCTACGGCGATGGACTCCGACCCGTCTACCTAGCACAGCAGCTGTGGAACGTTTCACCCACGGACTTGGCGCCGAAGAGCAGCGCGGGAGCTGCGGAGCGCAGAGAAAAGAGGCAATCCGTCATGTCCGGGCCACAGTTGAACACAAATGCTTCTGCATTAGCATGCTAATGCTTCTGCTATTGCTTATGCTAATGTTAATGCTAATGCTAATGCTTCTGCATTAGCATTTAGCATCATAAGGAGCGCTTGGTCTAATAGATATTTTTGTAGTTGCAGTTATGCCACCGCTTGGTTTTCTTGATGCCTTCTTTGTTTATCCAGTCCCATTTTCTTAGACTGCAGCTGTTTCTTGTTATCCACAATGAAAAAGCATTGCATAAGGACGCAGAGAGGAATGGATGCTACTGACTACCTTTACAAAAAAAAAAAAATACACAGGGGTAAAAATGGGCACAGGATTGCGTCTGCATCGTGCACCTCCTCGCGCTCGTATTGCTCCTGTTTGATACTTTCCTGTGACAATCATCTCGGAAGAGCAGTCACGTCTTCTGTTTGCTCTTTTTGTTTAAGCACACGCGCACTTCGCTTTTGTTTGCGCAGCACGACCTTATTCCATTTGCTTCCGTAGTCTCCATTAAGGCGGACTGTTGCACGAGTCGCGTCGTGAGCTCTACTGGGAGCTCTATAGACGGCTTACACGCTCCCCTTGCTTGAGCCATAAAGAATCTTTTTCGTACATCGGCAGTCTGTCCTGGAAGGAAGCGAACACTGCGGCCTCCTCCGGCGTCGTGCGTGCCAGCTCCTCTGGCGGAGAAGTCCGGCCAGAGCGTATCAGGCAGCGGCATCTCAAGAGGCGGCACAATGGCACCTCGTGGCGCTCCTGGTCTGCGCAGACAGCGGCCCGCCCTTGATAGCCGCCAGGGTATTCGCGCATCTCTCGGATCTTGCATTCTTACTCACTGCGCGCCACTGGAGATGCCGTGCCTCCGCAGACGGTTCGCAGACGGTTCGTTTGCGGGACTCTCTTTGACCTTACTTTCTTCCTTTACGTCGAGCACTGCGGACAATGACGACAGGACGGCGTGTATTTTACGGCGCCGGGGCGGCTAAGCCTCGTGGCGAGTGTGTTTCTTCTTCTGTACAATGTATGGGTGCGATGTTCCCGTTCCAAGGGCAGCGTGCTGTTCTTATACCATAGCTGCCGGCAGCGGTAGCTTCGAATCGAGCGGTACGGTTGCTTGTCTGCCGCACGTTTCCCCAAGGGGTTCCTCCGCCGTTCGAGTGCGCTATTTTTCTTGCCCGAAGAGCGGCCGTCTTTCAAAGGGCAAAAGCAAACGGCAAACAAAAGGCGCGACGTCGAATACGCCCGCTCGGAATGTGGAAGAGTAAGTGGCTCGGGAAAGAGCGAGTGCGCATTTATTCTCTTGTTTCTACGTGCTTCGCGCCGGCTACGTCTCCTTCTTGCACTGGCGACGTTGCTTAGCGTCTTCAGCAAAACTGAAAATCGTGAGCGCCTTCCCGAGCAAAAGGGAGAGAAGAGCGGCTTCGGGAGGAGAGCGCCGGCCTGACGTCCATTGTTGTGTCTCTGGCAGACTGAGCAGACCGCGTGTTGGCGCCGAAATAAATGATGCGCCTCGGATTTCGCGCTGTTTCTGGGGGCTTGCGAAATGTAACACTTGCGCGGGATGCGGCGGCGGCGGATCTTTTTCTTATTCTTCTGCCTGCGTGCGTGCATGAGTGCCCGGCGCCGCCACAACATTGACGTCGCTGCTCCTTCTCTGCCATCGCGTTCTTGATGGTTCGCGCGCCTGGAGTTACTGGAAGGACGGTCCGGAGGACTGGTCCTGGGGACGTTGTCCATCGGACACGGTCGTCGACGGAGACGATGCCGGCGGTTCGGCCGGCATCGTCGCGCGTCGTCAGCGACGGTTGAGGGCGCTGACCCGAGTGCGGTGTTCTCGAGGGGCCGCCGGTTCACGCTTGTCCGGGTGCAATGTGAGTTTCTGGGCGCGCGTTTGTCGACGTCGGTCGGCCACCCACAGAGCGGCACTCCGCCAGTGCTTGTTAAGAAAAGAGCGAGCGCGCTGGGCTGTGCTCGGCTTGGCAGGGACGCCTAAGTCACGCGTCAACCTGTCCGGTGCATAAGCCCGGGTCAACTCGGCTAATCGCGCTGTCTTGTCTTCGTCGAATAAGGACGGAGACGAACCAGGAACAAAATGGCCCGCTCGTGAAGGGATGCGCCGTAAATAGGAGGGGGTCGGGGAGGGGGGCTCTGTTGAAAGGGATAATAAAGGCCACTTGTGTTTACAGTTCATGCTACACAAGAAGAAAACGCTGGCGTGAAGTCGTCACGCAGAGGTAACTTTATGATCATAAAGTCAGTGTCCCATGTTTAAGTACCTAAGGCGTCTGTGCATGCCCAGCTACTAGTTGGCGGACGTAAGTTGGAGGGCTTCTGCTTCACGAGTCGATATTGAGCTCATAAAGAGTGCTAGTATTACTGTTTCCCCCTTTTGAGGAAGATATTTGTCTGTGTGTGAGTGGGGAGGGGGGGGGGTAGTGCTTGCGTAGGTGTGTATGTGAGTGCTTTTTGAGGATGTTGTTTGACGGTGATCGAGCTTGGCTTCCAAAAGTCAGCAGGCAGAACGATGGAGACCGAGCGATGACAAGGCGAACAGGAAGGAGTGCCGGCGATGATTAGTACGTTCACGAGATCAAGGAGCAATGGCCGCTGAAGTGGTCATTTGGGGAACGATTCAGAAGGTGAGACAGGAGTGGCGATGGAGCGGGCATCGAGGGCGTGCGAAGGATCGATGACGGCCATACACAAGGCAAAATCGGTAGCGCCATTTAGTGCTTTGTACTGCGTTGTTGTAGGCAGAGGTAACTAAAGGTAAAGTGGCTGCGATTAGGTTGTGTGTACAACGAGGTTATCTCAGAAAGAGCTTGACGACAAATCATACAACAGCCAGGCACTCTTGTAATTACTTTCCGCGGATGTCAAAGAGCGGATCGCATAGGCAACAACTCCTTCGCGCAGCTGGGCATCGCGCTACAGCCAGGCGGTACCATGCCCACTAGCATCGATATGAAGGATGGCTGCTCTCACGTCATCAAAATGGCACGGTATACAGGTCCGGAAGTGCTTGCCTGATGTCTTGAATAGCCTTTTCGCTGTCATTACTCAAGGCGAAGAGGGTTCCAGGATGCAATAGGAGCGAGAGGAGCAAAATTGTGGACAAAATGGCGAAAATAGGATGCCAGACCGAGGAAAATTGCGAGGGGTTTGTCTCGTCTTGAGGGCGCGGCAAATTGGCGAGAGCAGCATTATCGTCTAGAACGGGCCCTATACCATCCTCGCTAACAACGTGACCGAGAACCCTGATGGATTTGTTGGCAAGCTGTGTTCAGAGTCAGGCCCGCACCAGACAAGTCAACACTTCGCCAATACGCCGGAAATGTTCCGCGAAGCTTGACGAGAAAATTACAATGTCATCGAGGCAACAGAAGCAGCCTTCCATTTAAGGCTGTGCAATAGTGTGCTTATAATGAGCTCAAGTAGGGCTGACGCGTTACATTAACTTAAGGGTATTACGCCGAACACGTGAAAGCCATCTGGCGTAGCAAACGCGTCACCCTCTTTGTCTGGATCTTTCATCGAAAAACTCCATTCACGGCCACTTAGACCTGCGTGTTTTGTGTTCTGAAAAATCTTAACGGCTCTTCCCTTGGTACACACTTTTTTTTTAAATTTTTCTTGGAGTATCTGGCTTTCACAGGAAATAACTGCGATACTCATAGTTGTTATCATGCACTTGTTTTGTTCTAGAGCTGCATGATTGGTTACAAGCTATGTTCAAAGAGTTTCGACGGCAGCTGTTCTAGGCAGTTTGCTTATTTCATGAAGTGCACCGATTGATCGGTTGAAAAAACATGAAGCAACCACGCAGTTCTGAAACAAACTTTTTTAACCACTCAAAGTATTCACGAATGTGACGTAGAAATATATATACATTTAAAATAGCCGGCGGCGGACTGGTCACACCCTCGTTTGCAAGAACTGCAGCAGTGGTAGAAATGCAAAACGAATCATTCACCCATTCCAACATCTGAAAGGCTATTATGTTTCTCCACTCCCGACAATGTGGATAATTTCAATTATTAACATGTTTCAGTGTTAACCACGAAATATAAGGCGACGAGAGAGCACGCAGTGTTAATAACATCATCACAATAATTATCATCAACAGCCTACTAGGTCCACTGAAGGACGAATGCCTCTCCCATCCGCCTCCAATCGCTCTGAAGTTCGAGTCCAATCTTTGCCTTCTAATTTCCTTATTTCGTCTCTTCATCGAGTTACTGGTCTCCCCCTTGTCCTACACCAGTCTCTCGGTGTCCACTCTGTTACCCCAGTGGTAACAGTAACAATCACAATAAAAAAAGTTGCGATTCCAGGGGACATCATGCGCGCATTAGTTACAGATAGCATGCCGAGTTCAATGAATGTTGAATAGATGGCGTCTGGGCCGTGGAATGTCAGCAGTCGACAGCGAGAAATACATAACAGTAGCCTGTCACATAGTCTATAGACGAGGCTGTAGGCGTCAGTTCCGCCTCCTCCATAACTGTTTCCCGAGTCCAAACACAGGCCATCTTTCCGAAATGCAGATCGGTCAACACCTCCCAGACAAGAACAATGCCACACGGCAGGTCATCACTCGGAACTCATTTCGCTAATGTGACTGGCCCAGTCTAAAAAAAAAAAAATCCCCCCGATGACGTCATCATGTAGCGGCCGAAATAGGGCACTCCTAGCCTATCAATTGCTTCGCTGCAGAAGAGAGTGGGCGCAAGTCTTGCAGCCTTCTTATCAAGCCTGGGTCATCTAGACGGTGCGACGGGCTTGCCCTCTTTGACGACGGCGGGACGAAGAGTGTACGCTTCGTATGGGCGAGGCGTCCTTAACGCGCCGCTTTTCCACCTAATAGTCTCTCAAACGAATCGATCATAAGATTCATTCGGAAACTATTAGGCCACGTAGAAACGGCGGCCAAACGTGACCTGTGCGTGTCGCCACGCGCTGCATGCGAACGTAACGACGCGGCGCGTCGCCGCGACGGTAATTATTTTTCTGAAGCCCCAAAGAACCGAAATTGACAGCTCCTAAATCAGCCGTGCGCGCACTTGCCACGTACAAACGTAGACTCGATAAACAGGCCGCGTAACTGATGTCCATCGTCTCCGCCGGGCGATTCCCTAACCACTCGTAATTTCTACCTCGGTAAAATGGCATTCTCTTTCTAAGCTCGACCGGTCACGTTAGGATGACTGGCATGATTATGACGGTCCAGGGATGTATCGCCTTCTCACCTAGCTGGCGTTATACACGCCGTCAGAAAAATCGGGACGCCCAGTGACCGCCGCCTAGGCGCAACCATATTGTGAGCTGTCTTCGCTTCCCTGCAAGTGTGCGCGTGGCCTCGCGGGAGAGCATTAATCACCGGCGACTTATTACAAACGAGGAAGCTGCGCCGGCAAGACAAATAGCCGAGGCAACGGATGCAAAGTCGACGGCGCCGCGTCCCTTATCCCCCCCAAGGTGAGCTCGCGGCGAAAAGACGGCAACGCGCCTCTCCCTTGCTCGCTTTTTCTCTTTGTTTCGCGGGGATTCACGGTCAAGTTATCAAAAGCCGCCGAACCGAGCGTGCAGCGCTGTAAACGAGCTGCGCACGCGACCAAAGGCGCGTAGCGTATTCGCGTGTTATATGTGCCATGCTCGAAAAGCGAGTACTCGCGCGCGCGAGGGGTCACGGCGGCCAGTCGCGCGAGATCGCTTCTGAAGTGCAAGGAGGGTAATTAACCTTGCCTCTTTTTCAAAGGGCGAAGGGTCTCCTACTTTTCTTGCATTTATTTGCGAAGCCTGCTTCTGAAAATGCGCGACGTTAGGTCCCCTTTTTGTGTGTACGAGTGACAAACAGCCCTGCAACCATATTGAGACCTCTGGAGGGTTTTGTTAACCAATACACTATTGACGGTTGTTCCTTAAGTAATACGGCATACAATCGCATCTAGGAAAGTGCCAGTATGAGCATGCTTGTCCGTAAACTAAAATGACTTCTCAAATAGACCACCCATGACGACTGCTTGTATGTTCCTGTGTGTATACCCCCCCCCCCCCCACATATATATATATATATATATATATATATATATATATATATATATATATATATATATATATATATATATATATATATATATATATATATATATATATATATATATATATATATATATATATATATATATATATATATATACAGACGCACGCACACGCACGCGCGCGCGCACACACACACAAATACTGGTTCGTTTACGGTTCGGGTTCGGGCAAATTAATTTCGTTCCGGCTCAGCTCCGTTTCGACTAAATCATGCCCTGAACCGCTTCGCGAACCGGTTCAGAGTTGAATGACTAGCGAAGCGTGAAAAAAAAAGTGTCTAATTTGCATTCACCGTAAAACTCAAATATAATTTTTGTTCATTGAAAGTGCTACTTTTTTCTAATAAGGGCAGTGCACTGTTAAAGTTAACATTAAAAACTTAGGCCAGATACTAAGGAAAACGTACCAGCCGCTTTTTCACCCAGCCGTTGTGTTGTCCTAGATACTACATAGAGCCACGCCCCCAGAGACAGGAGTGTGGGATTTATTGGTACCTGTTGTTCCGTTTTATAGTGCCGCTGGTCAGCTTGGATGCTAACAAGGAGTTAACACACAGCTAGTTCTGTTTACGTTATTTCCTTGTTATGCCACTGCTGTTGTGTAGCAGAAAATTGGAAAGTTTTTCGATGTTTCTAATCTTTTTCTGTGAAAATAACGTCCATGAGGCAATAGTAGAGTTGAGCGAGTTACAAAAGGCTAGTTCCTTCACACAAGGTTGGGCTTTGTTTTCAGGTTCCACTTAGCGTCCCTGTAACAGAACGAAAGCGGCGGCCAGTGCGTTATCGGGCTTGCTACTGCGACAACCAAGACGGAATGCTGCCGGCATTCCTATAACAAATACATCTACAAGAGACTCCTACGTAAAGCGCGTCCACACACACACGCACACAAAACAGGGCGTTCGATCCACCTGTGAAGAGCAGATTTACCTGTACGAAAAACGCTAGTGGGAATCAGCGAACTCAACGGTCTAGTGCCGAACGCTGAGCACACTTTTCAAGAAAGCAATCTCTCGGATTTCAAATTGACACTCCAAATTGTTTTCTTTGGCCCGTCCCTTCTGTTATCCTTCTATTGATTGTTTTATAAACTGATTCTAATTTAATACACACACCCACCCACCCACCTACCCACCCCCCCACACATACACACACACACACACACACACACACACACACACACACACACACACACACACACATATATATATATATATATATATATAATCAGAATAGGAAATGAGGGGCTCGTTGAAAATAACACAGAAATAAGGGTTGGCAGTCGAGAAAACCTCGGAAAGCAAAGGGGAGGATGTGGTAGATCATTGAAACAGATTAAGAATTTTTGGAAAGAAAGAAACAAAGTGAAGAAAAAATGCCCGCCAGGTGGGATCCGAACCCACGACCTCCAGAATACCGGTCTGGTGCGATAACCACTACGCTACCGGCGGGGCGATTTTCCCATTCACTTTCTGGGGTATTTATGTTAGGTATGTTTGTTTCCTGTGCTTGGGGGTGGTAGCCAGCGCCATTCGGACTAATCGGGGTGAAGGGGACCTTCTTTTTAACCCCCGGGTCGTGACTCGAGTGTCTACGACATGTCCAGAGTGGTCGACCAGCTTTGAACCCTCTTAAGCTCCCTTTGGCAACAAGACTGCCAGAACAGAGGCCCTCGCTATGGCAGTCTTGTTGCCAAAGTTCTGGCAGTCTTGTTGCCAAAGGGAGCTTAAGAGGATTCAAAGCTGGTCGACCACTCTGGACATGTCGTAGACACTCGAGTCACGACCCGGGGGTTAAAAAGAAGGTCCCCTTCACCCCGATTAGTCCGAATGGCGCTGGCTACCACCCCCAAGCACAGGAAACAAACATACCTAACATAAATACCCCAGAAAGTGAATGGGAAAATCGCCCCGCCGGTAGCGTAGTGGTTATCGCACCAGACCGGTATTCTGGAGGTCGTGGGTTCGGATCCCACCTGGCGGGCATTTTTTCTTCACTTTGTTTCTTTCTTTCCAAAAATTCTTAATCTGTTTCAATGATCTACCACATCCTCCCCTTTGCTTTCCGAGGTTTTCTCGACTGCCAACCCTTATTTCTGTGTTATTTTCAACGAGCCCCTCATTTCCTATTCTGATTCGCTACATGCATAGCGAGGGCCTCTGTTCTGGCAGTCTTGTTGCCAAAGGGAGCTTAAGAGGGTTCAAAGCTGGTCGACCACTCTGGACATGTCGTAGACACTCGAGTCACGACCCGGGGGTTAAAAAGAAGGTCCCCTTCACCCCGATTAGTCCGAATGGCGCTGGCTACCACCCCCAAGCACAGGAAACAAACATACCTAACATAAATACCCCAGAAAGTGAATGGGAAAATCGCCCCGCCGGTAGCGTAGTGGTTATCGCACCAGACCGGTATTCTGGAGGTCGTGGGTTCGGATCCCACCTGGCGGGCATTTTTTCTTCACTTTGTTTCTTTCTTTCCAAAAATTCTTAATCTGTTTCAATGATCTACCACATCCTCCCCTTTGCTTTCCGAGGTTTTCTCGACTGCCAACCCTTATTTCTGTGTTATTTTCAACGAGCCCCTCATTTCCTATTCTGATTCGCTACATGCATAGCGAGGGCCTCTGTTCTGGCAGTCTTGTTGCCAAAGGGAGCTTAAGAGGGTTCAAAGCTGGTCGACCACTCTGGACATGTCGTAGACACTCGAGTCACGACCCGGGGGTTAAAAAGAAGGTCCCCTTCACCCCGATTAGTCCGAATGGCGCTGGCTACCACCCCCAAGCACAGGAAACAAACATACCTAACATAAATACCCCAGAAAGTGAATGGGAAAATCGCCCCGCCGGTAGCGTAGTGGTTATCGCACCAGACCGGTATTCTGGAGGTCGTGGGTTCGGATCCCACCTGGCGGGCATTTTTTCTTCACTTTGTTTCTTTCTTTCCAAAAATTCTTAATCTGTTTCAATGATCTACCACATCCTCCCCTTTGCTTTCCGAGGTTTTCTCGACTGCCAACCCTTATTTCTGTGTTATATATATATATATATATATATATATATATATATATATATATATATATATATATATATATATATATATATATATATATATATATATATATATATATATATATATATATATAGGGACCAGATAGCGAGAGAGGCTTAGGTGTTTCAAAGAAAGCTGCGGTCGGGTTTCTCAATACTGGTCACACAGCCAAGTTTAGGGACGCTGCTTTTCTGCAGGGCGTAGAGCTTCTTGGTTTAACCTGACGCATCAATTCTCCAGATGCAGAGTTCATCGCACAATACAATGACGACACCGCTTTCAACTGCCCCATAAGACCATCCTTACTTCCAACTAAAAGCTCTCCCACGCATTGGTTCCTCGCTGACTCGACCCGCGAAACATCACTCAAAGGGGTACGGATCACGTCATCTTAGTCACTGACTGGTGTTCCTGGAGCCAGGAAAAGGCTGAGGAGGCTACATGAAAAGAGACGAGAAGGCTTGCAAATGGTGAGCTGTCGCACCTTAGAGAAATGGGGTGCCCCCGACCTTGGACGCTGTTTTCTCCGACGGCTCTTCCTCCTTTGTTTTATTTCATCGTAGTAAGGTACGAGGTTCTAGTTGTTTTTCGACTTCGCGATGCCGAGTGCAAGAAGCCCCGAGCTTTTTCCATACAGTGAGGCCACCATCCACACGATGCGGGAGGGGCGGGAGATTCGAAATAGTTGGAAGGCAATGAGACCGGCGGAGAGAACGGAGAAAATGTCATTAGGCTCGGCTAATGGCTGCGGGTGGGCCACGTGGGCGCGTCAAGACCGACGATCCTATCGTTTCCCGTGCCCTTGCTCGACTTTTGCGTGTCGTTTGCTTCTAATGCATCCGGCTCTCTGAATCGCTGTCTGATCTGGCGCGCGCTGCATACCGTGGATGTAGAGAAACGCGTGGGGGCGGTTTAGCCCCGCTTCAACGTAGAGTTCGTAATAGAACTCGAGTAGCTCGGCTGCGCGAGTTCTTGACTTTTCGCAGCGACTGCG
This sequence comes from Haemaphysalis longicornis, assembly GCF_048455015.1. Lineage (NCBI taxonomy): Eukaryota > Metazoa > Arthropoda > Arachnida > Ixodida > Ixodidae > Haemaphysalis > Haemaphysalis longicornis. The sequence continues at coordinate 6,104,791 of NW_027526335.1, forward strand.
ACGCGGGCAGGATGAGCCTGCGGGAGGCGAAAACTTGGGGGTTGTTGCGCTCGGCCGCGACAGCTTATACGGAGCGATTGTCGTCGTTATTCTGCCTCGTAGATGTGAGTCCTCTCGGAAGACGGTATTCAGGCGAAGGGGAGAAAGATATGCACGAACCAGTCTTCGGGTAGATGCTTTGCAGTGACGTAACACGGCTACCAAGACATCAATGATCTGATAAAATCTATAGTCCTCACTGTTACATACGCATTTTCATATGCCTTTACATTTACATACTGTTACATAAGCGTCATTGTCCGGCTTTTCTCTCTCTCTCTCTCTCTCTCTCTCTCTCTCTCTCTCTCTCTCTCTCTCTCTCTCTCTCTCTCTCTCTCTCTCTCTCTCTCTCTCTCTCTCTCTCTCTCTCTCTCTCTCTCTTTCCTCCCTCTCTTCATCATCGCCTGGTTTTAGTGTTGATTGACTAAGTTCGCGGTTCTGTGCCAGCTTATGTTTGTACGTAAACCTGGGTGAATAACCCAAGATAGTCGCTCCGCGCGAAACGCCTTTCTCACAACTCACCCTTGCATTTCGCTTGCTCCTCCGCCGAGGCATGTCGCCCCTTACGTCATTTGTGTTGTATACTATTTTTATTTTCTCTTTCGAGGTTTAAGAGTCAGGCATGACTACGGCAGCTCAGTATTGTCCAGATTGGATGCGTGTGGATGGGGTGAGGCAGCACCCACGGAGCAAGAATATATAGGAGAGGAAACGCCCATTGCGGCCGGCACGATCGAGCGACCTGATAATGTCACAATGATAACTACGGCGACCTACGGAGCTCCGCAGCTGCGGCGGCGAACAATTTGACAGCGGCACCTGGTTGAATGTATTAAAAGCAATACTCTTGTTTGCAGCATTCGCCACAAGGCGTGAATCGCTATGCGCTCGAGCTGCTGCGCGTCGCGGGGACTGAACACGCGTTTATCTCGGACTGAGCCCGCGCTCGCGCGTGCGCACGTCATCGTCCCGCAACGTCGGTTACGCTGGCACTTTTCAGTGCACTGTCGCATGACCAATAAATTGGCCGGTGTACTCAACTCGCTTCGAGCGCATCGCATGCGAGATAAGGCCATGCGTTTACATGTTTTACATTTTTTGGCGTTTACAGGTTTGTATTTTGGGCTTGCTGCTCGCGCAAGATTGCTTACGCACTAAAGAAAATGCCCCTTTTATTCGCTCGTACCGGCCGATTTAAATTTGACAGAAAATTAATCGCGAAGGTGGGCTCTTCAGCCAAGGAAGCGCAGAAGAGCGCACACACTCTCGCTTCGGCCACTGAATGTTTCGGCGGCCCGGCGAAATGCCGACGCGATGCCGCGACCGGGTTTGTCTGGGCGGGCGCGAACAGAACGCTCGCCGGCCGTGGCGATGACCGCGCACTTCCTTCACTTGCCGCCAGATGTCTGAAACTGGACGTTCGCCAAGTGCTTGTGACGTTATCAGGCTGCCCCAGTAAGCTCAGTTTACCCTCCTATTTTATTCTTGCTCCGTGGCCGCACCCCAAGCCCCATTCCGCAATTCCATCAATACGCGGATATTTTTTTTTTAATCCGATGGGAATTGTCTGACACCGGGATTCGAGCCACGGTACTTCTGCACGCGAGGCGGATGTTCTACCTCTACGCCATCGCTGCACCCCAAGCTACCAAGTATGCTACCGTACCACAAAAATAATCTGGAAAGCTCTATGTAAACCTTTGTATGTATGTATGTAAACCTTTGTAAACAGCGCGGGAAAACTACATTTTTTGCTGACCTTCACAAACGGTGCTTCCTACTTCGCACTTTTTCAACGTCTATGCAAACTAAAGAAAAGCACAAACATAATATACTGCATACTTTTTTTTTTCAGAAATAAGACCAAAGTGCCACAGCTACCTAAAACAGGCGATCTGGGCCTCTCAGCACCGCCGCCATCTACGGCATCTTCCGTCGTTTTTTTCGGACGCTTGCAGCGCGTAATTCGTTGATGTAAAAGTCTCCAAGCATTGCGGCACGAGTCAAAAAAGACGTTGTGACAGAATCACAGTCACTAACGGCAGAGAAAACGCACCCCAATCGAAAATACTGCAGCGGCGAACGTGCGCCTGCAAAAACAAAATAAAAAAAAATGGCGGCTCAACTGCGCCGGCCAATCAGAGATGCGGGACGGGGGGCTCGACTCGAGTGCGCGTGCTCCTGCCAATCAGCGGCTCGTAAATGACCTTCGGGAAATCGACGCTAACGCTTGTTCTCATGGAGGAAAGAATACTCATGCTTGTTCTCCTCAACCGACTCCATTTTGAGATAGCGCAAAATACGCATAAAGAAAGCAGCTACAAAGGGAGGCCAAGGTGGCCACCACCGGCAGTCGGCTTCAAGTGTGGCGCGCGCAAGTTCAAGCTTTTTTAGCCCGGTTTTCGGCGTTTTGCAGCTCCTGCTGCGTTTTCAAAGTTGATTTTGAGATTCTTTTCGATCAAATTCAGCGGTAAAACATTTAGAGTAGGTGCTTGAAGGTATAAAGACTTCAAAAATGTGTTTTTCGCAAAATGAATTTTTTTCGCCATTTTTTACCATTCTAAGACCCGCGTCCCCCCTTAATACAGACTGGGCCAATGATTTTTAGCCAATAGATTTCAGGCTCCTTACTGTTTCTTCCAGAACTCATTCCGAAACAGGATATACATTCCACGCCTAGAAATTGTAAGTCAAGGTACTGATTTTCCCCGGTTATTTTTCTCCCACTTTTCATCAGCTCTGCAGCAGTCACATCAGCTGTTCAACAAAACTTGTACGAGCCATTTGAGAAGCATGTGTGTCATGGTTCTTTACAACCAGCCTCCTAACAACGCTTGCTTTTCTGCTTTCACGATAAACAATGTCACAAGTAACAGAAAATAGTCAGTGGTCGCAACACCACCTTAATTTGTTACCTTTTTTTGATATCCCAGTTTACAAAGGCACCTCTGCTGCTAGATTGCTGTCAATTAGGCATGGCAACCTACTGTATTTATTCCAATATAAGTTGGCCTTTTTTGGGGGGGAAGACCTATAATCATTCATGACCAAAGTTGGCGAGCCAACCGTGGATGCAGAGTACCAAGCCCAGCACTCTTCAAACAAAGCAGACTGTGCTGTTATTTATATTTGTAGCACATTCTCTTCACAATGAGTGTCTACGACCGACACAGCAAAAAGGGAGAGAAAAAAAAAAGCCGCAAGCATCAAAAATGCGTTGGGGGGCCGCCGGCTGCCAGGGCCGCTAACCAGAGCATAGCGACTGAACTGAAGCTGAACTGTTATACACCAGCCATGCCGTAATTGCGACGTTATGTTTCAAACGAAGTAGTGAAATGAGCGGGTTACGGCATTCGCACTCTTTTGTTTTTCTCAGTCCGTTTGCATACGTTTGTTTGTGAGTGTTAGGGATCCACAAGGGGTCTAAGCTAATCCGGAGCACTCCACAAGACGAAGCGGACACAGTTTCCCCCAAATTATACTCTGAGAGCAATAATGTTGGAACGGGACGTTTTTCATCTGACAACCGCAATGATTTGACGCTCGCATTTATGAGCGCAAGGCGATGCGTGTGATTGACAATGACAGCCTTATCTCTTCCTCAAAGCGTTGTGGGCTGTTTGCGATTAAGAAAACAAACTTCCATACAAAATTACAAACTGCGCTTACCGACACAAGCGTGCAAGCTCGGTTGAGTGTTCCAGAAAAGTTATCCTTGACACGCATGCACACACAAGACAAAACGGCTGCGAGGGGGCTGGCGTGTTTGATAGCGGTTTGTGACCTGCTGAGTTTGCTTGGCTGAAGAAAAACACGAGGTGGTGGTTCTTTACTCCGGCGTTCAATGCCGCCTGGACTCGTTTAACACGGCGTATGTATTTACACGCGTGTTCACATTTTATATCAGCCAGGCGCCACTTTGATTCGGCCTTGGTGTCCTGAACACTGCCGCTTGACCCACCTCTGGCACCAAAAGCGACGCGGCTCATTGCCTCCTTCAGAGTTGGGGAAAGTTCGATTGTGGCACTGTCGACAGAGGCCGCCGCTTCAGCGCGTATCAGTAAAGCACGCACAAAAAAGAAATCTATTATAACAACTCATACGGTTGTTATTGTCGCGTTTCATTCCCTCGTGGGGTCCCTCATGCGTTATTCGGGTAAGTGGCTAATACAGGAGCGCTCCAGCATTAATTTCAGACGAACGATCATAACCGCCACCTCTGAAGTCTTCCTAGGGCCTCATGTTGTCCTCCCTAGGTGGGAGCTTATGTTCGATGTAATCGATATCCGTCAAGACCCGCCGCCATATTGTGGACCTGCTCTAAACAATGTCCTTCGGAAACAGCATTAAACGGAGGATGCGACCCTGTGCGTGACACTAAACTGGAATTGTTGCACGTCAGTACACAGCCTACCATCGGTCACACGAGAGTAAGGAACACAAGACAACCAATTACGAAGGATAGCTTCAATCCGGTCGGTGCCTGAGTACCTATAGGTGTATTTTTGAGGTCGCCACGGTGTTCAGTCAGCTGAAATGGGGCCACAATCGAAAACGAAATTGTCCGCCAAGCGTTGCTGACATACGGGACATACATTCTTCAAAGCGAAAATTGCGTATAATGGCTGCACCGATGACCTTGTCCTATGGGGCTTTTTCTCTCGACTCTACTTCTTTTGCAGACTGCTTCATGCACGTACCCACCAAAGGCCGCGCTGACGTCGAAGGGGTACTTCTATGTTTGAGCACAAATTCTGAATGGTCAGGGCTGCGTCTTTGTTGGAATGTGTTTCGATATTTTCCACTTCAACCCCACAATTTCCCCGGTATGTTTCTACGGCGTGTGCGCGTTTTACAAATGTGAAGACGCCATGTGCCACATCAGGCGAAAAGCCTGGCGTTGTGAGCAGCAAATACAAGCGGCATTGCTGAACGTGATTATGCGCTTCATTTGTAGTTTTTGTTCACACCAAGGTTTTCTTTATTATTGATTAATTTATTTGGTTCCAAGACAGTTTATCGAACGCCGTTTTATCGAATGCCGTTTTATCGAACCACCTACGTCCATTTTATCGAAAGTGTGGTTTTGCGGCTTTCATTGTAATTTTCTGGGTTTATTTTGTTTAACTGTCCATCGCACTAACCTAATCTGCAGATAGCTTAATTCTACATTGTCTCTGCCGTGCATTACGCACAAAAACCTGCCTATATATGTTGACGCAACTTTTTCCTGCTTTCTATCACATTTGTTTTATTAGAATTTTTTTTTTCGACTTCATTGATTGCACTCAAGCATGTATACGTTCCCCTTGTTTATATTACAGAATTTGCCACTACAGTAGCAACACTAACCCCGTGCGCAATATTCCTTAGATGTGTATCGGTGTATAGGTTGGCGTTGCCAAATATATCCCTTGCACCATGGTTCATAAACGTGATCCAAAGACTTGTCCTCCCCCAATTTTTCTAGCCACGTGGTTTGCATGCGACTCCTACTCGGACGATATGGTCACCATGTTTGCACCTGGAGAAATATCGTGCCAAGAACTTCGGAAAGATTAGTGCTATATGAATAGAATAGGTGGGGTTCCGACAGTGAAAGTGAGGCCGTAACAGAGATGGTGGAGTCTAGGAGAACTCGTCACAAGGGAACCTGTCACAGCCAACTCTTCATAGGTGAACTCGTCATGTAGGACAAGTCGTCATAGGTCATGTCGCAGTATTGAAACTCGAACCTAAGACAACTGGACAATTGCCCATCTCGTCACAATTTATTTTTTCATGAATCATGCTGAAATAAAAAAATACAGCATTACTAATGCGTCAACACTTTTGCGCCCCTCCTTCGATTCACCAACCCTACGCTACTTGGTGGCCTTGGAGGAAGACGCTAGATCAGACAGAGCATTTTGTTGGTTTTTGTGTGCTTTGTTCAACTAATTGCACGGGCCATATTAGATTTTGTTTGCACGTTCGCAATTTTTTTCAATTTTACATTTTTATTCCCAGATAATCGGGGGACGGCGCTGTATTGCGTAGACCTTCACTATTTCTATATTTTTGGTGTTTACTATTTTGATCTTACAGTTTTTTATGCCTTATGATTAAAAGGTAAAATAGTATGTGCGAAAAACCCCAGACACGCTGGGGTGCAACGAGGCGGGAGAGATGAAAACGAACCAGCCTGTTGTATGGTGACTAATTTTGTAACTTTTTTATAGTTAGTTCTGAACAAGGCATCGAGAGCAGTAGGACAAGGCTTGGTAACCTCTTAGGAACTGAACTCAGCGCCAATTAAGAATTACGAATGCAGAAATCGGGAGACTTTTGCTAGCGTTCCAGTTAGGTTTTTTACATTTGACCCACAAGCGCCAAGAAGTACCTTTCTGATGTAGAACATACGCGGGGAAATAATTAGATTGTGTGTCGATACAAAAGCGGCTTATATAAAGAAGTACGAAGCATATCGAGGCATTCCAGTCTATACGCCACTATGTCGTGATTTGCTTCGGATCAGAGGGGGAACTAGAGACACAAAGAGACTCGTTTGGGCAGTACCACCTGCGCAATGAACAGAATAAAAAAATTCTGGAGACAAATTTTGCGAATCACCGAAAAGCACGCAGGAAATAAAAGACAACTAGTACAAAGACTACAAATTCCGTTAAATAGGCTCGCTGGGGAAACAAGATTGGCAAATGACATAGCGAGGAGGGAACTAAAACCGTACTACAATTTTTGTTACACGAAAAGGCCGGGAAAACACTTTCGATAAAGCGTGCGTCGATAAAACGGCGTTCGATAAAACGGCGTTCGATAAACTGTCCGGATCCCGATTTATTCGCGGTTCCCTACCACCTTGTATTTGTACTTATATGTAGGTAAACAACCAAAGATGGTCGCTCGACGTGAAACGGCTTTCTCCTAACTCACTCTTGCATTTCGCATCCACCCCTGTCGAGACACGTAGGACGCTGCGTTCATCATGCTGGGACTTGTTTTCCCCCACGTTGGTAATTTATAGCCCTGCACCTTCTCTCCGAGACCAATCTGCTCTCGGATAATTTTGAACCCGAAAATTTTTCACGAGTAGCTCGCAAGTGCGCGCTCGAGTCGCCTCAGCTTTCTAAAACAGGTTTAAGATGTCAAGTGCCCCCCCTTTCATCTTCCCCTCAACTTCAATCGTGACACTTTTTTCTCTTCTCATTATTTTTTTCTGTGGGCGTAGTTTTCAGGCGACGCCTCGTACGCGTCAACCAATGAGAATAAATTGGCGCGCGCGCTGGAGGAGCGAAGCGTGTTGCTTTTGACCGGGAGTGCTTCACGGAAGGCGCTCGCTCATCACTGCACCGAGAGCGCGCTGCTGAGATTCGCAGAAGCGCTGGGAGGCCTCTCTCGCGAAATGTAAATGATAAGCGAGCGTTACCCTTTCACGCCCGTTTTCTTCGAAGAAGCTTCGAACTCGGCGTGGGACACAGCTGGTATGCGCGAGATTGTTCGACCGTGAGTACGCCTGTGTGAGGTTCTCCGCGTACACGTTTGCCGAACTGTCGCGACCGCGTCTGTATTGCCATCTTTTTGTTCTTGTTTTTTGTTTTTGTGCAGAACTAGCAGGCTTATGGGGAAACGCGGCTTCGCGCAGAGTTTAATTAGACTGCTGTCCCGGTGCGCTCGTAGCTTGTTTACAATCCCTACTGGCTTGTTAACACGTGTTTTCTTACTAGTCACTCTGGTGGGGCCCTTCGCATACCCGTCTTCTCGTGAGTGCTTTGCCGCTTCTTCAACCTTAGCGAGGCGTATATCGTACGCCGTCATGCATTTCTCGCGCACGTTACTTCGAAGGCACGTTCCTGAACAAATGAGATAAATAAAAGTTTTTTTTTCTCATGGTGTCAATTGTAGGGAATCCTTGAAAATTGCTTTGACGCTTTTTCTAGCAATTAAAGAAGAAAATGTTTATCAGTAAACAACCCCTAAGGTTGTCTGGGTATTGAGGGAGAGGGGGTAAGTGACCGACCAATACCTTTCATTATGCGAATGGAATTTGTGCTTAATGGGCTTAGTCGGGCTAATTAAAAAAAAATAACTGTTCATGTTTGGCATCTGCACGGACATTTTACGGGGTTAATGATAAATTACCTCTTAGTTATTTTGGCTGTACTCTTTGAATTGTGTGGTATGGTGTAAGATTGTCATAATGTGTGATGATACAATGGTAAATCAGGCTCTCTTTATAAGTACATATTGCTGCCAACTTGCTGCCTAGGCGACCGTGCTTTTCATGTGGCATGCCTGCAACCAACCCCCCGCCCGCCCCCCTTCCCCTTGATTTTCCTTTACTTTTTACTCGCGAAAACAACCATCACTCCATCTATTTACTTTATGCGGTTCCTGGGGTGGGAGGCAACCACCCGTTTCCATGGAGGGGTGGTTCTCACGTTCTCACCCAGTGGCGTCAACTCCACTGCATGAGAGAGGTGGTTCGCGGACATTACATTGAAAAAGAGAGCGAGCGTTAGATAAACCACGACTGCAAAACCCGTCTAGTCTGTGAAGGCAATCCGAGGGTTTCGTCGCGGTTCGTACAGACAGGTATATAAAGCATCCCTTGGACACGAGCACTGGAATTCACTGGGGCCATCCGGAATCGTGTTTGTGCGCTCACGAATACGCGTGACGCTCGCATGTGGAGCACCGAGTTTGCGCGTGTTCTTCGTGGTGCCCATTGAACTACTTTGCATCGACATACTTATCCCTATCCTAGAGCTACATAGTAAATGCGGAAGCGTATCAGCACGCTATACTTAGGCTGCTCTTAAGCGAACCATGCAGTAAACGCACAGGAAAGGAATACATACACGTGACGGTGACATGGACATTTTTGCTTTCCCGCAGCTACAGGCAGCAAGAGGGGCTCTCAAGATTGTCGTGCACGACGTATACTTTCTTGTAAGGACCTCACGAAAGTCCTCAACCGTGATGTCTCCTCGCGCAACACCGGAATCACATAATATCCGAATGTTGGCGTAAATACTTCGATCGGCGCGTTTCTTCCGGTGACAGAAGCACTTAGGTATTAACCAATACAGTTCGTGTTGGCACGGCCGCGTGCTGCGGAAAAGCGCGCGTGATCTCTTCTGCGCCGGCTTGTTTTGTCTTCGGGTATGGGGGCGCGCTTAGAAGGAGGCGACGTAACTGGGAACTGGGCAGACGCAAATGCGAGGAACTTTCTAGGGCCGCGTTCCGGGCGCGGATGCGAGCGGTATCTTCGAGTGGCGATCGGCCTGCGTGCATGCGTGGATCGGCGTTCCGGGGCTCGGCGTTCGAGCGAATTCCGTCACGCTCCGTCTGATGCGGCAACGAGCTTCCTGGTTCTGCCGTCCGCGCATTGATCATCCTGCGAATGCAGTCGCTTTTCACTGAAGAGCCCGCCTTTCTGACGCTCGGCAGTTCTACATCCACCTTCGTGCACTGCAACCGCGGCGTGGTCTTGCTTTTTCCCCGCGGGGGGATCCGTAATACTGCGCACGCATGCAGTTGAAACAGCATCCGGGATGCGCGCAGATGCGAGTGCACGGCTGCGGTCTCAGGTCTCTCATCCGTTCGATACGCTCCGCCCTCATCGCGAAGAAAGGAAAACCCACGAAGGGTTTACGGACGGAAACCGCGGATCACTTTGTGTCTGTGGAATCCTGCTTTGAGGGAGCGCTGGATTGTATCGGTCTGTGCAGCCGGAGCAGAAAACGGTTGTAGCGGAGCCGATGGGGGCAATGTCAAGTGAATGCTGCGTTCTTTTTGCCGCCCAGGAACGCGTGGTCGAGAAGAAAATCGGGAAGACCTGGAGGCAAACAACGGGAATAACACCAGCAAGAATAACAAATAAAAAAAGCACGGCATTCGTGTGTCGACAATAGTCGCTATTTGATGCAAATAGTAACGTAAAACAGACGCTGAACAAGAAGCAGAACGGATGAAATTCGAACAAAACGAGAGACCGTGACAGCGGCAGTTAAATCGTCAACTTTGCACCCGGCTTTGACTGAAGAAGTCTAATTTTCAAACTTCCAAGTTCAAACTAAGTTTAAACTTTAAGTTCAAACCAAAGCTCAAACTAAGCAAAGAGAGTTTTGTTTTCGCTGCATCGTTTCTTTTGTATACTGCGGCAAACAGCTATTGGCCGCGTATCTGCTCCTTTCGTTGCGCATGTCGACAAAAGACGAGTCTTTATCGACTTTTGCCAAGTAAATGCCTCTCTTCTCTTTCCCGCTCACCTCTCATATTGTTCCTCTTGCGTCGCGCTGCTCCCACGGTAAAGACACCGAAGGTTTGCCTAAAATCATTTTAAGTTTACCGCGTTCCACTGCTCCAGACCGGGTGTCTCGATGCCAACGCTGCCGTATACGGCGGAGACACGCGTGAATCGAGACGCCCTACTTCAGCGTTTATAGAACCGCGTTGCTCTAATCCACGTGCGTTCCAAGCAGAACGTGGAACCTATCTAGTGGAACCTTTCGTAACTGTCGCCGGTTTATTTCTTACAATGGCGGCAGAAGCTATGTGGCGCGGGCGACAGCAGGCGACGGCAGAGTGATTTTTTTTTCTGCAGTTGATGAAGTATTTCGCAGAAATCAAGCATGTATTATTTTTATAAAGAGACGCTGCAAATATCACTTCTGTATTAATTTGTTGTGTTATATTTGCGTAATGTCTTGTTCTTCTTCAACAATGTTGACAAGTATTAACATTACACCGGACTTAGACGGGTAGATTTAGGTGTGACTATATAAGAGTACTGCGCAGGCCTTGATTTACTTTGGCCGGGTGGCTGAATCGAGTCACAGACAGACAGAGAGACAGACAGACAGACCAAAATTTCTGGGTTTAAGTAGCCCAAGAAAGGCTATCGTCTTTAATAGTTAACGTGGTTGTTATGATGCACAGATTATTAAAGATATGCAGGTCCGACATGTAACCGTTGTTTGAAGAGGATTAAAACGAGTGATGTGCCTTTTTGTTGTTTTTGTAATTCGGAAAATTCTTCCTAAAATGTTTTATTCTTTCACCTCAATGCTTTTCTCCTATGATTGGAGTAAATGGACAAAAGTGGCGCCTCTGAAAGATTTCATTCAAACTTGAAAAAAAGAACCTGTTAGACACTCAGAACACACGCACACCAAATAAAAAATGCCACCACCAAAGCAGCGAGAAAATTTCCGATTGCGTAACTACTGAACAACGATGGCGGGTAGTTGGATGCCGGAACAACTGCGAACCTTTGGCGAGTGCCCACAACGCTGGCCTTGGGGGTAAAAAAGGCGAAGATACCTCTGGGCCCGCCCGAAACCCACGCCGGGCACGATTCCGAGCGCCTGGCATTTCGCAGAACATTGCCGTGAAATCTGTGCGCGTATCGTTCCGGCCATACCCTGGCTCGGCCAC
>NW_027526335.1:6121268-6127751 GCF_048455015.1 Haemaphysalis longicornis
TACGCTTTTAAAATACTAGTTATATTTAGCTGTGTTCTGCTACCTGGTGTTTTATCCGACCTTATATTTGATTTGTCTCTTCCTTTAGAGTCATGAGTACACGTGCCGGTGACGATATACAGTTGCTAGTACTATGCTGGCAATTTTGAATCCGAGTTTTTTTTTAAAACTGGCTTGTAAAGTTGGAAACGGAGACAGACAACTAAGGCATGCGCAGCCGAAGGCATCATCTCCGGAACATCTGCAGAGGACAGAATTTTGCTGTTTAAATGTTAAATTAGGCACGCGTGTTTTTTAATGCTGTCTTTTTCAATAGCGTGGAGATAATGCGAGAAGAAAAATGGAGGAGGTTCAGATTAAAGCGTAAGACTTGAAGGTAGCGAAGCTGTACGCAACCTTCACGACCATCACAAAATCTTAAATCCTTGATTGCAGCCGATTTGCTTCTTCGCTGCTGCTGCAGCCACCTTTACTCCATCATTGTTGCTATAAGTGTGAGCTTCATTTTTTAGAGTGATATAGGCATCCCCACTGAAGGGCGTACGCTATTACGTGTATTTCTTGTTCCGAGCAAGCGTTGACACGATTACGGCGAACACTGGAGTTTTGTCTGTTTTGGCCAATCTTGCCCAATCTCCCTAAGTGGGTATACTTAGCTTGCAAACGTGCGTCGGGGATGTTGGGCGGTCATCGCGAGGCACGCACACACGAGCGCTCGGCATTTTCTTGGTTTTTTACTGCCGTGCGGTCGCCGCAATCTTGGCCAATCTCCCTGAGTGGGTATGCTTGGCTTGACAAACATGCGCCAGGGACGCTGGGCGGTCGCCGCTAGGCCCGCGCTCTCGTGCGCGCGCTCCGCAATTTCTTGGTATTTTTAACTGCGTACACACACAAAAAATGTGATTTGCTAAGCAGCTTGAAAAGCCATGAGGATTGCGCAGAAGGACGACACACATAGGGAAGACAATAGGACAAGCTGTCCTGTTGTCTTCTCTATGTATGTCGTTCTTCTGCGCAATCTTCATGGCTTTTCAAGTATCATACCAACTAGCCCGTCAACAGATCTTGCTGAACTAAACAGTTTCTTCCACAACGTATCAAAAGAGAGGCCCGATTCTAGCTGTGGTGCTACTTTCTTGAACCATTGAACGAAATAAAACCTGTCTCTGGAAAGTTTTTCCCGCTTCCGGTGCATTAGTTGTGTACCATTTCCGCCGTAAAACAAGAAAGAAAGTAACTGCAGCGCTTTTGTCGGCTGTGGAGGGACAAGGCATGTGCTGGAGCTCTGCAAGCGTGATCAATCGGTCAAGTCGGCGTACCTTCGTGCTGTTGTAAATCATTGAAAAGACAGGTGTACATTCTTATTTCAAACAAGACGCGCGTATAAAGTGCCGTGCGCGTCTCGTTATTAAAGTGCGAGGCATTTCTGAGTGTGCGTCGACCTGCCGGTGATGCGCAACATTCATTTCGCGGCAAGGCCTAAGTGAATTTGTCTACTAAAACCTATGCATTATAAAAGAAGCGAAAGGGAGAGAGTCCATTCCTTGAGGAGCACCGCCGCAACCACCGGGCTGTGTGTGCTGTCTACGTCAGCCACACCTGTGCTGCCTCATAAGAGAAAGTACTGAAGTAAGATATTTTTATTCATAAAATCTGATAAGCGTCGTAACGCCCACTTCTTTACTGCCCACACTGCCTTCTGCAATGATTGATGTATTGCTCGCGGAAATAGCGCACAAAGGAAGTATTTTTTAGCAGCTGTCTGGTTTCATATTCCGCCTTGAATTTGTTACTTCAAGAGTCTGGAGGGACTTTTTTCATTCGCTTGAAGAAACACAAAGCGTAGAGCGTTTCTTTATCTGCCCACAAAAGCGGTTCGTTAGGCGAAAGCGATTTACGGGCTCAAGAAAGAGCAGTATTTATCATTCCCGCCTATCACGGGAATTTGCGGGCATCTTAGAAGTCTCTGCCGGCAAAAAGCGCTGCTGCACGTACGTAAAATGGGATATGATTTGCAGTTCATTGGCAAGCGTATTTTAATGACATAGGCGTTGTCTATAAATCACCCGTGGCAGCTTTTATTGACAGGCAGGTATAGGTAATGAATCACGTGCGGAATTAAAAATGGCAACAAAACAGATACTGCAGTTGAAACGCTCCGCCGAGTTTCATATGAACATGGAGTGGCCAGAACAGAAGTAAGGGACGAATTCCCACACACAATCGTGATTACAAGACCATGCGGAGCGGTAGTCACGTTCTGGTAGCCGACGATATATTTTTGTGCGTGTTTGCATTCGTACGTGCGGGTAGCGGGTCTGTATTTCGATCTAAGTGACCAGACGTCCGACAACTCTCCAAGGCATACAGAGTATACAGCGCTTTCACTCAGCTGCTTGCAATTTCGCTTCTAAGGCACGAGAAGACACCGGAATACCCGCTCCAGTCCACGGGTCCTGTGCGATTTCTCTTTCGTTTCGGCCGTCGTTGTTCACAGCTGCACAAGGAGAAGCGATAAAAAAAAAAAAAAAAAAAGGTGTCGCAACGACTCGTCACACGTGAGGCATGGTGGCTGGTGCTCCTGCTTCTGCACGCATCACGCACGTTCCTCTATCTTGATGTAGTGCAGCCGTCAACGATGAAAGACGACCACAACGTCGCCACGCGGTCAGCATTCGAGAGCAGGGCATGGTCGGGCACCAGTGAGAGTGCGCGGCGCTCATGTATTTAGGTATACGCTATGCCTGTCGCTTAGCGACGATTCTGGGCACGCTTCGACGCCCATGTATATGCCCGCAATGCGTTACGACGCTGCGAGATAAAAACGCTCGTATATACACAGCGAGAGCGACCTTCCCGTCGAAATAAAAGCAGCGCTCGACGGGGCGAGAATTCACGGTCACCGCTCTATCGGTGAAGGGTATGTGAATGGGGCTGGGAGAGCGACCCCAATGCGACGAGAGGGCGGGCGAGGCGTAAAACCTCAGCGGTAGTAAAACGCGCAGGAGTGGAGATTCGCGTATTCAAATGAAGCTCTCTGGTGTGAGCACACGCGCGTACAGGGGCGTCGTTCACTGGGAGTTCAAGCATCTGTTCAGGCCAGAGTGCGCGTTCGCCGTGTCGGCGTTCCTCAAAAGGAATTCGTTCTACCTGCAGCTACTGCCTGAGCTGCAGTTCATCGCCCGGCCACTCGCTGCCTACGGCTCTCCCGCAGAGCGCTGGGCGGGCGCGCAATCGGGCGAGCGGCAAAAGTGCCTCCTGTGCTGGTGGCAACGGGGAGAAGGAACGGGCTGCGGAGGAACTTGTTTCTCGCCTTATTTTGCCGTCTCTTTTCACGCCGTCTGCGCTGGCTTTCGACTATATGCGAACCTTGGATCTCTTAGTGGCGTTCTTGCGGAAAGCTCGTGAAACAGCTTCGCGACGCTGGAGGAGCTGGTAAACTAAACCGGAATGAAGAGGGCATGAAAAGGTTCGGTATAGGTGGCTGAATCTTGTTGTAGTAATAAAAAAAAACGAACTCAACGGCGTAAAAACACAGCAAGCATGGTGAGAAAACAATAAAAGGTGGACGAATTGGGCAAAAACTTGTCTCTTGGAGCCGCGTGCAGGGAAAGAGTATGTGGCTGTACAACCGGAACGGCTAATCGCGGTAAATTCTTTAATGTGTTTGTACCACCATACCTTTTGAGATAAGGATCGTGAATTTGTAAATCAGATGCACATTTTCATTTCCCTGTGAAACGATCTGAAAGAGGGCGAAATAATAAGCAACGCCTTTCGTTTAAATTGAAGAACTAAACCTTCCATACAGGCACCGAGAGCAAATGCAGGAGAGGCAATCCTTCATGCACAGCGCACAGCAACGGGGCGTAAGGAAGGGACGCAGACATAGACACCAACTGGCCCACCAGTCGAAACTCGTCAGGAGAGACAACCCGAGTTCCTTGAATAGCAGCGCCAGCTGCCGCCTTGTGCCTCGCGAACAATGCCGTCGTTATACAGGAAGACGAAAACAAAGGAAAGGAAGCGTACACGCAGGTCCATGTTGCACCCTGTAAAAAAGGAACTCGTGCAGCCATCTCCTCCTAATTTGAGGGGGATCCGACAGTGGGGATGCACTTCTTTTTTTTTAATATGAAACCCATTTTAGACCAACTGATTAGACTTGTGTTACGGTGGGGCAGCCTTCTCGTGAACAAGCAGCTGTAAAGCAGCAGCTCCGTGTGCTGAGATATGGCCGAGGGGGTTGGCCTCCCGTTATTGGTATGCGCACCAAGTGTCTAGGCCGCAGCGTCACTTCAGCGATTGTCGTTGAGTCAGTCCTGCAGCACTTTCAGCGACGCTCCCCGAAAAGTTGCGAAGGAAACTACTCGGTGATAGTGAAAAGAGGCGGAAGGAATGAAATCGGTGCTTTGGACCTGTGCCACGCTCGTCGTTTGGACAGTTTGAAAGGAAAATTAGATACCAATGCGCCCTTTAATGTGAAATAAAGTTACTATAAGTAAAGGGTTTAGGAGATCATGATAACAAGTTGTGAGCATGTAACACTATTAATGTATGCCGTTTTTGGCAGTCTGTATGCTATCAATATAATGTGAAATACCATGGTTCCCAAGGGACCTTAATATAATGTCGCATATTAAAAGCATTCGATCATTCCCCTACCAAAAAAATCCTAGATAGCCTGCACATTTCAAAGTCGATAAAGGTGTATAAAAAAAGGAACGGAAGGCCGTTCAGACAGACGAGATGCGAATTTCAGCAGTTATTCCAGACTTCCACGTGACACTTCCACGGGCATATAGTGTTGGGCGATAGGTCGACAAATGGTGATGATCGGTGTTTTGTCAGTTCTTTGATTGTTCCCCACTCCCGTGACGACTACGCCATCTCGTAGCCCATGCGCAGGAAGGTCTCACTGCCAGTGCTGGTAAGGTTACAGCTATCCGATAAGGATCTACAAACACCATGCGAGAACGTGAGGGCGATCTGCATGCCTGATTTCCCTGTCAATTCTTTTTATAAAAAAAAACTTATCTCCACAGCGGTAGACAACTGTTTGACGCCTCTGCATTAAAACATACTGAAACGTGTATGCTGTCGATGATTTGAATGAATTAATGAACCAGATAGCGGCGCGTTCCGGCGTGAACGGCGTCGCGCCGTACGCCTACAGAGTCGTGGCATGTATACGGGCGGCCCTGAGGCTAACGGGGGTTATGTCTGCTGAACGAAGGAGTTCCGCCTTTTATTTGGCGGTGCACACACATATTTGAAACAAATACAGATACGCAGAGTGGTCGCTGAATCAACGTAGCGCTTAAACACGGCTTGCACACTTTTCCTGCCTGTTGCGGATGTAGACTACTTTTGTTTTCTGAACTACCAACGCGTTAGAGTTACACGAAAATAAATGAAAATATTGCAATGGCGCTGAATCAACAAAATTGAAACGAAAGGACCTGGGTATACATGCCCGTCAACAACTCATATAATGGAGCATTCTTCCTGGAATATTTTTATTTACCTCCTGGTGGAAGAGTTGCGCGTTGAAACGTCGGGTAGTTTCCCGGCTGCTTGCTGCCAACAGACTCGAGCTGTCTCCCCCGTCTCAACGGAGGGCTGTTCATGGCGCCAACTAGCATTTCGGCCTGCTTCACGCGAGCGCAGTGTCCATGTTTCGCAAGGGCACTTCACTAACGCGCTCGCATAACTGTCGCAAGCGCCTGCGGCAAGATAAAAAAAAAAGCCAGTGCGCACTGACGCGTCGCCAGCAGCCGTCGTTCGCATTCATTGCTCCTTACTAGGAAGTTTGGTGAAGTTGGGGCGCAGGCTGACGTCTACCCGGAAAGCGAAACGCACTT
Organism: Haemaphysalis longicornis; assembly: GCF_048455015.1. Classification (NCBI taxonomy): domain Eukaryota; kingdom Metazoa; phylum Arthropoda; class Arachnida; order Ixodida; family Ixodidae; genus Haemaphysalis; species Haemaphysalis longicornis. The sequence continues at coordinate 6,127,133 of NW_027526335.1, forward strand.
CTTTGGTGTCCCCAATCGACTGTTGCTTTAATTCGAAATAAGTTAAAGGCCTCCATAATACTCTAAGGGGCGCCTTCATTAGGCGCCTTAATTTCTTTCTCGGAGGTCGTCGTTGTAGGCGTTGCTTTGCCGTAGTCCTTTCTTCCCGGGGTAGCCTGCACCATCCTGTTTGGCTAATGATCCTCGTTCACTGGCTGTAATTGCTTGCTCAGGCGCTCATAATTACCACGATTCAACGACACACAATTCCAAACCCTTCTTCAGAGTTGCGTGTGCGTCGCGTTGCATTTGTCTCTCAATTCATCTGCTCACATGAAAAAAAAAAAAAATTCTGCAGAAATACAGAGAATTATCTACTAATGCGTAGCATTCTTATGCTGCTTGTCTTGAGTGTAAGTTTTACAGTCAAGTTTATTGGTTTTTCTAAATCTGGTCTGACCAATTATCTCCATTTACGCTATTATAACGATTACATGTGAAACTCTTGCGAGCTCTGCATTATTGTGGAAAAACGGTGGGTTATATAGTTTGCCATTTTTCGTAACTTTTAATATTTTTCTTATTTTTTTAGTTTTTCAAAATTTCGTCCAACCGATTATCTCCATTTACGCTATTATAG